>NW_003852566.1:2307465-2326405 GCF_000181295.1 Otolemur garnettii
TGTCTTGTTTGGGTTGAGTCGTGCTGGGGTTCTGAAGCTGTCTGCTATCTGAATTTCAGGGTTTCTTGGCATGTCTGGAAAGTTCTCTTTCATAATTCGTTAATGATTGCCTCTGTGTTTTGTGAAGCAACTTCGTCACCTTCAGGGATTCCTACGAGGCGAATATTAGTTTTCTTTGAATTATCCAAGATCTCTCTGAGTGAGAGATCTGTTTTTGTTCTCCATTTGTCAAAATCTTTGGAAGTCTGGGTGCATTCAAAGTCTTTGTCTTCAGTGTCGGAGATTCTATCTTCTGCCGCGTCCATCCTCTGACGGAGGGATTCAACAGTGCCCTTCAAATCTGCAACCTCTTGTTTCGGTGTATCGTAATCCTTGATCATTTTATCTTTGAAATCATTGAATTCCTGGGACGGCTTTTGGATGATTTGAAATTCTAGCTCCCTCTTCTCCTCCAACCTGTTGATCTTACTCCCTATCCAGATTCTGAACTCAATTTCTGACATTTCAGATATCTGTTTATGTAGTGGATCTTCTTTTTTTTTTCTATGAAAGGTCTTTATTTGTGGGAGAAGGGAGGCTGCAGAGCAGCACCGAGGAGGAGAGAAAAGAGGAGAGAAAATAGGGGAGAGAAATAAGAAGAGAGTGGGGAAGAGAAGAGAGAGAGAGTAGAGTAGAGAAGAGTGAGGGGGAAGAGAGGGAAAAGAGAGAGAGAGGAGAGAAGGAAGGCGGGGGGGGGAAGAGAGCTATGTAGTGGGTCTTCAATTGTGTCTACCCCATCCTTCTTTGGGGAGGTTAATCTACTCTGGTTATTCTGGTTGCCAGAGTTTTTCCGCTGATTCCGTCCCATGTTGAATTTGCACCTTTTGGAAACTGTCCCTAAAACCATTCTGCCAGTGGCTTCTTCTAGTTTTCTCCTGGGCACAACTCGGCAAGACCCTGGGAGATGGGGCCAGCAGGCGGGGTGATGCAGCCCACCCCTGCAGGAGTCAGTGTCGCTGTCAAGGCCCTGGGAGGCAGGCGCAACCTGTCTCAGTGGAGGTCAGTTGTCCTTACTGGCCACCAAAGCCCTGGAGGCAGATGCACAGCTGGCAGGATGGCACGACCCTCCCAGGCAGGAGCTGCTGGTGACCACAAGCTGGCAAGGCCCCCGGAGGTGGGCGCACGGCTGCACTACCTGCCCCAGGAGAAGTCAGTTGTCCTTGCAGGCCACCAAAGCCCCAAAGGCGGGTGAGCAGCTGGCAGGATGGCGCAACCCTCTCCAGCAGGAGTTGGCGGTGATCGCATGCTGGGAGGTCCCAGGAGGCAGGTGCACGTCTGTGCGACCTGCCCCAGCAGAAGTCAGCTGCCCTCACAGGCTGCCGCTGGCAGGATGGCGCGACCCTCCACAGCAGGAGCTGTTGGCGACTGCCAGCCGACAAGACCCCGGGGGGTGGGCACGAGATTGCGCGACCTGCTCAGCAGAAGTTAGTTGCCCTCACTGGCCACCAAAGCCCTGGAGGCTAGCGCGGAACTGGCGGGCCGGCACGACCCTCTCAGGCAGGAGCTGGTGGTGATCCAGGGCCAGGGGGCCCCAGGAGGCAGGCGCGCGGCTGCTCGACCTGCCCTAGCAGAAGTCAATTACCCTCACCTGCCGCCAAAGCCCTGGAGGCAGGCAAGCAGCTGGCGGGACTGCACGACCTTCCCCAGCAGGAGTCAATGGCAGCCGTGGGTCAGCAGGGCTCCAGGAGGCAGGCGCAGCTCAGTGACTCCACCCAGCAGAAGTCAATCACCGTCAAGGGCCACCAAAGACCCAAAGGCGGACGCCTGGCGGGGTGTGTAGCCCTCCCTGTCCACCGGTCACCGGCACCAAGGTCTCAGGAAGTGCAGATAGCAGCTGGGGAGATAGCTGAGCACAGAATGTGCTGACTGAGGGGGTCCGTCTGCACACAGAAAGCGTGGATCAAGCAGTTCTCCTGGTGAAGGACCGGGACAGGGGCTTGGTCTTGAAAGGGTGGGTGGATGCTGTTCTTGGGTCTCCTCTCCCTGTCTCTGCCAACAAGGGGAGGGAGAGTGGACTGGAAAGTCAAAATGGCATAGCGAACGCCAATTCTACTTTTCTGCCTGGAGGAGTGTGTTCCGAGTCTCAACCGGGTTCCTCCAGGGTAGTAAACTTCCCTGTTGGCGGCTCTCACTTGTGGAGTGAGAGAATAGGTCCTCAGTTTATCGGTGGCCTGTAGGAGACTCGGAGGAGCGGTTGAAGAGGAAACAAAGGAAAAGCACACCTTTCTTGGGGGAGGGCATGGGCGCTATTCCTTTGGGGTGATTTATGTACCTGTGGATTGTCCTCTAGGAGTCTCCGCCTATCTCAGAAGAGGTGTCCTGCCGGTATCACTCTTCTCTCTCAGCTGGGCTCCCAGTTTTTGACTTTGTTGGGGGTTTCTCCGGACTTTATCCTTTCCTCTGAACAGGAGCTTCTGTCAGCAGCTGGTGCCTGTCAGCCATCTTGACCAGTGCTAGCATTCTCATTGCAAGAGACCTGAAGCTTTGGGTAGCCACAACTGCTGGTGTCTCTTCCACTTTGCATAGTTCATATTTGAGTCATCACCCAATCTTGTCTGTACTGACATCTTATTAAGGAAAGTGCCAGTAATCTAATAGCTCATCCTATCCTAGACAAAAAGTTTCAGAATGTTTAAAAAGAAGACAACTCTGCTCCCACCTTTTCTGGGCCAATGGACATGCTTTGAGCTCAAAGCATGTCATTGCAGTTATTATTGTAACGATAGAGATGAAGCTGAAATGTTATAAAATAGACCATTCCAGATGAATGTTTCCAGCTGTTCCTCTCTTCCACACATCTGTATTTCTTTCTTGAATTCAGACTAATTTTTGTATGGGAGCATGAAAGCTCAATTAAGTTTGAGACTGTGTTCAGCACAGGTAAGTAAGCCCCTTGGACACCCAGGGCCTCTGAAAGATGGTGAACTTTCATTCCATTCATCTACAGGGTTAACAAAGACTGACATTTTGGCTTTTCCCAGGTTACAGAGCCAGAGGCTGGAGGAGCAGTGTAGGGATCCCAGGCCTGCCTAATGCCAAAGACAGATTGTTTTATACAGTGGTTTGAATATTAAATGAGATGCCAAATGCAGAGCCCATTGTCTGGCACCTAACAAGCCTTTAGTAAGTTGAAAGTCTTCCCAGATCTCACAGGTAGAAGGTAACAGAGCTGGGATTGAGATCTTGGCTTGGATTCTAAAATCTCTCATATTAACTACAGATTAATCACTGGCCTTTCGCGTTTTGGTTGAGGCCTAAGCAACGTCATAGGGAAATATGACATCCTCTCCACCATGCCCTGCTTGGGGGTGCATTTCATTCTTGTGTGTGCATTCATTCACTCACTCATTACCTATCCATCCATCTACCCATTCATTAATTCACTCATGCATCCACTTCATTCCTCCATCCTTCCATCTACCTATCCATCCAAAAAGCATTCACGGAGCACAACCTTCCAGTGCAGGAAACACACAGTGAACAATCCTGAAGTGGCCAGACTCATGCTGAAATGGAGTTAGAAAAGGCAGGAATAAGGCACTGGAAATTGTGAGGTAGGAGCACCTAAGTGTCTAAGGAGGTGACACAGGATGTACCAGGTTTGGGGACTTGGAGGAAGCAGAGTTCACTAGAGAAAGAAGAGCTGTGGAAATGCACAAACAGCCGTATGTGTGTAGCACAGAGCCATGAGGTACCTGGGAAACACTCAGCACTCAGGAAAGCCAGAGAGTTAGCTGGACAACTGGGCAGCAGCAAGATCTTTTAAGATGTCAGAGAGTGGGCAGAACAGCCGGGCATGTACCCTTTTGTCAGTGTTTTTCATGTAGTGGAGCACACGATGGTACACCTATGGAGTTAGACCAAGCAGCAAGGTACCCTCCTTCGTGTCCTCAGAGGCTGAAGGAGTTTTCTGCTGAGTAGCTGTGTTCAAGTACTCTGCTTCCATGCCTATGTCAACTTTCATGGAGGCAGATGGGCTCTCAGTTCCTTCCCTCCTCATACAGTTTCCCCTCGATGGGTTCAGAACAAGGTCCCACAGGGCTGCCTTCTGAGGCTTAGCCTTCTCTGCTCTCCTTGCCGTGAGGCCCGTTTCCTGTTTCCCTCCAACACACTTGTTCTTATCCCTGGCCAGAGAAGTGCCCCTGTTATTTCAGTCTCTCCAGGGACCAGCCAACACCATAATCATGTTTTTTTTTTTTTTTTTCTCAGATTCTTTTAGGATTTCTTTTTACTTTTTAAATTTCAGATGAATATGAGGGTACAAATCATTAGGTTACAATGTTTGCATTTATTAGGTAGAGCTCCCCTTGCAGTTGTGCCCTAGACCCAGGAGGTGTGCCATACACTTAACACTGTGCCCATTAGGTGGGAGCACACCAAGCCCCCTCCCTTCTCCTCTTTCCCCATCCCTCATTCCTGCTCACCCCAACTTGAATTTAATTGAGTTTTTCTCTTGTGTGGACATGTGTTAGATCGTCTATAGGCTTCATATTAGTATTGAGTACACTGGATACTTGCTTCTCCATTCTTGTTATACTTTATTGAGAACAATGTGTTTCAACTCCATCCAGGTTAATATAAACATGTAACGTCTCCATCATTTTAGGGCTGAATAGTATTCCATGGTGTACAAACACCACAGCTTGTTAATCCATTCATGGGTTGATGGGCACTTGGGTTGTTTCCACATCTTGCAGATTGTAAATTGAGCTGCAATAAACAATCGTGTACAAATGTCCTTATGGTAAAATGGTTGCTTTTGTTCCAGGTAGA
Source organism: Otolemur garnettii (assembly GCF_000181295.1). Taxonomy (NCBI): domain Eukaryota; kingdom Metazoa; phylum Chordata; class Mammalia; order Primates; family Galagidae; genus Otolemur; species Otolemur garnettii. Next base: position 2,312,278 of record NW_003852566.1, read on the forward strand.
TACCTCGTAATGGGATTATGGTATCAAATGCAAGGTCTCTTTTGAGTTCTTTGAGGAGTCTCCATACTTCTTTCCAAAGAGACTGTCCTAGGATTTCTAAGGCATCTTTTTTGTTGTTGTTGTTTGCAGTTCTCTCCTGGGCCAGGTGTGAACCTGCTACCTCCGGTATATGGGGCTGGCACCCTACTCCTTGAGCCACAGGTGCCGCCCTAAGGCATCTTATTATGAGTAAGACCAAGTGGCTGGCCCAGAAGGCTGAGAGGCCCAAGATGGTCCTGGAGGTCAGGCCTCAATTCTGCTTCAAGGGACTTGAGGTCTTTGAGATCCATGTCCCCTTCCCCATGTCCACCTGGACATCTTGTGACACATCACATGCATTGTGTCCAGCACCAACATTACCATCCTTCCCACAAGCTGGGCTGTCCTCATCTCTTCCTCTCTGTGAGAGTGGGCCCTATGGGGCAATCTCCAGAACCAAAAACCCCCCTGGCATCCCACAAACTGTGTGCCCCCTATCCTTTTAGGCCACTCAGAAATAGCTCAGAAACCTGGACTCTCCCCATCTCAGCCTCAGCACAGGTCTTGGCCAAGGCAACCTGCTAGCTGTGCCCCCCTCCACATGATCAAGGGAGGTCTCTGCAATCTGAGCGTGTCCTCCCCTGCCTGGGTTTCTTCAGAGTCTCCCACAGTCATGCCACCTGAATGGATACAACCTTTATGATTTGTCTACATCTACACAAAATCAAATACTACCTATAGCACCTCCCACCCCAAACTTAATGTCTGTCTGAGAATTTGAAATGTGGCCTTATTTGGAGGTAGGATCTTTGCAGATGTCATTCAGGTCAGCACTGAGATAGGGTCACACTCAGTTAAGGTGAGCCCTAAATTCAATGACTGGCATTACTATAAGAGACAGGCAAGGCTAGGTAGAGACGTGGAGTGCAGAAGGCTATGAGAAACAGAGGCAGGGATGTGAGTGCTGCTGCTGCAGCCAAGGAACACCAGGACCACCAAAAACCAGAAGAGCAGGGAGGGATTCTCCCCTAGTTTTCAGGTTAATACCATGATTTTTAATTTCTGGCCTCAGAATTGTGAGAGAGTACATTTTTGTTTTTTAAATTAACTGTGTTGTCATCATTTGTTATAGCTGGCACAGGGGATGAATGCTCTATCATTCATATCTGCCTGACATCTGTGCTATTATTTGAAAGACATTCTATAACAAACATTAAGTATTTTTCCAGGATAAATTTGTGTCATAAAGACACCTCACATCCATACCTTAGAGAGGAAACAGTTTTGTCATAAATATAAGGTGACTGTATCAGCCCAGTAGGACTGCTGTGACAAAATACCTCAGACTGGGTCATTTATAAACAACAGAAATTTCTTTCGTCACAGTTTTGGAGGATGGGAAGTCCAGGGTGAAGGCACCACCAGAACTGGGGTCAGATGAGGGTCTGTTCCTTGGGAATGGTGCTTCTCTACATCCTCACATGGTGGAAGGGGCAAGCATTTCCCTGTAAATTCTTTTATAAGGGCACTAATTCCTTTCATGAGGGCAGACCCACATGAGCTAACCATCCCCTAAATACCCACCTCTTAATACTATCACATTGAAGATTAGTTTTCAGCATACGAATCTGGGGGGTACCAACATTCAGACCACAGCAGGGACCTCAATAATAAGCATCAAGAGACAGAGTGCTTGCCTGCCAAAGGGACTGAACTCAGCATCTGCTCTATTTTTTTTAGGGAGGGCCCCAAGTCAAGGACATACCAGAATGGAGCCGAAACTCCCCTTTGGTCTAACTAGGAGGACTAAATGAGAGTGCCCAGAGAATAGCTTTCTCCTCCTGTGATCTTGTGTGCCTGAGTGAGGTCTGTGTTTGTTCCAGCCCAGCAGTCCTCACCATCTCCTTCTGAAGCTGCAGGCGTTCAGCTGACACTCAGGGCCCTCCACAGTCTCACCCTTCCCAGGGCTCCATGCCCTCCATGGTCTCACCCCTCCTGCTGGACCAGCCCCAACTTCCACACTCCTTCCACTTAGTTCTAGATCATTCTCACCCCTCCTGCTAGACCAGCCCCATCTCCCACACTCTTTCCACTTAGTTCTAGATCATACTTAGTTCTAGATCATTCAAGATTATCAGGGACACCCTGTGTCACCCACCACTGTGCCTTTGCAGACCCAGTCCCAGAACTCCCTGCTGTCTTTCCCAGGAGCACACAAACCCTCCTGCTTTCTCTGCCCTCTCTCTCAGACTCCTGTTAGTTGGTGCTACACCGACGAGACTGACTCCTACTTTTCTTTGTCATTTTTGTCTTATTTCCTGTCTTTGTGATTCTTTACTCCACTCTCTGGGAGATTCCTTGACTTCAAACCTTTCTATTGTTTTTTTTTTTTTTTTCCCAGTTCACTGCATATACTTGATTTCGGAGAGCTCTTCCTCCTTCTCAGATTGCTCCTTTTATGTAGTATTTTGCTGTGTTTTGTGGCTGTTGTGTTACAATTGTGAGCATATTATAGTTATTTTGAGGTTCCTCTTTTCTGTATTTGTTTCTGCTTCCTCTGTGGTCCTTTTCTCTCTGGCCTCTGTTTTTCATTTTGAAGGTTTTCCTCAAATGCCGACTGATCACTAATGTTTATTGGTTGACCCTCAAGAAGAGATAGTGAAAGTAGGTTGGTCAGCCTGGGGTGAGACGATCTCCACAGTGGAGAGCCCAGCAGCAAGAGACTGGGACTGTCATTCCTTCGTGGAATGACACGGCACCTGTGGACTGTGTCAGGGTCTGGATGACTTTACTCTGGGCCTCCAGTCTCAAGAAGGGCACTGATGTTGGCCTTAGCCTGGCCATTGAAGATGTGGGCATGGCGCATAGGAGGGAGTTGAGGTTGGGGACACCATTTGTGATTCAGACCACAGCTGATTTCACCTGCTTTTCAGCTCTTTTCTGTGCACAGCACAGCTGCCTGGGGCTGCAGAGTGGGCTTGGGGACCCAGTGCTTTGGATACAGAGTGTCCCTGATTCAGCTTCCAGCACTGCCGTTCTTCAGTGGTCCCTGGCCCTCCTAGGTCTGGAGATTCCCCACAATCCTGCAGTGTACATTGTTTTGTGGGCATCCTCTGACACAGGAGATTCCCCCACTCCACTAGTCCAGAGCCTCCATCTACTTTTGTCTTTTGGCATATTGCAAGAGTACAAGTCAAATCTATCAAGTATTGAACACAAATGTCTTAACACTGAGTAAATGAGGTGAAAGCTATGGATGTAAGCACTCCAATTTGTACAAATAATCAACACATTGAATCCCACAAAGGCATAAATGTATTCATGATCTATGTATATATGACTTAATAAAAAAAATAAATAAAAAGAAAAAAAAAGTGATGCAAGAGTTTACCCTTCGTTCCTGTGGGTTTAATCATAGCTTGCTAGGGGACTCAGTCACCAAATAAGTATCTAGTCTGTGCCAGGTGCTATTCTACAGCACTTAGCAAAACACAAAATGCCCCTGCCTGCCCTGAGTTTGCATGCTAGCAGTCTGCACAGGTTTTGTCAGCTCCATGCAGGAGTTTCAAACCTCCTTTCACCTCTCCTCTGTCTGTCTCTTTCCCCAGCCTCAGCTACACCTGTCAAACAGCAGGTCAGAGAGGGATCCACACAAGACACTGACAGGACACAGGAGCCAGGGACCCTACTTGTCTCAGGAAGGCTGACATTTAGAGACTTCCCTCCTATCTCCTCCATAAGGTCACAGGGATCTCTGGGAACTGTCACCACTGGGGCCGGGGGGAGGGGGGGGCGCCTGGCAGGGGACGGCGCAGGGCAGGGCCTGACAACAATGCAAACTTTGATAAGCAGTTCTCAATAATCACTTCTCAGCAATTATTTATTATAGTTTAACATTATAAAATTAACAAAAATAATATAAAACTCATATTCTGGCGAAATAGCCATATGGCGGCCGAAAACCGTATATTCCCTTCTTGTTCTCCAGCCCGTTCGTGCATTCTTTCCAAAAATCGGGACTTTTTTAAAACGCCGAGGGACATGGGACAAATTGTTGAAAAGCGGGACTGTCCTGCCAAAATCGGATGTCTGGTCACCCTATCCTAAGATCAGGAGGACTGAAGAGAATTGGAAAAGCAGTAACTCTCTCCATCCACCTGCACGGCCATCAGTGTCCTATCCAGGGCACCCACTGGTGATGGCAGCCACTTTGAGAGAGACGGGCCTCAGAGAGGTCGGAGTGGATGGGGGGTGGGGTCAGAGGCATTTCAGTGGCTCTCAGACTCGAGGTGACAGATCAGTTGTTCAGAAACTCAAGGAAGCAACATGGCAGCCCAGCAGCCACGTTCCCCAGACTCGACACCTGTGTCTGGGTAGTAGGCCCAGACCTGCCTTTTCACCAGCATGCTTGCCACTGGAAAAGTCTTTGAGAAACACTGGCCTAGCAGACGGGGGTATGACAGGGGTGTTTCATGGAGCCCCCCTGCAGGCCTCGGTGTCGTCACTGCCTTTTGTACCCCTGACTGGGGCCCTGGCACATTGCTGCCATTCACTGAGCAACAGAGGCCTTATCTGCAAAAAGGGGTGACGGGTCAGCCCTGGCACTGTGAGGGACCCATGGAAATGAGTGATGACCAGCCGGGCAGAGATCAAACCCTAGCAGCTCTCTAGAGAGTCCAGGGATGGCCCCCACTCCAGGAGGCAGAGCCCTAAGGGAAGAAAAGAAACCCTGAGAGCAGCCCTGACCCAGGGTCCCTCCTCCCTGCCTTTGCTGGCCAGTGACAATGATGAAGTTGATGATCACTATAATTCAGCACATGCTCAGTACCTAAGGAGACCATTGGCATGGCTGGATCTGAACCCAGGCCTCTGACCTGTGCAGCACTGACCTCTATGCTGCCCCTGGCTGTTTCCCTTGGCCCCTTTCCTCCCAGAACTTTCACCAGGCCCCTCGTATCCAACCCTCAGTCAACATTCTCGTGCCCCTGTTTTTGTGCTGACTGCAGGCTCTCTCCCCTGAATTCAGGATTCAGGGACATGGCTCTTCCTGGGCTCCCTGTTCCTTCCCCTGCACAACTTGTCCAGAGGACACGCTGTCTAGCCTGCCATGCTGAAGTCTGAAGGGTTTGCATCTTTTCATGTAATCCCATGAGTCAGTGCCAAGTACTAAATTACATTCCCCAAAATTTATATGTTGAAGCCCTAACCCCCAGCACCCAAGAATGTGGCTATACTTGAGGACCACTCTTTACAGAGGTGATTAAGAACGATTGAGGTCCTTAAAATGGGCCCTCATTCAATCTGCCTGGTGTCCTTCTAGGAAGAGAAGGTTAGGACACACACACATGTGCACAGGGACACACACACACATGTGCACAGGGACACCCATGTGAGGCAGCGAGAAGACAGCCATTTGCAAGCCAAGGAGAGAAGCCTCAGGAGAACCTTGGCACCTTGGTCCTGGACCTTTGGCCTGCACAGCTGTGAGGAATGAAAGCTGCTGCTTAAGCCCAAGCCTGTGGTGTCCATCACTGTGGCGCTGTCCTCGCAGCACATGTGATAGAACTTTAGGGTCAACATGGAAATGACTTCCCTGCTGGGAGTGTTCAGAGCAGCTCCAGGGCCAAGGGCATCGCTGCTGCCAGGTTACAGCTGGAGCCATCCTTGGAGACAGGGTACAGTGAAATCCCAGAGCTGCCAAGATCTCGCATCTGCCAGGCCCAGTGCTTGTTTCTCAGGGACAATCTGAATGTGTTCATTATTCTGCCGAAGCCACTCCTAATCAGACCACCCTGCATCTGGCTTTGAGCTCTTTCATGATCTCTTTACTTGGTACTTGAAAAGGGGCATGGAACTGAATGGGCTATGTCACAGCCACCCAGCCTGTAGCCACCCCCAATGGATGCCCCTGATCCAGCCCTCACTCTCTTCCTGCCACCCCATCCCTCAGCATCTCCAGGGTTTATCCAAGGGAATGCAGAAGCCCGACCTGCATTTGAAATGTGACTATGAGACGGAAGAGTGCATCTCTGAAGAGGCATAAGAATGTTACTGATGCCTCTATCTGCCTTTGTCAACAGACATAAAGTGAACTGGGCAAGAATTATGTGCTAGTCCCTCTGTAATACCACTTTGATCCAGTGACATCTCACTAAGCCTTCTTAGTGTGTGCAAAGCAAGGAGAGTGAGTCACCTCCCAGGACCAGCACCTACAACACACAAGTGCCTTTTCCAGGTGGCACAAGACCTTTGGCTCAGTGCTCTGCTTTTGACATTGCATTTTGAATGCATCTTCGCATTCTTTAAACTATTTGAACATGGGTCCTAGATGTTCTTTTTGCACTGAAGCTCACCAAGTATGTAGCTGACCCTGCCACCACCCCAGTCACTCTCTCCCTATACATCCCTTGGCATGGGGAAGAAAGGGAGGCTCAGAGAAGCTGAGGCACCTGCTCATGACCCACTGGGGTATCGCCATCGGCAGTTTTACTGTCCTCATCCTCACCATCATGTCCAGAGCCAGTTCAAGGTCCCACAGCACAACATAGTCATCGATGTCACTGTCATCGTCGTCATCTCCTTCATCATCCTCTCCAGTAGCCCCACCCCCACCCCCAGCTCTGTCCTGTCACCCAGGCTGACTTGACCACCCATGTGGATCATTTGTTTTCTTTTCATTCCTGTGTTTCTCTCCTGGGGCATAATCTATGACAGTGGGGACTTGCTGCAATCTTGTCCTCTATTCTGAGCAGAGAGCAGCACTTGGCATTTAATAAGATCTGAATATGGTCAGGTGTGGTGGCTCATGCCTATAATCCCAGCACTTGGAAGGCGTAGGTGGGTGGATTGCCTGAGCTCACAGGTTCCACACTAGCCTGAGCCAGAGCGAGACCTCATCTCTAAAACTAGCTGGGCATTGTAGCGGGTGCCTGTAGATGAGAAGCCTGCTGCCACCTGATCTCAGTCCACATGTGGCCAAGGACACCACAGGCACCTGCTCCACCAAATGGCTCTGGTTCTCAACCTGGCCCTGAGCTCTGGGATTTTACTGTTCTCAACCTGGCTAAGGCATGAGAATCGCTTAAGCCCAGGAATTTGAGGTTGCTGTGAACTGTGATGCCACAGAACTCTACCAAGGGTGACAATGTGAGACTTTAATCTCAGAAATAATAATAATAATAAGCTCTGCATATGGTGTTGAGTGAATGGAAAAAATGGATGATTCCCAAGACGCCACTGCTGGGAACTGAGCTGCGAGCCCAGGTCCTATCTGAATTATTCTTTATGTCTCTCCCAGTAGCAAGAAGGGCTCCTGTCCTCACTGACGGAGCGGAAGGCCGGGTTGCATTCTTCATTGCTGCAGGACCAGGTTGAGAACCAGAGCCATCTGGTGGAGCAGGTGCCTGTGGTGTCCTTGGCCACATGTGCACTGAGATCAGGTGGCAGCAGGCTTCTCATCTGCAGCTTGAGCACTGTATGCTCCCCACCCCCACCCCACAGGGCTTTAGATTAACTGAAATCCTATGTGTGCAGCAGCCAGTGCGGTGTGGCAGGGAAACGTGGTCAGTGCAAGTTGGGGTCTGGCCTCCTTGTCCCCCTGTGCCCCTGTGTCATCCTGTACACGGACTCTGCTTGTCTCTTGCTGGTCTGCCCCAAGGGGTGGATTTCAGGAAAGAGTGCATGGACCATTTGCAATAAAATTATTTTTCTGAAAGTGACCGTGCCCATGCCTGCCAACACCTTCCTGCCATCCTGTGTCCTCAGGACCTAGTTAGTAAGGTACCGAGTGGGTGTGAGCTCTGGAAGAGGCATCTGGGCTTCTAATCCTGGCTCCCCCATTGCTCACCTGTTGGGCATAGTAGTCAGGATTCTCCAGGGAAACAGAACCAACAGGGTGTGTGTGTGTGAGAGAGAGAGAGAGAGAACTTTATGGAACTGGATTATGGGATTGTGGAAGTTCAAGTCCAGAATCTGCAGGTCAGTCAGCAGGCTGGAGATCCAGGGAAGGGCCCATGTTGCAGTTCAATTCGAAAGGTAATCTGCTGGCAGAATTCCCCCTATCTTCTGTTAAGGTCTCCAATTGACTGGACATGATGGGAGTCAATCTGTTTTACTCAAAGTCTACTGACTTAAATGTTTACCCCATCCCCAAATATTTCCACTTTGGAAACATCTAGAATAATGTTTGATCGAATACCTAGGTGCTATGGCCAAGAGGAGTTGGCACATAAGATTCACCATCCTACTGGATGACCTGGAAAAGTCACTCAAGCTCTTTGGGCATAAGACTCGTCTATAAACAGGTGGTAATACCGTCTCCCAGCACAAGTACTCTTGAGAGCTGAGTGAGGTAGAGTATGTGTGGTGCTGTGAGAGGTCCAGACCACGTGGCTGCAGTGTCTTCCTGTTCCTGCCAAGGGGTGGCTCCTTCCCTCTCACCTGCATCCTCCTCCCCTTGGGCGGCAGGAACGGTGGGAAATGTGAAATGGTGGCCAGGTCCCTTTTCGTAGTCTTCCTGAGAAGCAAAATTCTCAACAGCTTATAGTCAGAAGACCTTAGCTTTCCATGTTGGTCTCAGTTCTGCTGCTTTCTGTAAGACCCTCTGACCAGGCAAAGTTTTCTTAATTAGAACTTAAGCATTTTATAGATGGTTGGTGTATGAAGCCCTCACCCTAAGCCAAGCCCAGACTAATCCTTTCATATGTATCTTTGCATTTAACTCTCATGACCACTCTTCGAGGTGGGCATAGTGTTATCCCACATTACAAATGAGGAAACTGAGGCTATGAAAAGCTAGAGATCTGAAGCTAGTTTGTTTCAGATAGAGTTAAGGTCCCTGCCGGTGTTGGCAATCTAGGACTCTGACTCTTACACATTTTGGCAGCATGCCCCTTGGATAATGCTCACAGAAAGATTGGCCCTAAAAATAGCAGCTCTTAACATTAATTCTGTGCTGTCACCACATTGACTCTGCTTTCAAACCAAGGCTCCCACATGCCTAGTAAGAACAAGGAAAGGAATCTCTCCCTCTGCCACGGCCCTGCCGCCAGCCGTGTGTGTCAGGCAGCTGGTTTCCTTTCCAGCTGAGGTGTACCTGCCAGGCTGCCACCCCACATGCATAACCATGGTGGGAGTCCAGGTGATCCCCCCACCATGCCCATCAAACTGAACATGACAGGCTCCATGGGACCAGGTAGCTGTAGCATGGTCTTCCTAAGTGGTTCCCCGAGGAATCAGAGCCCACTGCTGGAGTTGGTATTTTAATGAGGTTGAAGCCTACGAATTCCAAAAACTTCCTTCCGGAATGAGCCCAGGACTCACAGCCTCCCACTCCTGTGAAAATTTGAGCCAGGAGAGAAAATTTGGCCAGAAGCCAAAGCTTGTCCTGAGCATGTCACTGGACATAGTTAGGCTCAGGTCCCACCACCTAAAACAAAGAAGATTCTCCTGGTTCCAGGGCTGCCATGAAGAGAGACTGTGTTTGCGAGCAGGATGCACCCTTTCCCCCCAGAGATCTCAGGGACATTTCACAGTAGTCAGAACATGGGCTGCGGCTCCCACCCTTCCCGTTTTTGCACCCCCCATCCTGGGCCCTATGCCCTCCTCCTTGCCCAAACCACAGCTTCCACCTCTGTCCATCCTCCCGGACTCTGCTCAGTCACCTCTGTCACACTGCCCCTGTCACCCTCTTTATTTCCTTCATGGAACATGTCACGGTTTTGTCTCTGGCTGGTTGTCCCTCCCAGCTAAAATGGAGGTTCTGCTCTGTGGGCTCCTGGGTTTGCTCCTGAAGGTGGATCATTCTCCCCTATGTTCTCAGCACCAGGACCACCCTGGCAGAGGGCAGGGTCTGTACCCAAGCATGGAGTGCCTGGAAGGGCCCCAGCAAGTGTGGCTCTGGAGCCTAGTACACCGCAGGGTGGTGGGTGGGGGGCCAGAGAGAGGTGGCCATAGGAACAGGGCAGGAGGGAAGAGTGACTTCTTACTGGTCAAAAGAACATGTGGGGAAAGATCAACTCAGACCTGAGCCAGCTTTAAAATGAACATATTTGTAATTTGTAATTGAACATCTCTGAGCTTCATTGTCTCCAGTAAGGAGAGAGAACACAGTGATTTCTTAGTTTCTCAATGATTCAGATAAAACCCGTGTGTTGAGAGGTTTACACCATTCAGGAAAGTGAAACTCAAATCCCTGTGCTGGTGCTAACTTGCCAGGCCACTCAAAGGAAGCTCTACCTCTCTGAACATTGGCCTCTTTGTCTGGGAATGGCCCAGTTACTACAGGTGGGGTCCTCTACTGCCTCCAGGATTCTTGGATTCCAATAGGACAGATTCAGATTAGGTCTTGATATGGACTTGAACTCCTCCCAGTGTTTTGCTCAGAAATCTGGGTTAAGGATACACGTATCTGAGCATCTCAAAGAAAGGGACACTCACAAAGTGTGACACGGTCTTGCAGGCCTGGCCACTCACCCAGATGACTGGACCCAGGAGGAAAATCCAAGATCAAATTACTATGGCAATTTGCACACTGCAAAAAGTGAGTGAAATAAAAGGAGAGCTATGCCAGGGTCTCTGGAAAAGTCAGGTCTCATGATTAATTGTGTTAACAGAGAGTGGTGGGGGGATTCCCTACCTGGACCACCCACTGGCATCCCTTCTCCAGCCCCCAAGCTGGGACCTGACACTAACTGGGTCAGGCACTTGAGTCTGGACTTTTCCTGGGACCTTTGGATGCAAATGTTATGGAATTCTGGCCAGCATTCACCCAGTGCCTCATGACAAGTTTATATTTGGTAACACCAATGGTGCTTCCTGAACACCTACTGTCTGCTTGGAACTGTACAGGACTGAAAATTTAGCCATGTGTGGGCCTTGCTTTGCTGGAGCTCAGAGCCAGTTGAGAAAAACAGGCATCCATCGGATGATTACACTAACATACACACCCACACAGTCCCTGCCGTGCCAATGAAGGAGGAGGAACAGAAAAATGCAATGACCTAGTGCCCAAGCAGAGAGCTCATAGGTGCAGCGGGGTTGGCCGGGTAGAGATGAGGATGGAGATGAGCACTCAGGCACAGGGGACATTGGTGTATGTCAGGCACACCCCGCTTGGCTGGTGGCTCTGCCCCACCAAAAGGGTGGGAAGGAGAGTGTGGTGGGTGTATTCAGGGAGCTGGGTTCAAATCACCCTTTGGCCACTTTTTTAAGTGTGACCATGAGGAAGTCACTTCACCCCTCTAGGCTGCTGTTTCCTTATCTGTAAAAAAGAAAATAATGCTTGTTCCCAGAGCTGGCAAGTGGATTAAATGAGTTTCAGTATGGAAAGAGGCTTTGTGGACTGGAGAATTATACATGTGTGAGAAATGGTCATAATCAGAGGCTTTGTGGACTGGAGAATTCTACATGTGTGAGAATGGTCAGCTCCTCCATCTTCCTTTCTGCCACTTCTTGTTCCTTCTAAACTGTCTGCTAAGTGGGAGTCGGGCAAGATGGGAGAAGCAGTCACCACTTACTGAGCACCTACTATATGCTAGGACTTAGGTGGGTTCTTCATACACATTGTTTCATTTTTATCCCCATTTTTTAGATAGAGAAAACTGAGGCCTTCGCAGTAGTAGAGTAAGGATTTGAGCTATTGTTGTGTGAAGGGTGTCTTACAGTCATGGTGGGCCAGCAACCTGCTCTTCCATACCCCTCGTTGCTCCATATGCTGCTGTAGTTGCCCCTGCCTTGAGGAGCTTGCAGTCTGGTGGGGCAGGCTGACTCAAGGGCAGCCACTGCTGGTCAGTGTGCTAAGAGCAACTGGGAGAACTTGAGCGGGTGGATGTGTGCAGGCCACGTGGACTGGTGAAGTCTGAGCTTCCAGGGAAGGTGACCCCTCAGTGTGCCTGGTGGATGTGCTATACACCTCACCCACCCATGAAGCAATTAATTGAACCCAAGCACATCCTTCACATGCCTGTGAATCCTGAAACTTCAAAGTGCCCCGCTAGATACATTAGGCAATAACTAGCTGAATGCAATTGCCTTAGTAACCAAGTTAACATCTGAGCCACCCTGTAGAGTAACACAGATTTTGAGCTGAATTAATCAATGTCAACCGTGCTGATGTGTGTTCTTTGCAAGATTAAAGAAAACAGCACCCCTGAGCATGACTTAACCAAAGGCACATTCTCTCCTGAAAAATAAAGCAAGAAGGAAATTAAATATTTGAGTGGCAACATGAGGCTTTATGTTAGATCCAAGACCATAGTAGGCTCTGTGTACCTTTAAAAACTTGCTTCCACACCTTCAAATTACAGGTCTCTACCTGTTATATCCTGGCTGTACTGTGTACTGAGTCTGCAACTGCAGGAAAATGCTTACCGCCTGTCAGCCTTAGCACCATGGCCAGCATAATAGGGGCACTAACATTGTCTACCTGTGTTACTCTCCTGGGGCTACAACACAAAATATCACAAACTGGGTAGCTTAAGCAACAGAAATAATGTCCTGCGGGTTCTGGAGGCTGGAATCCAAGATCCAGGTGCTGGCAGGGCTGGTTTCCTCAGAGGCCTCACTTCTTGGCTTGCAAATGGCAGCCCTCTTGTGATCATGCCCCTGCACACAGGCCCCTGCATGTCCCTAATCTCCTCTTGTAAAGACATCAGTCAGACTGATTTGAGCCCACCGTGACATCCTCTTTTTACCTCAATCACCAATTTAAAGACCCTGTTTGCAAATATATCCTAAGGCACTGGGGGTGGGACTTGAGCATATGATTTTGAAGGAACACAATTCTTTCCATAATACCACCTACAAGGGCTGTGTTGAAGAGAATAATGAGCCCCCCCCCCCAAGGATATCCTAGTTTTCAAAACCTGTAACTATGTCACTTCCCACAGCATAAGGGACTTTGCAGGTATGATCAAGTTAAGGATGATGGATGGCAAGATTGCCCCAGATGGTCCAGGTGGCCACAGGGCTCCCACAGAAAGCGGGCAGTAGCAGGAGTTGGGATGACAGAAGTGAGGGGTCACAGTGTTCCCAGAAAGGGACTCTAAGTCAAGGAATGTGAGCAGCTTCCAAAAGTTGAGAGGGCAGAGACACACTGTCCCTTAGAACTTCCAGAAGGAAGGAACGCAGCCCTATGGACTCTTGATTTTAATCCCTGAAGACTCATTTTGGACTTCTGGCCTCTGTACTATAAAAGAGTAAACTCATGATGTTTTAAGTCCTTGTGATTGTGGTAGTTTGTTAGGCAGCTGTGGGACACTAATGCAGGCTGTTATGCAGACTGGATGGGTAGTGCATGTGGGTGCCTGGCCCAGTCACAGGCATAGTGTAAGCACTCAGCGACAGCCAGCTCTGCTGGCCAGATCCCACCCAGCACCACTCCAGTGGCAGTTTGGGTAGAGAGACCACATCCACAGAAGCTGAAAATTTTCCCCATTAATTTTGGTCTTTCCTGTCCTACTTGTCAAGGTAAAGTCATGGTCACAGAGCACTGAGAGCAGTGGGGGGGGGGGTTCCAGTCTTCAAAGTCAGAGGACACATTCTGTGCTTACCTAAGGCCAGAACTCTGAAATCGAGGCATCAATGATTTGGGGTCCTTTGGAGGCTCTGAGACAGAGAGACTCCACCTCTCCCCGCTGCAGTGGTCAGGGCCATCTGTGCTACTCCGTGGCCTGTAGTGTCATCACTCCAGTGTCCGCCTCTGTGTATGCATGCCTTCTTCATGCACGGACCTGTCTCTTTCCTATCTTCTCATAAGGATACAAGTTCCTGGGTTTAGACTGCCGCACAACCTCATTTTAACTCAGATGCAAAACCGAACCACCTCACTGGCAAAGAAATAGTTTGCTGGCAAAGACACTATCTGCTGGCACAAATGGACATGGCTGTTTGCCAAAGACACTATTCTAAATAACATCCCATTCAAAGGTACTGGGGACACATGAACTTTGTGGACATGCTCTTCAACCCACTGCAGTGTTCTAGGAAGAGATTGCCACTGAGCTGTGTCCTAAAGCTCTAGTCAGGTGTGTAGCAGAGAGAAGTGCTTGCCATTAAGAGATAAGGCCACGGGCTCGGCGCCTGTGGCTCAAGCGGCTAAGGCGCCAGCCAC
>NW_003852566.1:2327324-2338144 GCF_000181295.1 Otolemur garnettii
GAGGCAGGAGACTCGCTTGAGCCCAGGAGTTGGAGGTTGCTGTGAGCTGTAATGCCACGCACTCTGCCCAGGGGGACAGCTTGAGGCTCTGTCTCAAAAAAAAATAAAATAAAATAAAATAAAATGAAAACTATCCTGAAATGAGAATAACATAATTTTAAAAAATCAAATCAGGTATTTATTACAAACATGTTCCTCAAATTATTGTTGCCTATTTTAGGGTCCTGGGAACCCTAATTCTTTTATTAGTTCCCACCCACAGGCAGAGAACATTAATCTAGATTTTAACTTGAGACAAGGTCTTAACAGACCTTTGACAAATAGCAGGGAGGAACCTGGCATGTCCTTGACCCTCTATAAATAGTTTTTTCTTCATCAATAAACTAGGAGCACCAATATTTGCCTGTAAGTGTTGTGTCAGGATTGCGCGAAGCAATGCAGAAAGGGCTCCTCTCCATGGTACTCAACACTTAGTAACTACACTGCACACTGTCAACTCCAGTCGCCCTGGCACACAGTAAGCACCCCGTAAAGGTCAGCTGTGGCCATTCTCGGTGCTGCTGTTAACATGGAGGTGTCATATTGAGGGCTGGGACTTGTGCCTGGTCTGCCTCCACAGAAAGTAGGAAACAGGTGAGAAAAAAGCAACATTTCCTGAGTGCTGATGACATGTAGTTTCTTACTCGTTACGGTTTCTAGCTGAATAATCTGTGCCAATGTGCTGAGAGATTTCAAAACTTGAGAACCAAGTTCCTTAGTGTCCTGGCCCACTTGGGTTTGCTGCTGCTGGATGAGGACAAAGTCCTGTTCAAGCTAAGGTCACGTGGTGAACCCTCTGATCACTCTCCAGCGTCAGTAAATGCCCTTGGCCATCCTTCCCCAGTGCCTCCTCTGTGGGTGCAACCTGACTACAGAAGAAAACAGGTTGCCTCCCTCTCTTGTCAGCAGCAATTGTGTCTCCTGTGTGCTGGACGTTCCCATAAGAACCGTCTCGTCAAATCCTCACTGTAACCACATGGACAGCATATTATTATCCAGCTTATGGCTGAGGAAACAGAGGCTCACAGAGGGCAGTGTCCTCGTGTCTACAGGGCCAGCAGTGGGTATACTCAGGTCTGGAATACAGTCTTTCCTGTGTGTCTTTTGCCACCTCCACTCCCAGGTACATGGGCAGTGTGTTCCCTTTGCCAGCAATAAAAGAGCTGTAAATGTTCACTTCCCCAGCACGACTTGCTTCGGGTTTTTAATTGGCTTTACTGCGGCATAAGGTTGCCAGCATAGAATACTAAGAAACCCCTGCTAAGGGACACAGGCAGAAATGTCCTCCCGGCCTTCCTCTATAGCCTGTGCATGGGCTACAGAGGAAGGCCAGGAGGACATGGGCTCTGCTGGACCAGAGCCATTTCTTTGCTGCTTTTTAAAATATCCCAGCCGACATTTTATGCTTTGTTTTATTTGTGGCCTATGGAATAATTCAATAGCAGGACCGGGTTTTATGGCCTCACAGGCACACTTTCCATGAAAGTGTCATTTTGCCCAGCTCTGAAGTTATGGGCCTGTCACCAGAAAACACTGTCGCAGGCTTTCCTATCCACACAAGACCCCTAACACCCTTTCTGGACGTTCAAGCCTGTGTCCAACAGCACAATGCTCTGGAACTGAGACGTGGTCAATTTAAAAAATAGAGCTGGAGGAATGGTCCATAAACCAGCTGACCTGAAGGGTCTGATACCATGCTTGGCCCATAAAATGCTACCCTAATTAAATCGCAAGTGATTCTGATACTCCATCTCTCTGCCCAGAGAATGCCATGTGAGAGAGACCTAATTTGCCTTGCTCCACCTTGAGAATCTGTCCCTAAGCTCTCCCTACTCTTTTAAAAGAGCAGGGATAGTCTCATCATTGTAATTTATGTCGGCACTTCTTACACCTTGGGAGCTGCACTGGGCACTTGGCTAATGTCATCTCACCACAGGTTCACAGCCACAGCAAGGGAGCCATTTGTGTTCTCACTCTCCAGAGGAGGGAGACGCATCTCAGAGTAAGTGGCCCAAGGTCATATAGCTAGTGTCACGAATTATCACTAACTTAACAACTAAAACAGCTTACATTTATTTTCTCTCACTCTCCCTGGATCAGGAGTCAAGGCACACAGAACTGGGTCCTCTGCTCAGGGTCTTATAAAGCGGCAACCCAGGTGCCCACTAGGCTGCATTCCTTTCTTGAACTCAGGGTCCCCTCCCAAGCTCATGTGACTGTTGGCAGAATTGAGTTCTTATGCCTGCGGGACTGAGGGCCCCATTTGCTCACTACCTGTCTGCTGGAGGTCATGGCCACCCCTAGGGGTACCTGCATTTCCTTGCCATGTAGCCTGCTCACACACGGTACCTCACGCTCTAGGCTGCTAAGTCAAAGTCTTACGTAACATGATACAACTAACTGTGGGGATAGCATCCTACCAACCTTGCCATGTAACATATCCAAATTGGGGGGTGACGCTCTTGACTTTTGCCAGGTTCTGTGGGCTAGAAGCACATCACGGGTCAAATCACTTCTTCTCTCAACCTTTGCTTCCTCATCTGCAAAATGAGAAATTGCTTCCTGTCTGGTACACAACTGGCTCTTTCTTGCCATTCAGAGGTCAACCTAATGTCAACGCTTCTGCAGAGGCCTTGCTGACCACCTGCTGAATCCAAGTCCCCTCTTTTCTAGACCTTGGTTTACTTTTTTCAAGCTGAAAAATAAAAACAAAATCCTAAGCTCCCCAACTGACTGAACAAAGCCCTCTTGGGCCAAGGCACCCAGAGAAACCTTAAAAACTGAAATCTCAGTCATGAGAGGATGAGAAGTCGGACACATCTCTTTATACCTCTCCTTCACTAATTGCCATGAAGCTTTCTTCTCTAAGGGCTAAACGGAGCCAGCCTGTGGGAAGACTTGCTTTATGGATGATTGCAGCCAACCCCATGACTGCCCCTTCCATTGTAAAGTTTTGGCACACGTGAGCAGCATTCTTCCTGACTGGTATCTTCTGCTCACCTTTTGATGTCAGAGGGCCAAAAACTCCACCCTCAGATCAGGCTAATGCCACTATCTTTTTCCACATGTGACCTATGAAGGGGCATGAAACTCAGTTGTGCTTTTGCACGTTCCTTCTTTCATAAATGCATCATACTCATGACCCTTGTGTAGCTCATTAAATACATATATTCAGCCTAAACCCCTGTCCCCTTTACCATTCCCTGGGAGTGCTTATTCTTGGCTTCTCCCCAAGGCTATGCTTCCCAGCCTATGAGATGGCCAGTCTACAGGCTGAAAAACTTTAGGAGAAGTAAAATTGTCCTTTCCAAATTTATGAACCTTATCACTCTTACATTGACAAAGCACTTGTCCAGCACGCAATCGTGTCATTTCTTGGTGTGCTTGTTGGCCTGCTTCTTCTCTGGAAGGCAAGCTCCATTTGGCTAGATGGGTCCACCTTGTTCACTATGTGACCACAGAGGGGACATCCCTTAAATGACTGAGATTCTGTTTTGAGCTAAGGTTGACACAGAAGGAACATGCGTAATGTATCAGATGTTTAATCCACGGAGCAAAGGGACTTGGCACAGACAAGGATCATGCAAGTAGTTGGAGAGGAGGGTAGAGGTGGAACACAGGCTGTCTACCTCCTGAGCTGGACACTTCTGATGGCACAACCCCTTTCCTGGGACCTGTGGGGTCTAATGACCAAACTGGCCACATCTGTGCCCCTGTTTTGTTCTTAAGATATGAGGTGCTGTGAGCAGAGCCTGTTTGATGTGGAAGCAGGGACTTGGACAGCTGAGGTGCTATGGTCATCAGGGACTTTAGCTACCCCTTGCTATTGGCCACCCCCCTCTGCAGGGTCTCCTTCCACTATGCCTGCCATGTTAGCTTCCTATGGCTGCCACAGCAAATTCACAAAATTGGTGGCTTAAAACAACACCAAAAATGTATTGTCTCCTACTTCTGGCTAGATCTCCAAAATCAAAGCATAGTCAGGACTGAGCTTCCTATGAAAGCTTTGGGGAGAGTTGCTCCTGGCCTGTCCCATCCTCTGGTGGCTCCAGGAGATCCTCGGCTCTGACAGCATCACTCCAGTCTCTGCTTCCCTCTTCCCACAGGGTCTTCTCTCTTGTATATTCATACATCGTCATCTCCTTTACCCCATAAAGACATAAAGACATAGCCTAAATCCAGGATGACTTAGATCTTTAACTAATTACATCTGCAAAGATGGCATTTCCAAATCAGGTCACATTCTGTGGTTCGGGGTGAACATGAATTTGGGGGAGATACTGTTGAACCCAATACACCTCCTTAGGATCCCCTCACCCTGCCCACCTGTGTCTTAGTCTGTGGCCCCAAAGACATTTCTTGGCTCATACGCCCTGGGCCACGGCCAACTCCTTCATCCCCATACCCCACACGACATCATCCCAGTCCTAGGGAAACCTTAAGGAACGAGCTTGAATATAGGTATGGTGTTTTCATTCCCTTGTGTATGTGTAATTTGCTTTATTTCAATATTAACTTCACTGTGATGTTCAGAAACTGAACCTATAATATCTCTGTGGTATGCCTCTATATCTTTATCCAAATAACATAAAAATATTTGGGCCATGATGTTCAAATATTGTATATATATTTTTTCTTGATACAAATTTTTCCCCCTTTTATCACCTTTTCTTAAGAAACCTGCTGGTAGCCCCCTGGGCAGGGGCCGAGTGGAGCATCTGCTGACTTGATCCACAAACACCTGACTCTGGGTCTTCTGCTTTCTGTTCTGTGTAGGTTCTTAAGTTCATCACTCCTAAGCACCTCCACAGCAATCTCTTTGTTCACAGTGGATATTTAGTGACCTCAGCCACAGAGCCCACTTACCGAATGCTCATCAAAACTCGTCAGCTTCAAATCTTTGTCTTTGAAGTAAAAATAAAAGCTCATAGACTTAAAAAGTCACAGTGAAAATAAAAATTATAAGATACAAATGAGTGTTTCTTCCATCTTCAAACCAAAAGACATTGTACTGCATGATTACGAACAACCCCAGTGTTTTCAGGTAGAATTAATATTTGATGACCTTGGGAGCAATGACTTTTTATTTTGAAGAAAGCTATCATTAGTCTTAGTAGATTTGACATTACAAATGAGTGAAAATCTAAGCCTTTGTAAAATAGTTGTAAAAAGCACCTTATTATGAGCAAATTGGAGTGAAGTTGACTTCTCTTCACTTTCTCATTCTTACACTCAAGCTTCACATGCATGTCTACTAGTGATGAGCACTGTGCTAGGCTCGGTCATGCAGGGATGAAGAAACCAAAGCTCTGGCCATTAACAAGTACAAAGTGAGCTGGGAGGCACTTTGGTGTGATGGTGATGTGAAGCGGAGTATTCCGGAAACTCCCTGACCAGCCTTTGCTACATGTGGTTCATCATATTACCCTGAAAAGAGGTTTGCAGACTTTCTTCATAAGGGGCCAGATAATCAGTACTTTAGGCTTTGAGGGCCACATTAGTCTCTGTTGTGTATTCCTTTTTGTTTGTGTGTGTGTGAGCGTACTGGTGTTTTGTTTTTATAACTTTAAAGACTTAAAAGTGATTCTCAGCTCACAGATAGTACAAATCACCTCTTCTTCACAGGCCTAGGACTATAGTTTGCCCATGTCTGTGATAGATGAGGGGAGCTCAGCCACACCCTCACATCCACGAGTACCCCAGGAGGAAGAAAATGCCCCCACCTGCTGCCTCCACCTGCCCAATGAGCATGTGTGACCATGACAGCTGGAACTGAGAGGCCAACCATGAAGACTATTCAGGAAAAAATATAATAGAACCTTCATAGCTGACCACCTCCCTTCATTGACTACCTCATTAAAGGGACCTAACTTTCATAGACCAGACATGCACCACATGTACCGTGGGTCATTATGAAAGTTTTGAGATAGCCTGTGTTCTGGTCCATTATTTCACTTCCAAGGAACACACTCCATAGTGTCCTTTCTGATTTCACCTGCACAGGTCTCAACTTGTACCACTTACTGGTGTTTGCTGGGAGAGCTTGTATGTTTCCATCCATACAGATTTTACGTTTCTTGATTTTTGTATATCTCAAAATTTTGTAATGACCTATGTTCGTATCAGTACAGTAGGCCTAGTTCCTTATGTTGACCACCTCCATAAGTTGATCAGTTTATGACTGTCCCTTGGGTGGCCAACTACAGAGGTTCTTCTATATATTGAAACAATTGAATATATTGCAGTTCCAGGGAAGAGAAGAAGAAAGTGAGAATATAGGTGCTCCATTGTTATACCAATTACTGTCCTGCTCGCTGAGCCCTTGGGCCTAGGGAAACGTGAGTGTGTCCTGAACATGTATTTGTGGGCTACAGGAATCACATTGCCAGCTTCTTTATTTTCTCTTACAGAGACATAAAACCAGACAACATCCTGCTGGACGAGCACGGTAAGCCTGTTATGAATCTTTCATGAGGAATCTTTCAGCAGAAAGCTTGAGGCACTGGGAAGTTGGAGGTTCTTGTTGGGTTGGGTTTTAGGGTTGACTATATCCCTCCTCCTCATCGTCAGTGAACTTGAACCAGGGCTTTGTCAGCCTTCTCCAGATTTCTTTCAGGTGCATGCAGATCCCCTGGGCATCTTCTTGAGCTAATTTAGCAGGTCTCACTTGGAGACTGAGTCTCTGCATTTCTAGCAGCTCCCAGGTGGCCCTCAGTGCTGGTCCATAGGCCACACTTTGAGTGGGAGACCCTATGTCAATGGCTTTCTGACTTTGGTCTCGTCAGAGTCTAGGCTCCAATCTGCTTCAGCGAGCCTAGGCCTCTGACTTTGGGGCTGGCATTCCAGGCATGAGATGACCGACAAACTTTAAGGACCATGAGTGCAGGACAGGCTCAAGAACGCTCAACGGCCTTGACAATCCACTGTAGTTGATGCCAATATCAGCCTTGCAGACCTGAAAACTAAATTCCCAGGGGCCCGACCTCAAGGTCTTTCAGGGGTGGGCTGGAGGGAGCAAGTGGTGACTTTTCAGAGGTGCCATTGGTGAATCACCTCTTCTCATAGCTCCCCACACTTCCCTCCCCATCCCTACAGGCTGAGGTCATGGCTCTGTCTCACAGCTCCTCTAGAACCTTCCATGAACTGCCAGTGCACCTCTGTGTACGGGAGTGGAGCTGCAACTGTCTGTACTTCTGCACCGTGTGCTGATGCAGCATGAACACTTCAGGGCAGTGGGGTTGAAGCCACTGTACTCCTGGCCAGGACAGCCATGGTATCCAGCTACCAGGAGCACAGGACAGGGCTGAGGATCCAAATGGAGGCTCAAGAGGAGGCAAAACTGAAGGAGGTCACCACATGTATCTGAAGTCAAGGTCCTCAGGTGTTGGGCTTGGCTGAGTCCCCCAACCAGCAGTGTGACTTTGGGCAAGGGGCTGAGTTCTGGGCAGCCTCTTCAGGGCCTGCCCTGCTGGTAAGAATGAGCTCTGGCAGAGACAGTCTTCCAGGCCCTGAGAGCTGTCCAGAAACAAAACTCAGCCAGGAACAGGAATAATTCAGCCACTCTACTGATGCAGAAATGAGACTCAGAGATCCTGTAGGGTAACCCAGGCCTGTTTGGCTCTCACAGCCCGTGACAACTGCTGTCCTGCAGCCTTTGCACAGGAGGACACAGAGAGGCAGGCTGCCTGTGTGCTCCCTCCTCTGGATCTCCTCCTTTATGTGCTCTTGGCTTTCTGTCCATCCTATCCCTTATTCACCCTTCCTCAACTCCACCTCAGCCCTCTTCGACGTTCCTTCCAGATCCCACCCTGACCTTCTGAGTGCCCCATCCTTCACCATCCCATCATATAGCTGGCTGGTACCATGTCCTAGCCTTGCCTTCTGGCTTTGCAGCACCCTCCCAAGTGCCCCTGTGCCCCAACTCTTCTTTCTTCTCCAAGCTCCCACTCTAAGGAGTCTCCACTGGGTGTCTAGAGGGAGCATTGAATGCACTACTTATACTAACAGGTGAGTGGTTGATAACCCTTCTTTTTAGGTAGTGCAGACAAGAAATTTATGGGCAAGGCAATTTTCTCAGAAAAGGCAAATCTCTCCTAGGAAGGAAAGAAAAGAGAGGTGCCTATGCCCATGGCCCCTCCTGGAGCACCTGCTATGTGTCAGGCTGTGGAGTAGGATGATGAAGGAATCACACAAAGTCTTGGCCTGGAGCACCTGCTGTGTGCCAGGCTGTGGGATGGGATGATGAAGGGAGCACATGAGGTCTTGGTGCTTGTGGGTCTCATGGTGTGGTCAGAGGCATTGTGGGAACTCAGGGGGGTCAGGAGGCCTGAGGTGGGGAACTGGCATGTGCAGCAGGGTCATTTCACAGGACAGGCCATGGGCAGAGTGGAGCAGAATTACAGAGATGAGAGATAAGTAGTTGTCTAAGGACTGTGACGGCCATTTATTTTGTGGGTTTTTATTTATTAACCTTATACTTCCTAATCCTTTACTATTAAACATGTGCTGTTTAATGCACATGGGGAGCAGGACGGTGTGTGTCCCTGAGGGGCCCTAAAGGTGCGCCTCTGCTGGCACCCACTCATACCTTTTGTAAACTGCATTACAGTTTGGGGTTCTATCACTGACCACACTGAATGTTTTTTTCAGAGAAAAAAAGGTGGTTAGATGTGCTTCCAGTGAGATGTAAACATTTTGAATTAATGTATTAATATTTTATTCACAACATTCAAGATCAGCTAGTTACAAAAAGTCCAAACATCTCCGATAAGCTTCTCTGAGGCTCGGTGTCTACTTTTCTCTCTGATCTTTCAGGTGAGTTTTATGTTTTAGGAAGGGCATTTTAATTCTGTGGTGAGATTTGGGGTCTCTGGGTTAGCAGCAAAGCAGAGAGACCATGCATGGAGGTGAGATGGAGTTGAAGGAAGATATAGCATCTTTTTTTTTTTTTTTCTCCAAGAGCAAATAAGTTTATTTTTTCTATATTTAATTTCTTTTTTTTCTTTTTATTAAATTGTAACAGTGTACATTAATACTATCATGGGGTACAGTATACTGTTTCTCTATACAATTTGAAATACTTTCATCCAACTGGTTGACATAGCCTGCATGTCTTTTTCTTAGTTATTGTGTTAAGACATTTATATTCTACATTTAGAGAGATTCACATGTACCCTTATAAAATCAACCATAGGCGTGATCCTGTCAATCACCCTCTCTCCACCCACCTTTCCCCCTCCCCTCCCCTCCCCTCCCTCTCCCCTCTCCCCATGTTCCTGGGCTAAAATTGGATTATAGCTTTCCTATGAAAGCTATAAATTATTTTCATAATAGGGCTGAGTACATTGGATACTTTTTCTTCCATTCTTGGGATTCTTTGCTAAGAAGAGTATTTTCCAGCTCCATCTATGTAAACACGAAGGAGGTAAAGTCTCCATCTTCCTTAATGGCTACATAGTACTCCATGGTGTACGTATACCACAATTTACAGATCCATTCGTGGATCGATGGGCTCTTGGGCTTCTTCCATGACTTAGCAATTATGAATTGGGCAGCAATGAACATTCTGATACAAATATCTTTATTGTAGTGTGACTTTTGGTCTTCTGGATATATACCTAATAGAGGAATTATAGGATCAAATGGCAGGTCTATTTCTAGTTCTTTAAGTGTTCTCCAGATATCTTTCCAAAAGGGAAATATTAGTTTGCAATCCCACCAGCAGCATAGAAGTGTTCTCTTTTCTCCACACCCACGCCAGCATCTGTGATTTTGGGATTTTGTGATAAGGGCTAATCTTACTGATGTTAAATGATATCTCAAAGTAGTTTTGATTTGACTTCTTTGATGATTAAGGATGGTGAGCAGTTTTTCATATGTTTGTAGGCCATGAGCCTGTCTTCTTCAGAGAAGTGTCTCTTCAAGTCCCTTGCCCACCCTGAGAGGGGATGACTTGTTCTCTTCTTGCTAATACGTTTGAGTTCTCTGTGGATTCTGGTTATTAAACCTTTGTCAGAGACATAACCAGCAAATATCTTCTCCCATTCTGAGGGCTGCCTATTTGCGTTACTTACTGTGCTTTTGGCTGTGCAGAAGCTTTTTAATTTGAGCAGGTCCCAATAGTGTATTTTTGATGTTGCTTCAATTGCCCAGGGCGTCCTCCTCATAAAATTTTCACCCAGGCCGATTTCTTCAAGGGTTTTCCCTACACTTTCTTCTAGTATTTTTATAGTTTCATGTCTTAAGTTTAGATCTTTAATCCAGTGAGAGTCAATCTTAGTTAGTGGTGAAAGGTGTGGGTCTAATTTCAGTCTTCTGCAGGTTGCCAGCCAGTTCACCCAGCACCATTTGTTAAATAGGGAGTCTTTTCCCAACTCAATGTTCTTAATTGGCTTGTCAAAGATCAGGTAACAGTAAGTAGCTGGAGTCATCTGTTGGCTCTCTATTCTGTTCCATAAATGTACCTCTCTGTTTTGTGCCAATACCATGCTGTTTTGATCACTATGGATTTATAGTATAGTCTGAGGTCTGGTAGCGTGATTCCTCCTGCTTTTTTTTTTATTTCTGAGTAATGTCTTGGCTATTCGAGGTATTTTCTGATTCCATATAAAATGAAGTATTATTTTTTCAAAATATTTAAAGTATGACAATGGAACTTTAATAGAGATTGCATTAAAATTATATATTGCTTTAGGTAGTATGGACATTTTAACAATGTTGATTCTTCCCAGCCATGAGCATGGTATGTTTTTCCATTTGTTAACATTTTCAGCTATTTCTTT
>NW_003852566.1:2341555-2344094 GCF_000181295.1 Otolemur garnettii
AGGAGGTTAAAAGTCGATGACCACCCTCTTCCAGCCTGAAAGTTTTCAGCAGAGAGATCTGCAGTCATTCTAATATTCTTCCCCTTGTCGGTTATGGTTTTCTTACGTCTGACTGCTTTCAGGATTTTCTCTTTCATTTTAACTTTAGTGAAGATAATTATGATGTGACTGGGGGATATCTTGTTCAGGTTGAGTCGTGCTGGGGTTCTGAAACTGTCTGCTATCTGAATTCAAGAGTCTCTTGGCATATCTGGAAAGTTCTTTTTCATAATTTCATGAAGTAGAGCCTCTGTGCTTTGTGAAGCAACTTCGTTGCCTTCAGGGATTCCTGTGAGACAAATATTAGTTTTCTTCAAATTATCCCAGAGCTCTCTGAGAGAAAGATCCGTGTTTACTCTCCATTTCTCTTCATCATTGTGTGCTTGGGAACATTCAGTAGCTTTGTCTTCAATGTCAGAGATCCTTTCTTCTACCTGCTCCATTCTGTTACCAAGGGATCCTACCATATTTTTCAGAGCTTTGAGGGCTGCAACCTCTTGCCTCAGTGTTTCAAAATCTTTGGTCATTTTATCTTTGAAATCATTGAATTCTTGAGATATCTTTTGAATAATTTCTTGAGACATCTTTTGAATAATTTCTTGAAATTCTAATGCCCTCCTCTCTTCCATCCTGTTAATCCTATTTGTTATCCTAATTTTGAACTCAATTTCTGACATCTCATCCATCTGTTTATGGTTGGGATCTTCAATTGCATCTGCCACATCCTTCCTTGGGGGACTTGATCTACTCTGGTTATTCAAATTACCTGAGCTTTTCCGCTGATTCCGCCCCATGCTGAATTTACTCCTTGTGGGGACTGTACCAGAACCTTTCAGTCAGTGGCCTCCACTGGAGAAGTTGCAGGCTTCCTCTGGTTGCCCAGAGAGGCAGAGCGTCTCTATCCAGAAGAGCCTGAGGGGTGTAAGCCTTGTTGTTCCCACTGCTGTCGCTGATGCTCTTCACCTCAGGTACTGCTGTTCTAGTATGGTTCCCTCTCAACTGACCGTCCGCTCATAGTTCTTGGGTGGCTGGTCGGGGATGCTGGGAGTGTACAGCTCTGGTAATTCTGGGCCCGCCCAGTGTGGGTGCCTGGAGTGGGGAATGCCTCTGCTGCCACCTGCAGGACGCACAGCTCTATCACACAGTTCTTAGCATGCCCAGAACCGGGGACTCTTCCACTGCTGCCTGCGGGTCGTGCACGGCTCTAGCAAGCAGTTCTGGACCCGCCTGGAATGGGGGGAGTCCTCCACCAGCCCCCGCAGGGCACGCATGTCTCTAGCAAGCAGTTTTGGGCCCTCCCAGTGTGGGAGCCTGGAGCAGGGAACTCCTTTGCTGCTGCCCACGGAACATGCACAGGTCTAGCAAACAGTTCTGGGCCTGCCTGGAGTGTGAGCCTCTTCTGCTGTCCTCTGCAGGTCTCCCACGGCTCTAGCAAGCAGTTCTTGGCCTGCCCAGAGCTGGGAATTACTCCACCACCGTCCGCGGGTTGCATGTGGCTCTAGCAAGCAGTTCTGGGCCCATGGGGAGTGGAGGACTCCTCTGCTGCCACCTGCGGACACTCGCACACTAGCAAGCAGTTCTGGGCCTGCCTGGATTGGGGACTCCTCGGCCACCACCCATGGGGTGTGGGTGGCTCTAGCAAGCAGATCTGGGCCTCCCTAGAGCGGAGGACTCCTCCCCGCCTCATGCAGGACACGCGTGGCTCTAGCAAGTGGTTCTGGACCTGCCCAGATTGGGGGACTCCTGCGCTGCTCCCCTCCCCTGCCGTGGGGCACGTGTGGCTCTATCATGCAGTTATGGGCCCGCCTGGAGCAGTGGACTCATCCACTGCCAACCACGGTGTGTGCGGCTCTAGGAATGGAGGACTCCGCCACCACTGGTGGTGGATTTTATAACTTTTGATTATATCTTGGGGGTCACAGCTCACCTCAGCAAAGCTGTTGTGGGTTCTTCATTCTTCTCTCTTGGCTTAGCTCCAAACCATCAGCTTACTTGCTAAACTTCTGTCCTTTAAGTCTCCTTCTGGATGGGAGCCTCTGTGGAAAGCTGGCTGCAGTCTGCCATCTTGACTCTGTCCCCCAAGATATAGCATCTCTTAATGAAGTGAGGGAAAGAGCTGGATGTGTTTCAAGCTGGGGACAAAGAGCTCCAGGAGGTGGGGGACTTAGAGATGAAGAGAAAAGAAATTGTATCCATGTTTTACTGAGGTAAAACCATGTAACTTGAATGACTAAGTGAGAGACCGGACTGGGCTGAACTTGGCAGGCCTTGCTCCTACGACTGAGGTTCTCAGGGATTGGCTAGGTTGTACAGCTGGTGCTGGCTGAGCTCATTCGTCCATCTTACCCACGAGCCGCCTGCTGACCTACTCTGGCCTCAGTCCCGCTCCTCAGGGCTTCTCTTCTGCAGACCTACCTGCTTGGCCTGCTCTTGGCCATAGCAGCAGTGAGAGTCTCTATCCACTCAAGTTTCTGCCTGTGCTGTGCTTGTCACCATTGCA
>NW_003852566.1:2344203-2345757 GCF_000181295.1 Otolemur garnettii
AGGTGATTACACGAGTTGCCCACTGCAAGCATTAATGGGGAGGCCAATTGCAAGAGGGGGGAGGTGTCATTGTTTGCCACAGGGGGAGGATGACTCCCCAAGGTGGGCAAGGAGAGAAGCACCAAGGCACCTGCATTCCCTTCAGATGTCACTGAGGGCCTGATCCAAGCTCACTGAGGAGGAAGGAAGTAGTCCTTGCCCTCTGTTATCTACAGAAAAGTGGTTCATTGATTCTTATAGAACTGCCAGAGGCATGGTCCTTGTGCTCAAGGACCATATCATTTGGGGTGGTGGCTCTCAGTCACAGAGGGGCATCTCCCAGTGTCCCAGGGCCCCACCTCCATGGGCCCTCCTTGATTCATCTGGCAGAACACAGTGCTGAATAGGGGGATATTTTACAGTTCCAGGGGTTCTAACTACATGTAAACTGGTGATGACGATCCAGTAGTGTCAGTACCAGGACAGTGTAAGAGTGAGACTTGGGGCAGAGGAAGGCAGCTGAGGCCCAGGACCAGTAAGGGAGGGCTTCCTGAAAGAAGGGGCATCTGGGGCATGACATTGCAGAGGAACACACTTGTGTCTTGCAGCCTTGAGGTGGCTACTGTAGGGATCACAGCGCTGGCCTGGTCTTTAGCAGCTGATAACCCAGCAGCCACACTTTCTTAGTGTATTTGGTTTCCTCGTAGCATAAACTGCATTTTATATTTTCTGCATCCTGAGGCATTAGACCCTGAGATCTTGCTGAGGTGGATGGACTGCTCTTCCCAGGGCTAGCCCATCCTCAAGTTGATAGATACCTAGCCCCAGGGCACACTTCTCATGTACACACCAACCAACCCACAGCCCTACCCCCACCAGGATCTCACAAGTTCACACTCCTGACCACCATCCACATGCTGGTGGCCCAAGATACCAAATGACTAGAGACAGTTCCTTGACCCCAGAGTCCACTGAAATTGTTCAGACAGTCCTAAGCCTATTCACCTTGTCTTCCCATTCCTTCCCAAGGAAACCACAATAAAATCTCTGGCCTACATTTCCCCCTCCCTATTCTCCTGACCAGTTCTGGTCTTTCACTTGGGCATGGCCTGCCTCTTTGTCTTAAGAACTGTGAGTGACAAACTGTCTTTCCAATGTCGGCTGTCTTCAGATCCACTGACTTTACCCTACCTCAAATTGTCTATTAATACACTGTTATTTCATTAACAGGGCTTATTTCAAAGATTGCTCTCTATCTGCTGCTAACATATTTCTTGGTAAACATGATCAGTGCTCCCCAAAATGGCCTTGGCCAGCTGGTCAATGTCTCTTCTCCATTTTCTTTCTTTCTTTTTTTTTACTGTTGGGGATTCATTGAGGGTACATAGAACCAGGTTACATTGATTACTTTTATTAGATAAGGACCCTCAAGTAGTTGTACCCCCCCACCATGTACTAGGACCTTAATTGTCCCTCACTTTAGATTTGATTACATAGGATTCTTGTTTCTCCATTCTAGTGATGTTTTACTAAGAATAATGTGTTCCACATTCATCCAGGTTAATACAAAAGATG
>NW_003852566.1:2345905-2365993 GCF_000181295.1 Otolemur garnettii
TTTTTTTTTTTTTCTGGGTAGATGCCCAGCAGTGGGATTGAAGGATCAAATGAGAGGTCAAGCTTGAGTTCTTTGAGGGTTCTCCATACTGCCTTCCAAAAAGGTTGTATTAGTTTGCAGTCCCACCAGCAGTGTAAAAGTGTTCCCTTCTCTCCATATCCACACCAGCAACTGCAGTTTTGAGACTTTGTGATGTGGGCCATTTTCACTGGGGTTAGAGGATATTTCAGGGTGGTTTTGAATTGCATTTCTCTAATAATTAGGGATGATGCACATTTTTTCATATGTTTGTTAGCTATTCATCTGTCTGCTTTAGAAAAGATTCTATTCATCTCTCTTGCCCAGTGATCTGAGGGATTGTTGGCTCTTTTTATGTTGATTAATTTCAGTTCTCTGTAGATCCTAGTTATCAAGCTTTTTTCTGATTCAAAATATGCAAATATCCTTTCCCAGATTGTAGGATTTCTGTTTGCTTTGGTTGAGGTCGCCTTAACTGTACAGAAGCTTTTCAGTTTCATTAAGTTCCATTTGTTTATTTTGGTTATTGTTGCAATTGCCACAGAAGTCTTCCTCATAAAGTCCTTCCCCAGGCTGATAGCTTCCAGTGTTTTCCCATACTTTCTTTCAGGATTTTAATTGTTTCATGCCTTAGATTTAGGTCTTTTATCCATCTCGAATCAATTTTTGTGAGTGGGAAAGTGCAGGGCCAGTTTCATTCTTTTACATGTGGATATCCACTTCTCCCAGCACCATTTGTTGGATAGGGATTCTTTCCCCCAATGTATGTTCTTATTTGGTTTATCAAAGATTAGGTGGCTGTAAGATGTTTGTTTCATCTCCTGGTTTTCTATAAAAATGTCTATGTCTCTATTTTTGTGCCAATATCATTCTGTTTAGATCACTATGGCCTTGTAGTACAGCCTAAAGTGTGGTAGGCTGATGCCCTGAGCTTTGCTTTTATTATTAAGAATTCCCCAGGAGTTGGAAGTTGTTGTGAGCCATGATGCCATGACACTACCATGGGCAACACAATGAGACTCTGTCCCCCCCCCCCAAAAAAAAGAATTGCCTTGGCTACACAGGATTTTTTTCTGGTTCCATACAAAACGAAGAATTCTTTTTTCTTTTTGAAGAATTGTTTTTTCAAGTCTTAAAGGTATGATGTTGGTAATTTAAGAGGATACCATTGAATCTGTAGATTGCTTTGAGAAGTATAGACATTTTAACAATGTTGATTCTTTTTTTTTTTTTATTGAATTGAATGGTAACTAACAATGTTGATTCTTTCCAGCCATGATCATGGTTCTTCCACTTGTTAATATCTTCTGCTATTTTTTTCTTAGGGGTTCATAGTTTTTTAATAAAGGTCCTTCACCTCTTTTGTGAGGTGTATTCCTAGGTATTTCATTTTCTTTGGAGCTACTGAGAGGGGTATTTTGTCCTTGATTTCCTTCTCATCTTGGCTGTTCTTGGCATATACAAAGGCTACTGATTTGTGGACATTGATTTTATATCCTGAGATATTACTGTATTTCTTGAACACTTCCAGAAGTCTTGTAGTTGTGTCTTTGGGGTTCTCTAAGTATAAGATCATATCATCAGCAAAGAGGGGGTGTTTCACTTCCTCTGTCACTATTTGTATGCCTTTAATTTCCTTCTCTTGCCTGATTGTATTGGCTAGAACTTCCAGCACTATGTTGAATGGTAGTAGCAATAGAGGATACCCTTGTCTTGTTCCAGTTCTTCATGGAAAAGCTTTCAGTTTTGCTCCATTCAGTATATTAGCTGTGGGTTTGTCATAGATGGTTTCAATCAGTTCAAGGAATATGCCACTATAGCCTATATTTTTCAGCATTCTAATTAGGAAAGGATGTTGTATTTTATCAAATGCTTTTTCTGCATCTATTGAGATGATCATATGGTCTTTGTTTTTGCTCCTGTTGATATGGTGAATTATGTTTATGGATTTGTGTATGTTAAACCAGCCTTGCATCCCTGGGATGAATCCTATTTGGTAGTGATGTATGACTTTTTAAATGATAAGCCGTAATCTATTCACTAGGCTTTATTGAGAATTTTTCATCTGTATTCATTAGTGAAATTGGTTTGCAGTTCTCCTTTTAAGTTGGGTCTTTTCCTTGTTTTGGTATCAAGATGATGTTTGCTTCATAGAACATGTTGGGGAAGATTCCTTCCTTCTCAATTTTTTGGAATAATATCTGCAGTATGGGTATAAGCTCTTCTTTGAAGATTTGATAGAATTCAATCCAGACCAGGGATTTTTTTTTTAAATCATAGCTATGTTCAATAATGCAATTATGGGGTATAATGTGCTGGTTTTATATACAATTTGACATACTTTCATGAAACTGGTTAACATAGCCTTCCACACATTTTCTTAGTTATTGTGTTAAGACATTTATATTCTACACTTAGTAGATTTAACATGTACCCTTGTAAAATGCACCATAAGTGTGGTCCCACCAATTACCCTCCCTCCACCCAGCCTCCCTCCTTCCCTCCCCTCCGCCTCCTCTTCCTCCTTCATCTTGGGCTGTAGTGGGTGCAGGCGTCCTCAAACTATGGCCTGTGGGCCACATGTGACCTGCCTAGGACATTTATCTGGCCTGCCAAGTGTTTTTGCCACCACTGCCTGTTCTGCTTAGCAGCTAACTCGTCCAGGGGCCCACAGTCCAGCCCTCCAATGGTCTGAGGGACAGTGAACTGATCCCCTCTTTAAAAAGTTTGAGGACCCCTGCATTATAGCATTCATATGGAAGAGAGGGTGTTTATGAATTGATTTCATATTAGGGCTGAGTACATTGGATACATTTTCTTCCATTCTTTTTTCTAAATTATTAAATCATAGCTGTGTACATTAATGCAATTATAGGGTACAATGTGCTGGTTTTATATACAATTTGAAATAGTTTCATAAAACTGGTTAACATAGCCTTCACCACATTTTCTTAGTTATTTTGTTAAGACATTTATATTCTACACTTAGTAGATTTAATATGTACCTTTGTAAAATGCACCATAGGTGTGGTCCCACCAATTACCCTCCCTCCACCCAGCCTCCCTCCTCCCCTCCCCTCCTCCTGCTCTTTCCCCTTCATCTTGGGCTGTACTTGGGTTACAGCATTTATATGGAAGTGTGGGTATTTATAAATTGGTTTCATAGTAGGGATGAGTACATTGGATACTTTTTCTTCCATTATTGAGATACTTTTCTAAGAAGAATATGTTCCAGCTCCATCCATGTAAACATAAAAGAGGTAAAGTCTTCATCTTTTTAAGGCTACATAATATTCCATGGTGTACATATACCACAATTTATTAATCCATTCATGGGTCAATGGGCACTTGGGCTTCTTCCATGACTTAGCAATTATGAGTTGGGCTGCAATAAACATTCTGGTAC
Source organism: Otolemur garnettii (assembly GCF_000181295.1). NCBI lineage: Eukaryota > Metazoa > Chordata > Mammalia > Primates > Galagidae > Otolemur > Otolemur garnettii. The sequence goes on from NW_003852566.1 coordinate 2,349,330, forward strand.
AAACATCTTTGTTATAATGTGATTTTTAGTCTTCTGGATATATACCTAGTAGAAGAATTGTAGGATCTAATGGCAGGTCTATTTTTACATCCCTAAGTGATTTCCAAACATCTTTCCAAAAGGAATGTATTAGTTTTCATTCCCACCACCAGTGCAGAAGTGTTCCCTTTTTTCCACATCCATGCCAAGATCTATGGTTTTGGAATTTTGTGATGTTGGCTAATCTTACTGGAGTTAGATGATATCTCAATGTGGTTTTGATTTGCATTTCTCTGATGATTTAGGATGATGATCATGTTTTCATGTGTCTGTAGGCCATGTGCCTGTCTTCTTCAGAGAAGTTTCTCTTCAAGTCCCTTGCCCACCCTGAGATGGGATCACTTATTCTTTTCTTACTAATACGTTTGATTTCTCTGTGGATTCTGATTATTAAATCTTTGATGGAGACTTAACTTGCAAATATCTTCTCCCATTCTGAGGGCTGTCTGCTTGCTTTACTTACTGTGTTCTTGACTGTGCAGAAGCTTTTTAGTTTGATGAGGTCTCAATAGGGTATTTTGATGCTGCTTCAATTGCCCAGGGGGTCCTCCTCATAAAATATTCTCCCAAGCCTATTTCTTCAAGTGTTTTCCCTACACTTTCTTCTAGTATTTTTATAGTTTCATGTCTTAAGTTTAAATATTTAATCCAGCGAGAGTCTATCTTAGTTAATGGTGAAAGGTGTGGGTCCAGTTTCAGTCTTCTACAGGTCGCCAGCCAGTTTGCCCAGCACCATTTGTTAAATAGGGAGTCTTTTCCCCCACTGAATGTTTTTAATTGGCTTATTGAAGATCAAATTATAGTAAGTAGCTGGGTTCATCTCTTGATTCTCTATTCTGTTCCATACATCTACCTTTCTGTTTTTGTGCCAGTACCATGCTATTTTGATCACTATCGATATATAGTATAGTCTGAGGTCTAATAGCATGATTCCTCCTGATTTGTTTTTATTTGTGAGTAATGTCTTGGCTATTAGAGGTTTTTTCTGATTTCATATAAAATGAAGTATTATTTTTTTGAGGTCTTTAAAGTATGACAGTGGAGCTTTAATAGGGATTGTATTAAAATTGTATATTGCTTTGGGTAGTATGAACATTTTAACAATGATGATTCTTCCCAGCCATAAGCATGGTATGTTTTTGCATTTGTTAACATCTTCAGCTATTTCTTTTCTTAGAGTTTCATAGTTTTCTTTATAGAGATCTTTCATGTCCTCCCAAACATTTCATCTTCTTTGACACTACTATAAAAGGAATAGATTCCTTGACTGTTTTTGCAGCTTGACTATTTTTGGTATGTGTGAAGGCTACAGATTTGTGAGTATTGATTTGTAGCCTGAGACATTTCTGTATTCCTTGATCACTTCTAAGAGTTTTGTAGTTGAATCTCTGGGGTTTTCCATATATTCAATCACATCATCTGCAAAGAGTGAAAGTTTGATCTCCTCTGACCCTATATGGATACCCTAGATCGCCTTCTTTTGCCTAATTGTGATGGCTAAGACTTCCATTACAATGTTAAAAAGCAGTGCAGACAATGGGAAACCTGCCTGGTTCCTAATCTGAGTGGAAATCATTTCAATTTAACTCCATTGAATACAACATTGGCTGTGAGTTTGCTGTAGATGACCTCTATCAGTTTAAGAAATGTCCCTTCTATACCTATTTTATTAAGTGTTCTGATCATGAAGGGATGCTGGATATTATCAAAGCTTTTTCTGCATCAATTGAGAGAATCATATGGTCTTTGTTTTTTGATTTGTTTATGTAATGAATTATATTTATAGATTTACATATGTTGAACTATCCTTGAAATCCTGGGATAAAACCCACTTGGTTGTGGTGTATAATTTGTTTGATGTGTTGCTGGATTCTGTTTGTTAGGATCTTGTTGAATATCTTCACATCAATATTCACTAGAGATATTGGTCTATAATTTTCTTTTCTTGTTGGGTCTTTTTCTGGTTTAGGAATCAAGATGATGTTTGCTTCATAGAACGTTTTGTGTAGTATTCCTTTTTTATATTTTGGAAAAGATTAAGTAATATAGGTACTAGTTCCTCTTTAAAGGTTTGGTAGAATTCTGATGTGAAATAATCTGGTCCTGGACTTTTCTTTTTGGTGAGATTTTGTATAGTTGATGCTATTTCAGAACTTGATATAGGCCTATTCAACATTTCCACTTCATTCTGGCTAAGTCTAGGAAGGTGGTGTGCTTCCAAATATTTGTCTATTTCCTTCAGATTTTTATATTTCTGAGAATAGAGTTTTTGTAATATTCATTAAGGATTTTTTTAATTTCTGAGGCGTCTGTTATTATTTCATCTTTGTCATTGTCCTGGTTAGGTTTGTTGGGAGTTTTTTTTTATTTTTTTCTTTGATCTCAGTACTTGAAATTAGTCTGTTCAGAAGGTCTATTTCATCTTGATTAAGTCTAGTGAGGGGATGTGATTCCAAATATTGATCCATTTCCTCTACATTGTCAAATTTCATTGTCAAATGCAACTTAGCAAAAAGCAACATGCATTAAAACAAGATAAAAGAAAAAGAAAATAAAAACAAAAACAAAAAAACCGCTTAGATAGCCTGATGTAAGCAACCTCAGCAACCAATTGAGGAAGAGAAAAGAAAAACAAAAAAGCACCAACAACTGAAAAAAAAAATTGTATAGACATATATCTGACTAGAGATTCAATTTTTGTAGGAATATATTTATGTTGCAATATACTTTATGGACACCAGGTGGCGCTGCCAATTTGGGGACAAACAACACAGCGGTTAATCTCTCTCTGGTTCCCAGACTTCCAGCAGTTTGCAGTTTATTTGTTCTTGGTGGTAGACTGTTCACCTCAGTGCTCAGCCACTGAAGATCTGGGATTCCACAGTTCTCAACAATTCTTCAGAGACAGATCTCACAGATTACTTCCTGCAACCATTCCCATGGAGAGCGGGGGTCCCTGGAGAAGGACTGCTTCCCACAGGTGGACCTCAGACCTCTGTGCCTTAGGCCCCCAGGAAGAGGCCCGCCCACACAGGCTACTGGTGCCTTTCGCCACAGTGCCTTCCACCTGTCTGGGAACTTTCCCGCTATAGATGGTTCACCGGTTGCCAAACCGCGGTAAAGCATCCCAATCCAACCACCAAATTCCGCTCTGAAGAACACCTAGCTTCCCCTAAGACCCACAGGCAAACTGAGAGAAGTTCCTTCTGGGACCTCCCATCACCGCTGCGGAGGCCTGGGTGTGCTTGCAGGAACTTGCCCAAGTGTGTTAGTTCTCTGCAGCTCCAGCCAAATCCAGCACCTCCACACTGCACACTCTGAACCACCTCTGTACCTAATATTCCACACCAGGACTGATCCAGCACTTTCCTTCTGCCGTTTTGCTCTAGGAAGGCTCAGCTAAATGTCCTCCCGGTCCGCCATCCTGCTCCACCTCTTTTCTTCTCCATTTTCAAATTTAAAATTTGCACCTGTGTTGTAGATGGAATTTCAAGAGGGCTGAAATAAGGCCAAGCATAGAAATGTGGTTTAAAGCTATTCTCTGCATCCGTAGGAGGGTTGTAGTGAGATTGATTTCCAAAAGCTGCCCGGAAGGGAGTTGTCTACCACAGCACAGCGCCAGGGCGCGTCTGAAAGTCCCTGAGATCTGGTGTGTGAGACTCCAGATCTCGGGACTGGAGCTAGAGTCCATCTTTCCAAAGGCTACCATAACAATGTCCCACAAACCAAAAGGCTTCAGTGACAGAAATGTATTGTGGCGTAGCTCTGGAGACTGAAAATTTGAGAGTGAAGTGTTGGCTGGCCACGTCCCTCTGAAGCTGTCAGGGAAGGATCTGCTCCAGACACATCTGGCTTCTGATAGTTTCCTGGCTTATGGCAGCAGAACGCTGATGTTCAGGAAGAGATTAAAGAGGAAATTGTTAATTCCCTCAAACATAACAACAATGAAGACACAAGTTACCAAAACCTCTGGGATACAGCTAAAGCAGTCTTGAGAGGAAAATTTATTGTGCTAGATGCCTACCTTCGAAAAAATGAAAGTAAACACATCAGCAAGCTCATAAACCACTTATGGAACTGGAAAAGAACAACCTAACCCTAAACCAAACAGCAGAAAACAAATAGCCAAAATTAAATCAGAGATTAATGAAGTTGAAAACAAAAAAATCATTCAAAAAATTAACTAAACAAAAGGCTGGTTTTTTGAAAAAGTAAATAAAATAGACAAATCCTTGGCCAAACTTACTAGAAACAGAAAAGTAAAATCTCTAGTAATCTCAATCAGGAATAATAAAGGGAAAAGAACAACAGATGCCACCGAGATATAAGAGATTATCTCTGAATACTACAAGAAACTCTATGCCCAGAAATTTGACAATGTAGAGGAAATGGATCAATATTTGGAATCACATCCCCTCACTAGACTTAATCAAGATGAAATAGACCTTCTGAACAGACTAATGAGGCAGGAAGGCAAGAGGCCTCGGGGTGAAGCTGCTTGGAGCTTAAATTCTAGCTCCAGGGCTATAATTGGGCTATTCTTACAAGGGTACATGTGAATCTTTCTAAATGCGGAATATAAATGTCTTAACACAATAACTAAGAAAATGCCTTAAAGGCTATGTTAACCAGTTTGGTGAAAATATTTCAAATTGTATATAAAATCAGCACACTGTACCCCATGACTGCATTAATATACACAGCTATGATTTAATAAAAATAAATAAATAAATAAATAAAAATAAAATAAAATAAATTCTAGCTCCAGGGCCCTGGGCTGCATGGTCACTTCCTCAGTGGCTCACATTGTGAAGGGGATGACCCACTGGGGTTCAGAGAGGCCATGTCCCTACAAACTCTGCTGCCTGTGGCAGAAAGATATCCTTTGCTTGGCTTCACCAAACTTCCCTAAACCTAAATCCTGCCCAGAACCCTGGCTCCAAGAGTCAGGAGATGTGGGTTTCCCTCTGGCCCTTGTGATATAGGAGTTAGCAAAGAAGGGGGAGGGAGAGGATGCTGAGTGTCAGAATAGGCACTTAGCCTGGTGGGTCACAGAGCCATGGCAAGGTGCAGATCATGGTCAGGAAAGAAATTAGGAAGTTTCTCCAAAATGATACTCATTGTATCATATTCATTTGTGAAATCACATGCCCAACACAGTGAGGGGGAAGAGAAGTGTATTAGTCAGGTAGCCTTGGCTCTGGGACAGTGGCTAACCCAGAAACCTTAATAGCTTAAGGTTAGGGGCCATGGAAATAGAGAAAAGATGAAAGAAACCAAGTGTCTGAACCCTCTCAAAAGCCTGGGGTTAAGTGGTTTTCATGATTAGGCTCAAACAGAGTGCAAATTCCAGGCCAGCCTCACCAATCACAAGGCATCCAGAAGGAAGTGGGTGCTAGAATCAGTCAGGATGGGAGTGTCCCCCCAAACCTCAGTGAAGCAGCTCACTGAGCCAGGGAGCCCAGAAGAGCAGTGTTAGTTATAACTGTGTCCTGTTTCACTCTGCACCTGGAGCGGAGAGTTTTTGCAGGCCGTGGGCTCCCACCCCATGACCAAGGAGCAAGAGGAAGCCACGTCCAATGCAAGAGGAAAGACCAAAGGGTCTCTGCCTTCTCTATCAGACAACACAGTCTTCCTACTGCTGTGAGGCAAATGATGCCTGTACAAGCTTGTGCCCTGGAATTTGAGTGGTTTCTTTTTTCTTTTCCTGCTATAATCTGAATGAAGATAAATGGGAGGGAAGAGTAGTTCTAGGGTGTGTGGTCCTGTGTGGAAGATGGGCAGCTGGCATTAAGATCTGCACCAATGCCTCAGAAATGTGTTCTTATCAGCAGTGAGTGCAGAGAATGTTCTGGAAGGAGATCACCTCTCACATGTTCCTTTCCATCCTGACCTCTACCTCTCCGAGGGGCTGCTATCTTTGCACCCACTCCCAGGCATACCCAAGGAGGCCTGGCACCCTTCAAAATAGGGCCTGGAGGATAGAACTAAGCATTTACTGCACCTAAATCAGACCTGCCCCTTTGAGAAGACCCCACCTTCTCCCAAGCTATCTGGTGTTTACTAAATACCCATGTGGGGTTGGAGCTGAGCCAGGGAAGGAAAGGGAAGGGAAGAGGCATGGTGGGGCAGAAATCAGGCTCCAGAACAAGTGCATGGATATGCAACAAAATGCAGCAAGCTTGGGGACTTTCTCCTGAGTCTGGACGGGGAGTGCCAGGAACTGGCACATTCTCAGCATCGGCAAGTTCAAGCCCCCAACCCCATACACACAGGGAGCAGGTGCTCAACTCACACTTGCTGAGTGAAGAAAGGAATGAGGATTCCCTCCAAGTCACATGGTTCATGTGCTTTCTTAGTCCAAAAATAGCCCAAGTTTTCAAGTCTTTACAGTGCCAACCTTGACATCATCACCAGTGACTGTAAAAACCATGGAGAAGGTGGTCGGTTTCTGCCCATATGAAGTCAGGCTGGGAAAGTGGTGCTCCTGCAATCCTAAAAGTCAAGAGTTGAAGTGGGACACTGTCAGCTCCTGCGAGTGTCACCGTTGCTCTACACACAGTGAGGAAGGAGTGTGGCCATACATTCTGCTTGCTCAGCCTCTCTCCTGCAGCCATGTATTTGGTTGGTGAGTTAGGCAGTCAACAGCCAGTCAATGAGCCCCTTTTCAAGGCCAGGAAGTGCCAAGGTACTGGGGACACAAAAGTGACCAAGGCAGGATTGCTGGCCTTGAGGAGATAGACGAGATGACAGGCACAGCATGGGAATGACAATGTGTAAACAGGGGCATCCAGATGGGAGGCTTACCCCCCTTTGCTGTGGACTGAATGTTTGTGCTTCTTGAAAATCCATGTTGAAATCCTAACCTCCAGTGTGATAGCATTTGGAAGTGGGGCTTTTGGGAGGTACTTGGATGTGGATGAGGTAACCAGGCAAAGCCCCCAGGGTGGGACTGGTGTCCTGACAAGGGATGAAGGGACCAGAACGCTCTCCACCATGTGAGGACACAGCAGAAAGCAGCCACTTATAGACCAGGAGGGTGTGTCTGAGCTCATCCCACTACTGTAACAAAATATTTTAGACTGGGTAGTTTATGAATAATGGAAGCTTATTTCTCACAGTTCTGGAGGCTAAGAAGTTTAAGGCCAAGGCACAGGCAGATTCAGTGTCTGGCAAGGGCTGCTGTTGCTTCTGAGAAGGTGGAAGGGTGAATGGATGCTGGGTGAGGACTCTCTGATATAGTCACTAATTGCATTCACAACATAATCTCTTCCTAAAGGTTCCATCTCCTAACACAGTCAACCCTCTGTGGACACAGGTTCTACCATAGATCCAACCAGCCACGGATCAAAAATTTCTGGAAACACAATAAAATGAAACCCAAAAATAATGATACAGCAATAAAAAATAATATAAATGTTAAAACAACATTTGCAACCAAAATATAACTATTTGCATAGCAGTTACATTATATTAGGTGTTATAAGTAACTTAGAGATAACTTAAAGTTTCTGGGAGAGTATGCATAGTTTATATGCAAGTACTAAGCCATTTTATATAGAGGAATTGAGCATCTGCAGATTTTGTTATCCCTAGGGTTTCCTGGAACCAGTTCTCCCTGTGAATCCTGAAGGCTGACTATAAGTATCACATTGATGATGAAGGAACATATACATTTGAACCATAGCAGGGGCCCTCACCAAGAACCCGACCATACTGTCACCCTGCCACAGACTTCTGGTCTTCAGAACTGTGGGAAATGAATGTCTTTCATTTAACCCACCTAGTCTATGAGATCTTGCTTTAGCAGCCCAAACTGCCTAAAACACAGTCAGAGATTCCACCCTCTGTGGGAGTGAGTTCCCTGTGAGTGGAAGTAGGTCAACAAAAGCCAGATGCTCAACTGGCAACTCTTGGGCAAGGCTCTGAAGAAATAACGAAAGTCCGCCAGGCAGAGGAGAAGGAAGAGCATCCAAGAGATGCCAAAGGCTCAGAGGTGAAATGAGTTTCTGTGCGTTCAGAGAAAGGAGACGTGCATGTCTGGAAAGCAGGATATGTAAACAGGACCAGGAGATGTTATTGGTCGTGGACACTCTTATTAGAATCTGTACTGATGGGTCACACACGATGTTCTGATATCTTTTTGGAGTTTTGGATGATTTCAGTTCATGGAAAATAAATAACCCAACACTCGGTTTATAACTTCATCGTTTATGGTAGTAAGTTTCCATTCTCCCAAGAAGGACTCCTAGGGAACCTTGCTGGACATTAATTTTCACCTTCCTGTATCTTCACTCAACCCCTGGGGGAAGCTGACTGGGAAGTGGGGGAGCATGCACTGGGACTCTGGGTGCCTTATGCAGGGTTCTCCTGCTGCACATGCAGCCCTAGTACAAACATGACTTCTGTTCCACAGCAGCCCCGAGGGCCAGAGGAGGCCAGGCAGGGGCCACCCAACTGGGCTCTGAAAGGGAGAGCAGGGCAGTGGGAAAGCTGCCCCCCTCCCCAGCTTCTGTGCATATCCTCTGTGCCATCTCAGACCAGTCACAAGTGTCTGAAGCCTCCGATTTTTTTTTTCAGTTATTCTGAAAAAACAAGGGCAGTAAGACCTTCCTCCCGGGGTCTTAGTAGGAGACTAAACACCTGCCCTACACCTGCTATTAACACCATCTTCTTTCCTCTTTATCAGTTTCCCTGCTTTGGTTCCACATTCACAGCAGCCAAAGTGGTATCAAAATCAAGTCAGATCAAGTCAAAGTCCTCACTGAGGTCTCGCAGGCGGTGCAAGCCCACCCCTGCCTTCCCAAGCCCCTCTTCTGCTCGCTGCCTGCTCTCCTAGCATCTTTGCTCATCCTCTGCAGGACCCTTGCATGACAGCCCCAGCCGGAGACCTTCTCCTTCCAAGATCAGTAGCCGGCTCCCCTCATCTTCAGGTCTTTGCTCAGATGTCATGTTCTCAGGCCTCAGCTACTTTGTTCAACCTTTACAGAGTGCTTGTTAATATTAGCTCCACTCTACAGATGAGGCATCTGAGCCTGACAGACGTTAAACCACCTGCCCAGACCACACAGTCAGTAAGTAGCTGCATCAGCTGGGACACTGCTGCTGACAAGGAACAAAGAACCCCACTCACAGTCCTGAGCAGTGAAGGGCATCTTAGCTCAGAGAGCTGGAGTCCAGTGTAATGATGTTTCAGGCCAGGATTGACCAGGCTCTGGCCCCTTCTCTCTGCTATCCTTGAACTTCTGCTTTCTCCATGCTAGGTTCCATTCTCAAGCTGGCTTTCTTTGTGGTAGAAAATGATTTCTGTAGTTCTAGGGAATTATATCTTCACATGACACTGGCCAAAGACAGAGGACATCATTTTAGATGGCTCCTGGAAAACAGACTGTGACAATTTCATGTCCGGAAGCCTCTAGAACAGTGATTTTCAACCAGTTTGTTGCAGCATACTGGTGTGCCACGGAAATTTTAGAAGATCATTAATTAATTTTGAAAGACGTCCATAGCACAGTAATTGTTTTCTTTTTTTAACTCTTTTTTAAATCAACATAAATGTGCCACAGTAGTTTATATAGGTTCAAGTGTGCCATAGGATAGAAAAGGTTGAAAAACACTGCTCTAGAAAATCATTTCTCAACTTCCATTGGCCCCAGTTGCATCATATGTTCCACTCTAAGCCAGCTGCCATAGGGCAGGGCAGCCAGAGAACCAGCTGGAGCCCCAGGCCCTGCTCCTAAAGCCAGGTATGTGAGGGCTAAGTGCTGACACACAGGATTTGAGGGCCAGAAACAGCATGGGTCCACCACAGGATCACAACCATTTGCTCCTGGGCAGTCTGACCCTAAGGAGGATGTTCTTAACCACTCCGTTGTATGCCTCTCCACAGGAGAAATAACAAGACAGTGTGACTATCAGATAATAACAGATAGTGTGACTCTAAGCCTAGAAAGACCAAAAGAGTCAATGAAAAAAACTATCAAAATGAGGGGTTATAAAAACTAAGAGACAGGTTTGACTGCTTTTCAAAGACACACATACACACATAAGGAATTACACAAAATATTTTTTGCTGCCAAGTAAAAGTCCAATCTGTCCTCCAGAGACGTTTACAATGGCTGGGCTCCTTTTATCTTGTTGCTCCTCATCTGCGTGACACAAAATGCCTCCCCAAGTCCACAGACAGCAGCCCAGGTGGTGGGGGTGGGGGATTCAGAGAAGTAAGGGATTCCCACTCCCTTCCAGGAGATAACCTGAAGGGACCTATTCTGCTCACATCCCATTGGTCAGAACCTGGTCATTTGACCACATCCCTCTGCAAGGGAGTCTAGGAAGTGTAGTCTTTAGTTGGGTGGCCTAAAAATTCTATTACTGTATGCAGAAGGGAGATGGGATATTGAGAGATAACCAGAAGCTTCTGCCAAGGAAGATTATAGAGTAGTCCAGTAAGAGATACATAAGTAAAACTCAATAGCTTTTTATTACACTGACAACAGTTAGGTAGAAAAATAAATGGAAAACATTCCCATTCAAAATTCTGATCAGAACTAGGAAATACCTAGAAATAAAGTCACCTAGGAAATCATGAGAGAACACTAGACGTGTACTGACAGGATAAAGCAGCGTCTGAAGGAAGGAGTGTGTCCTGCCCCTAGATGGAAAAATTAAATTAATCACTTCTTGATTCCACGTATAGATGAGTTGAGGTCATTCTTATCAAAATCTGAATGGAGCTGTTTCCCAAAACTGGACATGATTTGTCTCAAGTTCACTTAGGCAAGTAAATGTCTGAGAATTACTAAGAAAACATTGAAAAGAAGCAAAAGTGAAGATGAAGCAACCTGGTCTATTACTCGGATAAACTCCTGTCATAATTGACCCAACATATTGTTTGCTTTCTAAAAAAGTTTTTTATGGCAAAAGCACTATAAATAAAGTCAAAACATAAACACTAGACTAGGAGAAAGTATTTCCAATATATAGTAGAGAAAAGAGTAAATGTATCTTGTAGACAAGGAGCTCTGCTTGAAATCCAGGCACAAATCCAGGGAGGCAGTTCATGGGGGGCAGATCACATGGGCCACATGTGGCCCTGCTCTCTGTTCTATCATCTCCCACCATGTGATCTGCAAGACGTGAAATCACTGATAAGCAGTGCTGGTAAAGTGCAGAGAAATTCACACTCTAATATTATGTTTGTGGTACTATAAATTATAGCCTTTTGAAACAATATGCATAACCTGGTAGCCCGACTTCTGGGGATTTATCCAGTCAAAGTACCAACATATAAATGTTTGTTCATGAATGTACATTGTTGCATATTTTATAATAATAAGACAAACAATTAAGCAAACAAAACTGAATACCCCCTACTAGGGAACTGTTGAATAAAATAGGATACAACCATACTATGGAATATTTTGCAATGACGAGTCCACAATTTCTTATCTGAAACCCTTCAAGGCAGGTATGCTTTCATAATTCAGCATTTTTAAAATTCTAAAACATATTTATATTAGGCAACATCAGTAATAATATAAAATCATGTGTCTAACATGTAATATGTAATAACATTTTAAAATAATAGGATCTTTATATTATGTGGTACCCCATAGGGGGTTGGAGGAACACCTTGTAGTCAAGTAGATTAATATTTCTCTAGAAAAACAGTCACCCTAAATGGAATAAATAAAACTAATAAAAAAAGAAGTTTCAGGTCAAATATTATCACCAAATTAATTGTGGTAAAAAAGTAAATTTAGAATAGAGAATAAGGGATTTTGCTTGTCACAGGTAGACCCATGTGTACTAACTTGGAAAGATGTCCATGTATATGGCGAATGCAGAAGTGACTTCTAGAACATCCCATGGAGTATGAGCTCTTTATTGTAAGAAGAAACAGGTCCCAACATGTGTGAATATGAGTTAGCAAAGGGAGAAGTAATACAAGGGGCAGGTGACTCTGTGATTCCACGGGCCTGGGGGTAAGGCAGCAGGGGCTAAATGGGGTAACTCAAAAACATATTCTATTCTAAACATTTCCATATTTTATACTTTGACGTTAATTATAACAAGTTGGTATCACTTTCATAATTCAAATAATAATCTTTTTAAAGAGGGGAGAAGTAAGAAGAAATCCAAAGAAAAGAATTCCAAATGAAAGCCATATTTACAGGCCCAGAATGCTCACTTGGTGGTCTGTGCCACTGTGTGGGAGCAGCGTGTGCAGAGCTAAGCCGTGACTGAGATATGCACCCACTCATGGGCCACACAACAATGACAATTTGCTTTTCTGTAAGCACTAGAAATGAGGGAATCTGAGGGGACGAGGAGTGGATGGCCCTGGCTGGGGAAGATGGGGTTTGAGCCATGCCTTGGAGGGATTATAACGCCAAGTGCGAATACTTCCGAGGACCTTCCCCCCCGTCCTGCATGTCTGCATCACTCTAATACCATCTCATGTGTGTTAACTCCCTGGCTCCTACACAATCCTCTGAAATGGGCATTTCATTATTATCATCCCCATTTAATAGATGAGGAAACTGATGCCCTTGAAGAGTAAGTCATTTCCCCAAAGTCACAACAGCTAATCCCAACAGAGCTGAGACCCAAACCATGGCAGTTGAGTCTCAGAGTCTGCGCACCAGCCACTGCTCCACCCTGCCCCCTGAAGACAGGACTGTGGGTGGCTACTGGGGGGACACCAACTCCAGCCACAGGGAGAGGCCTGAGGAAGCCCCAGTGGCTGATGCAGGTGGGCATGAAGCAGGAATGCTACGTGGGTGGGAGCCCTGTGCTCACCAAAGACCTGGCTGGGTGACTTAACTTTCATCCAGAAGCACAGGACAGTATTACAGATCGTCACAAAATAAGGGCCTTGCTGCTGCATCTCACCTAAGATCACACACAGAATACCTGGCCAAGCTGCTTGCTCACAGGTCAGTGCCAGCAGCCAAGCCTGGGATTTGAGGGTTGTTAGGTAAAACCGCTGATGGCCTTTTTTGTCCACCAAGGCAGACCTCTCCTATAGGCAGTCCCCTGGGCCTCTCAGCAGGCTGCAGTGCACAAGCTCTTGGATGAGTCTACCCACTCTTGGAGGTGCCCTCTAAGGCCCCCAGAATCAATTTTGCAAATTCCACTGTCAGTTTTGGCAAAAGTACAACCATCCTTCTTCTCATGATGTGATAACAGACAAATAGAAGTGTGGTTGCACATCTCATCTACTAATCATGGCTCTCAGAGCTGTTCTCCTTCATGTTCCTAGTTCCCCAGAGGGCAAGTGCCTCTCTCTGTGGCTGGAGTTGGTGTCCCCCCAGTGGCCACCCACAGTCCTGTCTGCAGGGGGCAGGGTGGAGCAGTGGCTGGTGCGCAGACTCTGAGACTCAACTTCCATGGTTTGGGTCTCAGCTCTGTTGGGATTAGCTGTGTGACTTTGGGGAAATGCCTTACTCTCCAAGGGCATCAGTTTCCTCATCTATTAAATGGGGACGATAATAATGAAATGCCCATCTCAGAGGGTTGTTGTAGAAGCCGAGTTCTCCTCACCTGTCCCTCCCTTCCTTCCTCTCTTTCTCCTTCCTTGTCGTGTGTCTTGAATACCTGGGTGCAGGTGCACCCAGCCATCTGTGTACCATCTCCAGTCATCACTTCAGGGAGCATGGAAGGTGGTCTCAACCTTCCAGCCCCTTTCTACTAAATTCATCCAGTATAGTCCCAAGGGCATCACTGACAAACAGCAGGACAATCAGTGTCCTCTGGGCGAGAGAATCCTTTTCACCTACCTCTCTGCCAGCCACAGCCCACCCACAATTTTCCTGAGAGCTTTCATTATGTACATCAATGTCTCTGAACTTTTAATCCATGAATTTTTTTTATCCTGCTCATCAATATAAGCATTCTCACTTGCAAATAATATGCATACACTATCAAACAAATTCACATTCAAAAACGTGCACACAAAATAGACACTTTTAAAGTACCAGGCAAAATATTATAAATAGAAGTTGGACTATTTTCTTCCTGTATCTCCCCTTTAAAGACCACAGCTTTAAATAACCCAGCTACCTACAGCTCTTGCTAATGAAGTTTCTCTTTCTTATTTACAGGTCACGTCCACATTACAGACTTCAACATCGCCACAGTAGTGAAGGGAGGAGAGAAGGCCTTCTCCATGGCTGGCACCAAGCCTTACATGGGTGAGTCTTCCACGCCCTTTCTTTTGGTGTGATCAGGCCCAGACTAAGACTCAGAATCTGTCCTGTTCCATCTGTCACCCCGCCCCTAGATCTCCATGTTTCTGGTATATACCACACTTTCTTCAAGCTCTGGGCTTTTTCCAAGTAGTCTACCTTGCCAGGAACACCCTCCCTCCCTGAGTTTTCTAGGAAATTCCTACCCATCCAGAAAGCCTTAAGTTTGGGAGGGGAGCAAACAAAACAGGTATAGTAGAACCAACCCATGTAAATTGAGCGACCAAGAACTGTAACAAACTGGTCAACAGATGGAGGTGGTCACCATAAGGAACTTCCATCAAGTACATGGAGTGCACTCCTGGCTGGTCTATGAAAATGCTGGGAGGTGGTCAACCATGGGAGATCTACTGTATTTCCTTTTTCATTAAAGACCAGTGGTGTTGCCAGAATTTAACTTGGTGCTGGTCATGCTGGGTCTATGTTCCTAATTACACAGTTCTCTTTCAGTGTGTAGTTTCACATGGGTTTTTCTTTAGGAATTTTTGTGGAGGTGTCATTATTTTTAGTACACATTCTATTCTCTTGCTTTAGGTTGCTTTGTTAGGGAGGCCTATTATGTAGATGTTGGATCTTTGCCAGTCCTCAACATGTTTATTACCTCTGCCTTCACTTCTCCTGTCATCTTTCTTTCCCTTAAGGCATCATCTGTTGTGTTTATTTGCTTTTTGTGTTTTCTAGTGAAGTCTTTATTTCTGAAGTGATTTTCTCTTTATTTATAATTTTTTATTTAGTTCTCTAGCCTGATGTCTGAAAATTTTATTCTAATAAAAAGTAGAATTTTTATGTCCTGTACAATACCCTTAATGTCTTAAGTTATTATTTCTGTATACCTATGTTATTTATCAATTACTGTGTAAAAAACCCACCAGGGCACATTTCAAAGCTTATCAGCTTAGAACAATGATTCTACATATTATTTCTCACAGTTCTTTGGTTGACAGGATGGTTCTTATGCTAGTTGTGGCTGGGTTCACTGATGCAGATGTTTTTGGCTGGTAGGTCAGCTGGGAACTGGGCTCAGCTGGTGCATTGGGATGAACAGGCCTGTCTGTCTATGTGGTTTTTCATCAGCAAGGGGACGAGAATGCACTCCCTCACATGCAGTTCCCAGATGCTCATCAAGACTCTGCTAGCTTCACATTTCCTGATGTTCAGCTGGCCCAAGCAAGACCTGTGGCCACCATGTGGAAGGGAGATGTGTGGGGCATGGGCACCAGAAGGCCTGGTTCACTGCAGGGGCTGTCAAGGAAGCAACTCGCCAGTTAGAAGCCATAGGTTACAGGTTTGATCTGTTTTATTGGCCCATCTTTCCAAAGGGTATTTTCACTATAATAGTGTTATTCTGCTCTTTATTTTCTTATTTCTTATAATACTGTTATATGGAATTTGACTTTGATACTTTTATGCTGCTCATTTTTGTATGAAATTAGTTTTCCTGAACTTGCAGTAGACAGCCTGGTTTGGGAGAGCTTTCCTCACCAAACAGACTTTCTCCACTGCTTTTTTTGTGAAGCGTCATAGTGGGAGGCAGCTTTGTGCTGCTGAGGCTTCCTGTTTCTGTCCCCCACATTTATCTGGACAGCCTCTTTCTTGTTTTTGTCTCTTTCCTCTGCCCTGCCCTCTTTGGTTCCACCCCACACTTTCTGGAGGCTTTTCCTAGCAGGAGCTGGAGCTGTATGGATAAAAGAGTTTTCCTATCCCAGATGCCCCACCTCCTTTAGAGCTTATCAAGGGTCCTCTTCACTCCTCTGATGTTGTGTCGGGCAGTTTCAGCAGCTGTTCTCAGACTGGTCAGCTGTGCTTCCCAGGGAATAACTGCCAGCTGTTTGGAGACCTTTGTTTTCTAGTCCAAAGGATGGTGCTTGTTGCTTGTCCTGTTTCTTCCTGTATAGAGGTCACTGCCACCGAGATCTTGTCAAGGGTGTATTTTTTTCCCACCCACTTGCATCTTGAGAATTGTCAGGACAATCTACTTTTGTGGTAAATAACATCCATTGATTTTTGGCTTAGCTGTTGGTTTTTCTGTGTGGACTTGTGGAGATTCACATCTATGCTACCATCTCCCCAGAATCCACAACTTCTGTCATCCATCTTTAACTTACCACATGAATAAAATCAATGAAGTTTGGTAATAAATACCTGTAATGGTAAAAATACTAGAAACTAACTTTTGTCAGGCACTGAGCTAAGTGCTTTTCATTCGTAGTTTTATTTATTATTTTATTTTATTTTATTTTATTTTTTTGAGACAGAACCTCAAGCTATCCCCCTGGGTAGAGTGCCGTGGCTTCACAGCTCACAGCAACCTCCAACTCCTGGGCTCAAGCGAGTCTCCTGCCTCCGCCTCCCAAGTAGCTGGGACCACAGGCACCC
>NW_003852566.1:2366563-2383083 GCF_000181295.1 Otolemur garnettii
AGTCTCTTCCACTGGGGCAAGGTGAATGAATGTACTAATGAATGGACACAGTCCCTTCATCTGGGGCAAGGTGAATGAATGTACTAATGAATGGACACAGTCCATTCACTGAACTGAGGCCTAGGAAACTTACATGAAATTGACCTAGACATAGAAAATGGGGGTTCTGTATTTAGGCAGAAGTGTAAAGGGGAAGGAGGTGCCAGTGTCTCCCCAGCAGTTGTCCGGTCCCTTTGGCTACTGGAGCCTCCGGTGGGGGAGGGAGGCTCCCCCTCCTAGCCTACTCTCCAGCCCCCTGGTTTGTCTGCCAGCTGCCGTTGCACCAACACTGCTAAGGCAGAGGTGGCGGATCCTCCAGCCCCGCTGGGCTGAGCTGGCTGTCCTGTATCAATAGGGAGGACCCTTTAGCAAAAACAGGCACAGATATAAATACAAGTGAGTCTACTCGTGTGAAAGAAGTCTCCTTGAGCAGCTGAAAAACAGGACAATGAGACATTTTGTTAACAACCTTTCTTAAATCCCTTCTCAGAAGGATCCAGAGCTAGGGCAAGTCTGACCCAGGAGGGCAACTCCCTCAAGATTCAAGAGAGATCAAATGAGCAGATTCATTGACTGACGAGGGCAGAATGAGTCACTTCCCAGAGCTCTGGATTGTGCAGTAGTGGAGGCTGTGGTGACGCTTGCTCTGTGGGGAGCATGGCAAGAGCAGCAGGGCTGTGGGTCAGGAGTAGTGAGTTTGAACATGACATGTTCTGTGGGACTTTGGAACACTCCAGTGTTCCCCAGGCATCTGGAGAGTACTGTCAACAGGGATGTGGATTGTTGGCAGGATGCCCAGGATGGTGCTGGAGGGGGAGGACCACTTGTGGGGCCTCAAGAGTGCCCTGCCAGGAAGGGAGGTGGAGGTTGAGGAGACACCCAGGGAGGGCTGCAGGAGCTCCCATGGGGAGCTTCCCCTGGGATACTATGAATTCATTCTGATTGCCTTCAGACTGTTTCCAAAGAGCAAATCGATTTCCAGGATTGTAGATCCTGGGCCACTGGAGACCTTCGAGGCAGTTTTCTACCGGCTTTGTCCTGTCTTCCCTGCTGTTGACCCAGTGCCTGCCAGACTTCCAGGGCACCACCTCTGAGACTCCACATGGACTTTCTCAGCCTTGCCCCTGACTTCCAGCTGTCCAAGGCAGCTCTGTCCTGGACTTTCTGAAAACAGAGCAATGGGCCACAGCACCCCCACCTTCAAAAGGGATAGACATGATACTTTCTTGTCCCACTGGGACTGGGACCCTTCTATCTGCCTGTCTTCACATTTCATCTTCAGAAGACTCATGAGAGAGTTCAACATTTCTTTTGTTTTATGTCTGATGAAACTGAGGTCCAGAGAAATTAATTAGCCTGCCCAGGGTCACACAGCTGGTATGTGAAGGAGCCAGGATTTGAAGCCAAGTGTATTTGGATCTGAAGTCCTTGTTTTTGCCATGATGCCAGGCCATATTTCTCAGACCAAGAAACAAGTCTACTGTCCTAGCTACACATAAGAGATAGGGCTTCTGTTGTCCCTCCAATTAGAGACTCTTCAGGCATAAATTAATGAACAAATGTACAGGAAAGGTTTTTATGGGCTTTAGAAGTCACAACTGATTTTGTAAGTGGATGTATTTTCAGACACTGTAGGGATAACAGCGCCAGGTGTGGGAGTTTAAAGGGGAAGACAGGATTAAGGGAGCACACTCTCAGTGAAGTCAAACTCTGCAGTTCCCTGGGCTGAGAACTCCTAATGCCAAGCGGCAGGCTTGTCAATGTCATTCACTTGAGATATTCAGTTCAAGGGCCCAAATAACAAGTTCCCAGAATGTTTCAAACATGGATTCAAGGAACAGGCAGATGCGGAAGCTCCCAAATGTTGCTCACAAAGGATGATCCCAGAAGAAACATTTTCTCAGAACTGAATTTTCATCAATTAAAATTGCAGATGGAATTTGCAACTGGAGGGAAAGAAAATCTCTTCGAAATGTGCCAGATTAGAAGTCAGAAATGTTCCAGCAGCTGCCCACAGCTTCAGAGTTTATTTATTTAAGGTGAAATGAAGAGCAGGATGTTCAGACAGCAACACTGACGGTACCTGTGGGTGCCACAGGGCTTGAGGTCAGGTGCTGGGGCTGTGGAGGGATATGCAGTGCTCCTGGCACCCAGGAGCTCACCAGCAGACAGGTGGGCAAATGTGATTGTGCACAGATTCTGGCTGAGGGTGAGTGACAGTGTAGCACAAGGAGGGACGGGTTTGGGAATAAAGAGAGGGAAGTGTCCCCCAGACAGGTTCCTAGAGAAGGTGGCAATCTGAGTTAGACTTTGAGGGTGGGCTGGTAATAGTAGGGGGAGGGCATGTAGGCAGAGAGGACAGCCAGGGCAAATGCACAGATGAGTGCAATAGAATTCCGTGGGGGAACAGCATAGCAGTTCCATTGTTCTATGGCTTGTAGCAGTCAGTGGTCCACAACCTTTTTCACACCAAGGACTGGTTTCACAGAAGACAATTTTTCTATGGGATGAGGGGATGGGGGAAGAGTGGTTTGGGGATGGTTCTGAAGTGAAATGGCAAATACAAGAGAGAGATGGACCCCACTTCAGGTCTAATTAAGCAATAGAAATTTATTAATAATTTGGTACGTCTGCAGATGGGCTGAGACACCAAGATGGTGGCAGGTGAAGGGCTCTTTTATACCAGGCTCAGCAAGCTAGCATAATACAGAAGCCAATCACAGCAGTTAAAGCAGAGGGTTGCTAGGTGGGGGTACACATGGGTTCATAATCACAAGATATATCACGAGTACATTACTTCATGGTCATAAGATGGGGCAGGTCCTAGGGCTTTACACAATTCAGGGTGGAAGTACATGGTAACCTAGACATTAACTCATAGATCAGGGGTACAAATTGGGTAACACCAGGGCTTAATTTGGAATCCTGGCCCTCCTTTCCTTCCTTTCCTTCCCTTAAGCTTCTTCCCAGAACTCAACTTCCCCTCCCTTGTGTGTGTGTGTGGGGGGGGGGGGGCTGAAGCTAAAAGCAATTCTTTTTACAAGTACAAGAAGTTTGTTGTCTTTCTTAGTGGTCCTGGGGGTTTGGGGCTGGGGGCTCAGTTATTACAGTTCAAGTGCATTATGTCCCCACCTCGGGTCATCAGGCAATAGAGTCTCATAAGGAGCACACAACCTAGGTCCCTGCAGGTCAGTTTACAGTAGGGTTTGTGCTTCTGTGAGACTCTGCTGCCACTGCCAATCTGACAGGAGGTGGAGCTCAGGCAGTGATGTGAGTGATGGAGAGCCAGTGTAGACACAGACCCAGCTTCACTCACTTGCCCGCTGCTTACCTTTTGCTATGTGCCCTGTTCCTAACAGGCTGTGGCCTGGTACCAGTCTGCCACCCAAGGATTGGAGACTGTAGGCTTATAGAGCAAGAGGAGGCAGGAGAGAGAGAAGAGACAGGCCAAGTCATGGGGGTCTTGAGAGCCGTGGCAACAGCCTAGGCAACCAGCAGAATGTTCAACACTGGAGACTGTCATGATCAGACTCATAGGATCAGAGCCTCATGGGTGACCTCAGAGAGATGAGTGGGCAGCAGGAAAGCATTAGGACGTGGGCTTGCCAGAGATGGGTCCAGGTGACATCTTCCACTTACTGTCTGTGTGAACTTGGGTGAATCTCATTATCAGACCTAATGCACATAAAGTGCTTAGTGTAATAAACACCCAACAAACGTTGGGATTAATGGTTTGTACAGTGAGCTTCACTCAGTAGGTGTTTGTGAGGGGTCATCACTGAGTATGAGGGTACATAGCATAAGACATCTATATGTAGTCATTATCGTTTTGTTAATTAAATGATTATTTGGTATATGTTAAACACTGGAACCTCAAAGCCAAATCTGACATTTCCTGCCTCATGGAGCTCACAGACTAGTGGGGCACACAGACTCTAACTAAACCCTAATTACAGGAGCTGGGTTGGCCAGTGGATGGTAGGTGCACGGGGAAGAAGATAGGGCCTGTGCACCGCTGGCACTCATCAAATGTCAGCCTCTTCCCCAAGGATGCCACAGTGAGCGCCCAGGATGGCAATGCAGCCAACATGTGATGCTCAGCCTTCCTCATGGAAATGATCAGGGCTGAGGAATGTGAAGTTTCCCAGAAAGAGCCATCATGCAGCACCAGGGCAGTGAGCCTGCACTGCCTGAGAGCCATTCATTCATTCATTCATTCATTCACCAGAGATTCATTGAACACTTTCCATGTGCTGGGCAGTGCTCTACGGGCTGAAATGCACCTGCAGACAAAGTGGTGTTCCTGCCCTTGATGGCTTGAGTGTTTGTGACAGTCACTTTGATCATCAAACTGATAAGTATGTAGTTTGAGTTTATTTTTGAGGAATAATTTTCATGCAATAAAATGTAATTTTTTAGTGTATAGTTCTATAGATTCAGACAAATACATTCATATGAACACCACCACAGTAAAGATATACAGTTCCTTCTGCTGCCCCAAACTCCTTCAGCCCAAGTCCCTGGCAACCAGTGACCAATTGTCTGTCTCTAGGATTTTACTTATTCTGGAAAGTCTTATAAATGAAATCCTATATGCATGTTGTATATAGCCTTTGAATCTGGATTTTTTTCACTTAGAATGATGCATTGAGTTTAGTCATGTTGTGTATATTAATACTTCATTCCTTTCTATTGCTGAAGAGAATGTTATGTGGCAGATAAATGGATATACACATGTTTATCTGTTCATCACCTGAAGGGCATTTGAGTAGTTTCCAGTTTTACATAATTATTAATAAAGTCACTATTAACATTTACACACAGTGTTTTGTACACATTTAAGTTTCTGATTCTTCAGAATACCTAGAAGTGCAATTGCTTGTTAAGGTTATGTTTAACTTTCTATAAAACTGCCAAACTGTTTCCCAGAATGACTGGGCCATTTCACTTCCCCACAAGCAGGCCCTGCTGTCCTACCATTTACAACTAGGTTCATGAGGAATAATTTCCTTGTAACAACTTTGTATGCTTTTGGTATTAGAATAGGTTGGGAGTTGGGAAGTGTTCCTTCCACTCTTATTTTCTAGAACAAAGTGTGCAGGATTAGTGTTATGTCTATATATGTTTTGTAGAATGGTCTAATAAAGATATTTGGGCCCAGAGTTGTCTTTGCAGGGAAGTTTTTGGCTATGAATTAAATTGCTTTGATAGACTGAGGACTAGTCTGTTTGTCTATTTCTTCTTAAGTAAAAAGATTTGGTAGGTTGGGTCTTTCAACTAATTTGTCTAACTCGTCTAACTTTTCAAATATTTTGGTATAGAATTATCTCTAATATCCCCTTATTACCCTCTTAATGACCATGGATTCTGCAGTGATCACCCTTCTTTTAGTCTTGAATTGGCCCTTCGTGTCTTCTCTCTGGTCTCCCTGGTCATTAGGACGAGAGGCTTACCTAATTCATTGATCTTCGTAAGGAATCATTTTTTAGCTCATATTTTTCTATTTTCTAGTTCACTGAATTCTCTTATAACTTTCTTCTGCTTACTCTAGATTTAAACTGTTCTTGTTATTATAGTTTCTAAAGGTGTATGTTCAAATGATTGGTTGACATTTGTCTTCTTTTCCAACATAAGCTCCAAATCCAGATTTCAATGCACCCCACAAATTTTGATATGTTATGTTTTCATTTACTGTAGCTTAAAAATATTTCCAACACATTTGGGGATTTTTCATGTTAACTGATACTCAGCTTAATTCTGTGGTGATCAGTGAAAATATCTTACATGATTTCTCTTCTTTTTTATTGGAAATGTTTGTTTCATAGCCCAGATATGGTCTATGTTGGTGAATATTACATGCATACTTGCAAAAATGTACATTGTCTTGTTTGGTCATTTGTTCTTTAAATGTCAAATAGGTCACATTGTTTGATAGTGTTGCTCAGGTCTTCTATATACTCTTATCAATTTTCTTTCTACTTCTATGTCAATTACTATGATAAAATTCCCAACTGTAATTATGAAGTTGTCTATTTTCCTTGCATGTCAGTTTTATCTGATATACTTTGATACTCTGTTGTAAGATGTGCGCACATTTAGGCCTGTTACATCTTCTGGGTAAACTGTCCCATTTATCATTATGTGATGGCCTTCTTATCTCTTATTCTGAAGTCTGCTTTAACACTAGTAACGGCCGCTTCAGCTTTCTCTTGGTCAATGTTTGTGTGGTATATCCAGCAGTGTACTTTTAAATGTTTAATGACTAGTTTTCTGATAAAGAAGAAAAGAGCCCTGATTTGTAGATTTTGCTGATTTTGTTGATTTTCTTTCTTTCCTTCTTTCCTTCCCTCCCTCCCTCCCTTCCTTCCTTCCTTTATTTCTTTCCTTCCTTTTTAGACAGAATCTCAGTTTGTCACTCTCAGTGGAGTACTGTGGTATTGATATCAGAATTTTGTCTTCAGTAGGTTCTTGGTCTCAGTGATTTGAAGAGTAAATCCATGAACCACAGATCAGTGGTAAGACAGGATTTATTTTCAGAAAAGAATACAAAAATACCAAAGCTCCTGGCAGGGAGAGAAAAACCCAAGTTGGGAGAGAAAACCTCTCTCTCCCCCTCTCTGTCTGTCTCTCTCCCCAGGCTCTTTGTCTAGGGGTGTATATACTCACATGGGGCCCTCTGTAGTTACATTTAGCGTGTCTGGGCCTCTCTGTGATGTACCAGAGACCCTCTGTGGTTCCATTTAGCACGTCTGGGACAGCATATCTGGGACAGCCTATCTGGGACATGTCTGGGTCGCAAATGAATGGCTACAATCCCTTTCATCCCTGGGCCTAGAAAATTTACATGAAATTGACCAGGTCTAAGAAATGGGGGGTTCCCTGTTCAGCCATAAGTGCAAGGGTAGGGAAACCTAAGGTGCTAGTGTCTCCCAGCAGTTGTCTGGCCCCTTCAGCTACTGGAGCCTTCTGTGGGGCCCTTCACCCCACCCTGCAGCCTGCTGGTTCCTCCGCTCACTGCAATCACACCAACACTGCCAATGCAGAGGCAGCCAGTCTGCCCCCTCTAGCTCCTCCTAACTGGCTGGGATGCCACTTGTCCTATATCAACTCTCCCTCTCCGAGTGAAAGCTCTAACCACTGTTAGGAAAAAAGGACGAAGACTCCATTGAGCTGCTTCCTGCTGAGTCAGGTGATGATAGGAGGGCGCAATTAGGGTTTCTCTGGAAGGAGAGCAATCCAGGGTTCCATGATAGAATCAAGTCTTGGACTAATACCATCTTTACTGTGTGTGGCTTGATGACATTTCTGGGAGGCACGAATCTGATTAGCACATTAAAAGACAAGGGTAGGGCCGGGGCCTGTGGCTCAAAGGAGTAGGATGCAGGCCCCATATACTAGAGGTGGTAGGTTCAAACCCAGCCGTGGCCAAAAACTGCATTGAAAAAAAGAGGGGGGTAGAACAGTGAGAGGAGGGGGTTAATTACAGTGTCAGGTTAGAAAAACAAAGTCAGTACTATATTAACACTTTTCTTGCTGTCTCCTAAACAATAACTTTAATTTTTCTTTATATTCACCAGCGTAGACGGACTGTGGTTGATCCTCTTCATGGTCTGCTTCTGCAGGAGGTGGTGGGTTTCGGGATTTTACTTGTGAATGATGTATCCAGAAATCTATTCCCATAACTTTAACAGCTGAGAAGAAGATAAGATAACAGAAAAGGGACCTTCCCAAGTTGGGGAAGGGAAGGTGAATTAGAAGAGTTTTAATCATGACCAGGTCTCCAGGAGAGAAAAACTCCTTTAGTGTTGAATGTGAAAATGTAGTTGGGAGGTTTTTAAGGATTTGTTGAAATTTAGCTAAAGAAGTCATATGTTTTACTAATTCTGTAGTTTCTTGATCTAATAATAATGGGCTGCTGCCCCATTGAGGTGAATGTCTTATTCTCAGGAGAACAAAGGAAAGCAGTTTACTCCAAGGGAGATGAGTCTCTTGAGTTAGCTTCGTAACTGGCCTTTGATTTTATCATTCATTTTTTTCTATCTTCCCAGAGAACTGGGGCCTCCACGAGCAGCATAGATGATATTTTATGCCTAGAGCTTTAGATATTCCTTGTGTCACAATTGCCTTGAAGGTTTGCCCATTATCACTTTGCAAACTCCAGGGGAGTCCAGACCTGGGAATAATCTCATGTACTAAAATCTTTACAACTTCCTGGACCTTTTCTGTCCTACAAGAGAATGCTTCAACCCAATTAGTAAAAGTATTCACAAATACCAGCAAATATTGTATACCATGTACCTTAGGGAGGTGAGTGAAATCCATTTGCCAATCTTCACCTGGATATTTACCTTCTTTCTGTACACCTGGGGGAGCTGGGTGGTGATTTGAAGGATTGTTTCTCTGACATACCTCACAAGTCCTTGTTATCTGTTTTATGGTTTTAAATAATTTTTTTCCATTAAATAGAGCTTTAGCCATTTGATAGGTACTTTCAGTGCCAAAATAAAAAGACTGATGCAAAGTTTCAAGTACTTGCCATTGGCTTGAGGCAGGTAATAGCAAAAGTCCACTTCTGTTTTGTAGCCAGCCTGATAGAAGTAGGGAATAGTCTCTGGATAAAGCCCATTCTTTCTCCTTTTGGGTATAATGAGGTGCATGATTCTCAATTGATCCTTCCAAAATAAGGGTTGCCACAGGGGGAATTATTCCTTTCTGTACTGCTATTTTAACCTTTTTATCAGCAATAGGTTACCCTCAGAAATCTCATCTAAGGTCTTTTGGTGTCCCTTACAATGAATAACTGCTACTACTTGTGGAACATGAATGGCTTGTAACAACCTGTCTATTTCATGATGATATTTTATGGGAGAGCCATTGGAAGTAGATATTGTCTTTCCTTCCAAATAGCAACATGGGCATGTAAAATGAGGTAGGCATATTTTGAGTCAGTGTATATATTGACTCGTTTTGTTTCTCCCAATTTCTAAAGCATGGATTAAGGCTATTAGCTCAGCTAACTGTGCACTGGTTACTGGAGGGAGAGACCCACTCTCAATTACAGCAGTGAGTAACTACAGCATAGCCTGCTTTTCGAGTTCCATGTTCTGTGAAAGAACTTCCATCTGTATATAAAACCATGTCAGGATTAGATAGTCTTATAAGTCTTCTCTAGCTGCATAGGTCTGTGCTATAATTTGTTGGTAATCATGCCCTATTTCCTCATTGGATTCAGGGAGGAAAGTGGCAGGATTCAAAGCAACCCAGATGCATGATTGTAGTACTGGTCCTTCTAGTAATAAGGCTTGATATTTAAGAAACTGGTTATCTGACAGCCAAAGATTGCTTTTTGAATTTAAAAGTCCAGTAAGGTCATGAGAAGTGTAAATAATTAGATTCTTCCGTATGTTAATTTGGTTGCTTCTGGAGTTAAGAGGCCTACAACTGCTACAACCTGTAGGCAGTGTGGCCATCCCTTGGCCATAGTGTCAATTTCTTTACTAAGATATACTACAGGTTGTAAAACTGGACCCTGGTGTTGGGCCAAAACCCCAGGGCAATTCCAGTTTGTTCTGTAATATACAGAGTAAACTGTTGTCCAGTGGGAAGACTCAAAGCAGGAGCCTGCAAAAGAGCAGTTTTCAGCTGTCGGAATGCCTTATATGCTTCCAGTTCCCATTCTAGAGTGACTAGGCCCTCTTTTTGAGCATTTTTAATTAAAGAATATAATGGTCTAGCTATTTCACTATATCCAGGAATCCAGAGCCTGCAAAAGTCTGTAATTCCAAAGAAGCTTTGAAGTTGTCCGAGAGTTCAAGGTTTAGGGTGAGCCAATATTGGTTCTATTCTTTCTTTGCCCAGGGCTCTCTTCCCCTGTGGAAGCTGGAGACCCAAATAGTGAACTTTGGGCATACATAATTGGGCTTTAGCCTTGGAAAGTTTGTACTTACAATCAGTTAGAAAGTTTAATAGAGTTTGTGTAGCATTCCTCTGCATCTGGTGCTCCCAAAGGAATGTCATCTACGTACTGAATAAGAGTCACTGTGAGATATGAAAAATGACTCAAGTCTTTTATTTATTTATTTATTTTATTATTGAATGATAGCTGTGTATATTAATGCAATTATGGGGTACAGTGTGGTATTTTCATATACAATTTGAAATATTTTCATCAAACTGGTTAACATAGACTTTATGTCAATTTTCTTAGTTATTGTGTTAAGACATTTATACTCTAATTTTAGAAAGATGCACTTGTACCCTTGTAAGACAACCATGGGATATTATGCAACCATAAAGAAAGATGGAGACTTTACCTCCTTCATGTTCACATGGATGGAGCTGGAAAATGTTCTTCTTAGCAAAGTATCACAAGAATGGAAGAAAAAATATCCAATGTACACAGCCCTAGTATGAAACTAATTTATAGCTTTCATATGAAAGCTATAACCTAATTTTAGCCTAAGAATATAGGGAGGGGGAGGGGGAGGAGAGGGAGAGGGGAGGATGGGTGGAGGGAGGGTGATTGGAGGGAATGACTCAAGTCTTTGGCTAAGGCTTGTTTGAACAAGTAAAGGCTGTCCCTAAATCCCCGGGGTAACACAGTCCATGTGAGCTGGGTGTTGGAGTATGTCCCTCCCCAAAAGGGGAGCAGTACTTTCAGGCATAATTAGGAAGATGTGAGAGAACAACCAGTCATTTTAATTGCAGCTTAAAGGCTGAGAGAAAAATTTCGTAACCAGCTTTCCAGACATCCTCTGTATAGTTACAGATTTGGGGGATAAAGGACGAGGATTAGAAAGTAGTACAGAAAAGGTTGCTCCAGTGTCCAGAAGAAATTCCATCTCCTGGCCCCCCACTATAAGGCAAACCCGGGGCTCCTGAGGGGTGATAACTCAAGATGGAGCCATGAGAACCTGCCCCAGGTACCCTCAGTCCAGTTTGGATGCTGATGAGATCATTGTCCCCAGAGGCCTCCAGTGGTCACCCTTGAATTCTGGATAGGGGCCAGGTGGCTTGCCTAGCCAGTGGTGCTGCTGGGGACAGTCCTTCCTGAAGTGGCCAACCTGACCACATTGAAAGCACTTGTTCTTAGCTCCTCTGGCTTCCCTCTGCCCCTGAAAGGTGCTTGTTGCTCAGAGTGTCATTACTAGGGCTGCCTTTAATATCCCTTCTCTCTTTTTAAGGTGCTCGTTGGTCAGAGTGTCATTACTAGGGCTGCCATTCCTTTAATATCCCTTCCCTCTTTTTAAGGTGCTCATTGGTCGGAGGGTCATTACTAGGGCTGCCATTCCTTTAATATCCCTTCTCTCTTTTTCCTCCTCTTTCTCCTGATCTCAGTTATAAAAGACCACAGTGACTGTTTTAAGAAGATTCTCCAGGTTATGATTGGGGCCTAAAGCAAATTTCTGGAGTTTTCTTCGAATGTCTGGGGCTGTCTGAGGGATAAATTTATCTTTTAAAATAATTTGGCCCTCGAAGGAGTTGGGTGTTAACTGAGTATGTTTTCTCATCGCCTCCCTAAGCCGCTCAAGAAAGGCTGAGGGACTCTCATTTTGCTCCTGGTTAATAGTAGACAACTTAGAATAAATAATTCACAGGCTTTTTCTTGGATTGACGTAAACCTTCCAGGATACATGCTAAAATGTTTAAGCAACCAGTCACCTTGTTTCTCAGGGTTCCATTCAGGATCTCCATAGGGAACTGCCTGTCTTCCCATGGGGCATCTGTCCCTTTCCTCAGGAGACAGACTGCCATCAGTACTGGACATGAACCAAAAATCACCCCCCTTTCTAGCTTCATCTAAGACTTCTTTTTTTTTTCATTAAAAGTTAAAGTTTGATCTAGTAGTAACATTGCATCTCTCCCAGAGAGGTCAAAGCTTTGTCCTAACTCTTGGAGAACATCTATGTACTTATTGGGGTCATCAGAAAATTTTCCTAAATCAACCTTAATTTGCTTTAAATCTGCCAGAGTAAATGGAGTGTGTACTTGGGCACATCCCCTTTCATCACCCGCAGTCTCAACCAAGGGACACAAAGAAGGATGTGGTTGCCTTCTGGGGGTCCCAGTAGGACCAGAAAAAACTCTTGGGAAAGCCTCCCTCCCGGGGTTTTCTGAACATATAGAGGAAGGTGCAGGAGAAGTAGATGCTGGGTTTGAACTCGGTTGTGACAGTGTCTCCCCCGGGAATCCCTGACCATTTGGGGAAGTTACTACAGCCAGGAGAGCTGAATCTATCTGACAGGTTTTACACAGTTGGGGAATGCCCCTGAGGAAAAAGAAAGATGGCACATAAGGCACTTCAGACCACTTTTCTTCTTGTTTACAAAAAGCATCTAACTGAAAAGTGGTGTCATAATTAAGAGTACCCTCTGGGGGCCATTGTTCACCAGTGGAGAGTTGATACTGAGGCCAGGCCTGGGTGCAAAAGAAAAACATAAATTCTTTTTTCAGCATCTGGGGATCAAACATAGTCCTTCAGAATACAACCGAGTGGGGTGTTCTCTTGGCAAGAGAATATGTTATCCATCTATAGGAAAGAACAAACATCCAGAGTCTTACTCAATCCTACCCTGTATTCCTGGGTTGTCAAAGTGTCCTCTGACCAACTCATGAAGCCTTCCGGCCAAAGAAAAGGAAGCGTCCTTCCAATGCTTGGGAAAGAATCCCTGAGGAGAGTCTCCTCAGCCCCTGTGCTTGTCTGGAATTAGCCACTCTTACCAGTGTAGCCCGTAGTACCCACTGGCTCTCCTGTGCTTATAAGGTGCTGGCAGCAAAGCCCGAGAAATCAGGTATCAGGGAGCCTGGTCCCACATGATGCATATTGTGTCCCTTTCTGCCCCTTCCCCCCAGCTCCAGAGGGGTCCTCAAACTTTTTAAACAGGGGGCCAGTTCACTGTCCCTCAGACCGTTGGAGGGCTGGACTGCAGGCCCGGGGACTAGTTGACTGCTAAGCAGGACAGGCAGCGGCAGAAAAACACCCGGTGGACCACATAAACGTCCTCGACGGGCTGCATGTGGCCAGCAGGCCATAGTTTGAGGACGCCTGAAAATAGGGATGATCCCTGACCTGCAGAAAATGGCTGTGCAGTGCTTGCATGTTTAACTCTATATAATCTTTATAAGCTTCTTCTACATTCCCAGTAACAAAGGAAAATAGCAGGTCTTAAATGCTATGTTTTCCAGCCTCCCTTTTCTTTCCCAAAAGTTAGCTAGGCAAGGATAATTAAAGTCAGTTACAAATCAGAGTTGAGAGACACTTTGAAACTTTTGCATTACAATTAGTTACAATTAACTGAAGTCTTAAAGAAACCTGCAAGTATTGTAAACTTTCCCATTTACACCAATAAACAAGAAGAGATCAAATACCCAGGGTCATTTTCATTGCCTTTCTTCATTCTTAAGAGACTGAACTGTATAGTAGCTGAGGGTTTAGGGCCATTCTTGCCTTGGGGAGTTGCCCAGGGCTTCCCTTCACAGGCCTCTAGTTGCCCAGAGAAGCCCCCTTAGGGGAGTCCTTTTGCCCTTTGTTTGGAGCTGACTTGTAGTTAATATGGTTTAGCCTTTTTTTCTCAGACACATGAAAACACCAATTAAATTTAATTTTGCCATGAAAGGCAAAAAAAGGACCTTACAACACACCTACAACATTTGAGGTACACTTAAAACATCTGAAAAATACCAGAATGAGCCCATTCAAACTTAACTAGTACCAACATTCAAACAAAGCATGCAAACTACAAGGAGAGAGACAAGCTGAAGAGATCTATAGAGATGGTGGAGATAGGAAAAGTTTGGGACCATGGAAGAGAAGAGAGGATAGTTAGAGTTGGGAGAGCACGATTTTCCAAAGGCTCTCCCGCGTCCTGGGGTCAGAACCATTGCTGGGGACCCCAGGGCCTCTGGGTGCTGCCTCTTTGCTCAGCTCTCAATCAGAGAAAAGGAGTCAATACAGAACAGTTTCAAAAGTCTTCTAACATTTCCTTAGACTCCTTCCTGGAACCAAGGGGAATTAGAAAGTTCATTCTCCGACAGCCTCTCGCCTGTGACCTGGAGGTCAGCAGCCACACTGTGCACATTTACGGGCTGATGGGCATCAAAATTATTAGTCTCCATTATTATAACTATAGAGGAAAGCAGGATAGAGGTAAGTGGTCCCATTGCTTACCACAGATTTCAATCCCAGACATGAGCCTCCAAATATGACACCGAAATTTCGTCTTTAGTAGGTTCTTGGTCTCTGTGACTTGAAGAATAAATCTGGGAACCACAGATCAGTGGTAAGACAGAAAAGAATACAGAAATACAAAAACACCAGAGCTCCCAGCAGAGAGAGAAAACCCAAGTCGGGAGAGAAAAGCTCTCTCTCTCCCTCTCTGTCTGTCTCTCTCCCCGGCCTCTTTGTGTCCCTTGGGACCCTCTGTAGTTACATTTAGAGCATCTGGGACAAGTCTGGGATGTGAATGACTGGCTACAATCCCTTTCATTCCCAGGCCTAGGAAATTTACATGAAATTGACCAGGCTTAAGAAATGGGGGGTTACCTGTTCAGCCTTAAGTATAAGGGGAGGGAAACCTAAGGTGCTGGCGAGGCAAGAAAGTAAAAGCAGAGCTAAAAGAATCTGTCCTGCCGCCCTGTGTAGGCCTCAGCCAAGCCGCAGGCGTTTCTGTTGTCTGTATATTCCTCCCTTGACATGCATGGGGCCTAGATTGTAACCTAGTAACTTCCTTGGACTTCCTTCACCTTTGAGGGCAGGTGGTCCAACGGGTCTCAAGGGCGTGGGCCAATCTGACCTTCCCCCTTGAGCCCGGGACCTTGAGGATGATGTCATGTCTCTCTCTGTTTTATGACCCCCACGTGCACTCTAGCCCTGAAAAGTGGATAAAAGGGAGGCAGGGGATTCAGGCGGTGGTGGTGGGGGCTCGGTTTTGGAAACACTGGTTATCCGAGTTCCCCCAGCCAAAATAAAGCGCTTCCTCTAAACAACTGGTGCCTGGAGTCTTCTGTCTTTGTCAGGTTCCTGCTACACTGGTGTCTCCCCAGCAGTCGTCTGGCCCCTCCGGCTACTAGAGCCTCCTGTGGGGTCCCCCACCGCCTACCCTCCAGCCTGCTGGTTCGTCTGCTCACTGCCACCACACTAATACCACCAAGGCAGAGGCAGCCGGTCCGCCCCACCCCCCCAGCTCCACCAAACTGGCTGGGATGCCACTTGTCCTATAGCAGTATCATAGCTCACAGCAACCTCGAACTCTCAAGAGATCCTTTTGCCTCAGCCTCCCAAGTAGCTGGGACTGCAGACACCCACCACAATGTCCAGCTATATATATTTTTAGAGATGGAGTCCTGCTTTTGCTCAGGCTGATCTTGAACTCATAAGCTCAAGCAATCAACCTGCCTCAGCCTCCTAGAGTACTAGGATTATAGGGTTGAGCTACCCTGCCCAGCTACTGATTTTCCTCATCTGAGTTACTCATGATTTGATTTCAAATTACCAATGTGATGGCGTTAAACGCAGAGTTGAGAAAAGATTCTAATGATGTGCGTTTGTGGGCCAGTATTTCTGTAGCATATCCCTGGTAATATCTTTTTCCATCTTTTTATTTTTAACTTATCTTTGTGTTTTTATATTTGAAGTACATTTCTTATAGGCAGTAGTTTAAATCCAATCTAATAGTCTCTCTCTTTTCATTAGTATTTAGACCATTTGTATAAATGTGATATTGATATGGTTGGATTTAAAACCATCATCTTGTTTTCTTCTCTGTTCCACGTATCTTTGTTCCTTTTTTTCTTCCTTATTTTGGTTTAGGTCATCATTATTTGTGATTCCACTTTAACTTCTCTAATACCATAATATTTATACTTTCTTTTAAAACCTTATAAGAATATCCTTCTAGTAAGGCTCATTCACCTTTTATTTGCTATAAATATATAATTCATTGATTTCATTTTTGCCTCAGAAAATCAACTGTATGTTGTAGTTGTTAAACATAAGAAAAATAATTTTTTAATTTATGTTGTTTCCATTTTCTATTATTTCTTTTTCTAGTCATCTCTATTTAATTAATTAATTTATTTTTTATTAAATGATAACTGTGTACATTAATGCAATCATGGGGTACAGTGTGGTGTTTTCATATACAATTTGAAATATTTTCATCAAGTTGGTTATCATAGCCTTTATGTCATTTTCTTAGTAATTGTGTTAAGACATTTATAGTCTACTTTTAGAAAGATTCACTTGTACCCTTGTAAGATAAACCATAAAGGTGATCCTTCCAATCACCCTTCATCCACCCTCCTCTCCTCTCCCTCCCTCTCCCCATATTTTTAGACTATAATTAGGTTATAGCTTTCATATGAAAGCTATAAATTAATTTCATAATAGGGCTGTGTACATTGGATACTTTTTCTTCCATTCTTGTGATACTTTGCTAAGAAGAACGTTTTCCAGCTCTATCCATGTAAACATGAGGGAGCTA
>NW_003852566.1:2387781-2400504 GCF_000181295.1 Otolemur garnettii
GGTGCATAAATATTGATGATTGAAATCTGATCGTATTGAGTATTACCCTTAACAAATATAAAGTGTCCATCTTTGCTTACTTCTGTTGGTTTTAAACCTATTGTATCTGCGAATAAAGTTGCAATGCCTGCTTTTTTCTGCTTTCCATTTGCCTGGAATATAGATGACCATCCCTTCACCCTGAGTCTATATTTGTCTTTTAGGCTAAGATGGGATTCTTGTATGCAGCAGATATCTGGCCTAAGTTTTTGTATCCAGTCATCCAGCTCGTACCTCTTTAGAGGACAATTTAAGCCATTCACACTGATTGAGAATATTGATAAACCTGGCATAATTTTGGGTATCGAGTTTTTCGAAAGTCCAGTGAACATCTTTAATCCTTTTGCCACTGTGGAATTTGGAATTTGATCAAAATTTTCTGGGTGAGTTTACTCATGTGGTGGAGTATTGCGCTGGTCTTTATGGAGGATAAGTCTGAGAATATCCTGGAGGGCTGGTTTAGTTATAGCAAATTTCTTCAAAGTGTGAATGTCATTAAAGTATTTAATTTCTCCATCATAAATGAAACTCAGTTTAGCTGGATACAGGATCCTGGGTTGAAAGTTATTTTGTTTCAGGAGGTTAAAAGTCGATGACCACCCTCTTCCAGCCTGAAAGTTTTCAGCAGAGAGATCTGCAGTCATTCTAATATTCTTCCCCTTGTCGGTTATGGTTTTCTTACGTCTGACTGCTTTCAGGATTTTCTCTTTCATTTTAACTTTAGTGAAGTTAATTATGATGTGACTGGGGGATGTCTTGTTCAGGTTGAGTCGTGCTGGGGTTCTGAAACTGTCTGCTATCTGAATTCAAGAGTCTCTTGGCATGTCTGGAAAGTTCTGTTTCATGAGGTAGAGCCTATGTGCTTTGTGAAGCAACTTCATCGCCTTCAGGGATTCCTATAAGACAAATATTAGTTTTCTTCGAGTTATCTTAGAGCTCTCTGAGAGAGTGATCTGTTTTTGCTCTCCATTTCTCTTCATCCTTGCGTTCTTTGGCATGTTCAGAAGCTTTGTCTTCAATGTCAGAGATCCTTTCTTCTGCCTTCTCCATTCTGTTACCGAGGGATTCTACCACATTTTTCACATCTTTGAGGGCTGCAACCTTTTGCCTCAGTGTTTCAAGATCTTTGTTCATTTTATCTTTGAAATCGTTGAATTCTTGAGACATCTTTTGAATAATTTCTTGAGACATCTTTTGAATAATTTCTTGAAATTTTAATTCCCTCCTTTCTTCCATTCTGTTAATCTTTTTTGCTATCGAAATTCTGAATTCAATTTCTGACATCTCAGTCTTCTGTTCATGGATGTGATCTTCAATTGCACCTGCCCCATCCTTCCTTGGGGGAGTTGATCTACTCTGGTTATTCAAATTACCATAGTTTTCCCTCTGATTCCACCCCATGCTGAATTTACACTGTTTTGAGTCCATATCAGAACCATTCAGTCAGTGGCTGCCACCGGAGAAGGTGCCAGCTTCCTCTGGTTGCCCAGAGAGACAGAATGTTTCTGTCTGGAAGACCCTCATTGGTGTGAGTCTCATTGTTCCCACTGCTGTGGCTGCTGCTCTTTGCCTAGGGGTACTGCAGTTTTAGTGTGGTTCCCTCTCAACTGACTGTCCTCTTGTAATTCTCGGGCCACCGTCCTGGGATGCTGGGAGTGTGTAGCTCTAGCATTCAGTTCTGGGCCCACCTGGCGTGTGTGCTGGGAGTGGGGAACTTGATGGTCATCTGGGTCTAGCAGGCAGTTTTGGGCCTGCCTGATTTGTGTGCCCAGAGCAGGAGAATTCGGCAGCTGCCCACAGGACATGCGGGTCTAGCAAGCAGTTCTGGGCCTGCCCAGTCTGGGGGCCAGGAGCAAGGAACTTGGCAGCTTTCCACAGGTCTAGCAAGCAGTTCTGGGCCTGCCAGCCCAGGTACCAGGAGTCGGGAACTCTGTGGCCGCCTGCAGGACTCATACAGCTCTTGCAGGTCTCTGGTCACAGGATTGGGGATCACCGGTACCTGGGGAATATGCATGGCTCTAACAGGTCTCTGGCTGCAGGGCCAGGACTGGGCGCTTGGTCCCACAGATGTGGGGGAAGATACTCTTGCCCCCCCATCACTGTCTCTGTGGTGGACTAGAAGTTCAAAATGGCAGTGAAAAATGTTTGTTCAGTTTTTCTGTCTGGAGAGAGAGAGTTCAGGATCTCAGCAGAGTCTCTCTAGGGGAGTAGACCCCCCTTCTTGTAGCTCTCACACATGGGGTGAGATAATAGGTCCTCAGTTCACCCTTCACCTATAGAAAACTTACAGGAGCAGACGAAGAGAAAACAAAGAGAAAAACACAAGTTTCTTGGGGGAGGGGATGGAGACTTTTCATTTGCAGTTTATATACCTGGAGATTGCTTTCTTGGAGCCTCAACTTGCCTCAGCAGAGGTGTCCTGCAGATATCACTCTTCTCTCTTGGCTGGGCTCCCAATCTTCAACATTATTGGGTATTTTCCAGACATTATCCTGCCCTCTGGACGGGAGCTTCTGTCGGAGGCTGGCGCCTGTAGGCCATCTTGCCCCTCCCCCCGTTACTTATTTTTTGTGTAGCTTCAACTTTACTTCTGATATCATATTCATTCTATCTGAAGAACTTCTTTTAACAATTCTTACAGTGAAAGTCTAGTGGTGATAAATTCTTTCATTTTTACACTTGTTTGTTTGTTGGAAAAACTCTTTAGTTTTCTTGCATGGTTAAAAAGTATTTTCACTGGGTACAGAGCTCTGACTTCACAGTTTTGTTTTTTTCAATATTTAAATATTGTCACTCTGTTGCTTTCAGCTTTGAACAGTCCTGACATCAAATCTGCTCTGCTTCCTTTCCTGTCCTCTGTAGGTAATATTCCTTTTCTTTTAATTGCTGCTAAGATGATTTTCCCTTTATCTTTGGATTTCGACATGATGTCCCTAAATGTACGTTTTTTAATGACTATTCTGGTTGGTATTTCTGGAACATTGAGAATATGTGTTTTGGTGACTCATCATTTTGGGGAAATTCTTGGTCATTATCTCTGTAATTAATTTTCTAGCCCATTTCTTCTCCCTCTCTCTCTCTCTCTCTCTCCCCCTCCATATCTCTCCTCTTCTTCTAGGATTTCAATTATATGCACATTAGATCTTTGATATTTTCCTCCACAGTATTTTGATGCTTTATTCTTCTCTGCCCCAGTGTTTTCTCTTAGTGTCTCACTTTAGGTAATTACTTTTGACCTGTCTTCAAATCTATTCATGAGCCTGTTGGAAGCATCCTTCATCTCTGAAGGATGCACTATATTTTCTTTGTCTTTTTACAGTGATTTTTGTTTGTTTGGTTTTTGCTTTGTCGTGGGCCCTGTAGCTATGGGTTAAAACCCAGACATTATGCGTAGAGCAAACTTCACACCTGGAAATGCATGTGTACCTTGTGCTGCTGTGTCTTTTGTTTTGTTTGGGGGAAGGAAGGCTGCATCAATATACCAGGCATTTAGCTTGATTTGGGTTTTACTCTTCTAAGGCCACCTTCAGTGTATTACCTCCACAGTCAGGGTTCCCTGGGCTTCTACCTTCAGCTTTAGTGTTTCCTGTGGGCCTGTGCCCTAAAGGAGGGTCTCTCTGAGTGCCCCTTCTGCAACCTAGCAGTAGACTTCTGTTTCTGGCTGCTTGTCACTCGATAACACAGTGGGTAGTGGGAGGAATGCACATCCTCTTTTGGTGTGGTTCAGCCTCAGTCTTAGATGGGCTCTGTGGCTATAAGTCTTGGGGATATTGATTCTTTCTCTCTCCAGCAGTAGGAAACTAGTCATTGCCTTATTCCAGAATAATTTTCTGGCCCTTTCCCAGGGGTAGAGGTTTCATTTTTCTATTTCATCTCTTACCCTTAACTGTGCCCTCATCGTGATAGGGCATTAGCTTAATTAAGCCTTTTGTTCCATAAAGGTATGGAAAAGGGATCTAGGGAGGGCTTCATGCCTTTCCTGAAGCAGTGTCAGCTGTCCACCCTAAATCCTTCATCATCAAGCCAAGTGTTCTATAGTCTCCTGCCCTGCCCCAATATATTTCATGAGTATACAGTGAGGTCTATATAGAATAACTTGTGAATAGATAGAAATTTTCCTTGTATCTGGACAACCAATGGTTCTATCCTATCATACAACATTTCAGTTTAAATCTTGCCTTCTTCTATGGCAGCCTGATTTTTCCCACGTCATTCCCAAGGCAAGCCAATATTCACAGCCTTGTCTCTCTCCCTGAAGGCATGCAGCTTTCTTTAGATTCCATGCAAGTCAGATTTAAGAAAAGTTACAATTCTATAGATTATCTAGCTTTTTCTTACTCTTAGGCTGGGTGTGGCACTCCAAGGCCTACATTTTAAGCAGATCAGAATTGTTTGAAATCTTTATAAGAATCATGATGGAAAGGAGAGATGATGATGGTGTAGCCAAACTAGATCAAAGGGTTCAAAAGTAACACTTCACTGGGTCCTACAGGATGAGTGGGCATAATTCAGTAAAAAAGGAAGAAAAGCAGCCAGGGAGATGGAACTGCAATTGCCAAGGCCCTGAGGCAAAATGGAGCTTATCCCAGAGAAAGAAGCAAAAGAAAATTAGTGTGGCCTGAGCAAAGTCAACAAGAAAAATGAACCAGGAGAGTGAGTGGGGCCAGATAATGAAGACCTGAGTGCCACAATAGAGCTTATGGTTCTTATGTCAAGTTCAGTAGGAAATTTTAAAGAGCATTACTTGTCTTGGATAAATAGAGAATTAGGAATCCTTCAAGAGAGCAGTACTGCATAAATGAACTTTTCTATC
Source organism: Otolemur garnettii (assembly GCF_000181295.1). Lineage (NCBI taxonomy): Eukaryota > Metazoa > Chordata > Mammalia > Primates > Galagidae > Otolemur > Otolemur garnettii. The sequence goes on from NW_003852566.1 coordinate 2,392,634, forward strand.
AGCACAAGATGCTACATAGAAGTTCATCCAGACTATCTCACCACGACTGTGTAAAATGCACTGATGCTAACCCTCTCCTTCTAGTTAAAATGTCATTCCCCATGAAAACTTCCAAGAGTCTTTTTAAAGAACAAATTATAGTTGAATCCGACATGTTTGGTATGGAGCTGTTTTCTGGTGCCACCACGCCATTTTGCCCACACCTCATCTGAGCTTCCTTATTTACTCCTCAGCCCATTGAACTTCCTCTCCTCTTTCTCTTCCTGTGTAGACCTGTGAAATCTGGACAGCCAACAGCTCAGCAGTTTCTTACATGCTTTAATGAAATGAATTTTCTGCTGCTATTAATGTTACTAGCATCTCCCTAGAACTAGAACTATATCAGACAGATGCCATGGTTTTGTGTTATCTCAAATTAATACATAAATTATGACTTCTGAGTTCACTTGGCTAAGAGCCAAAGAAATACAAATTATCCCCAAAGAGATCCAGAGGGAGTCCAAGTATGCTGCTTATTCCTGCTTTCCCCACTGCTCACCAACTCTAATGCAGAGAATTATCACAGAGCTTTGGAATCATGTGGGGTGTGCGTGCAGCTTGTGTCTCGGCTTTCACATCTATGTGCATTTCATTGCCTGTTCAGTTATGAATTGATGTAATAAAAACTAGCACACAGCTGTTGAGAACTTGCTTTGTTTCTGTCCCTGAACTAAATATATCACCTATGCTATCTCATAGGTGACATAGAAGCTATTTTTATTCCCTAGATTATGGGGTAAATGCTTGCCCAATGACGAATTGCCAGCAAGAGTAACTATTGAGATTTGAAGTCAGGACCCTGTGGCTTCAACTTCTTTACCACTGGGATGCATTGAGCATCTACTTCTAGACTAGCTTCATGCTAATCTCTGAGGATCTGAGGCTGCCTTAGTCCATCCCTGCCCTCAGAGAGCTCGCCAATGAGCAAGGAAGATGGGCAGGTACACCATGAATTCAAACACAGCATGTAATGCAGGGAGGAGTGAGAAAGGGTTTGTGAGAATTCAGAGCATACATTGATATGCTTGTGAAAGAAGGGAACATGGGAATAGCAAGGGACTTGATGAACGATCTACAGGGAGTGAAATCTGGTCTGGGTGTTGAAGAAATTTGTGAATCTGACAAAAAGGGTAAAGGTTATCAGGCAAGTCATAGATTAAACATACAGTGTGTTGATGTTGGAATACATTCTTCTTAGTAAAATATCACAAGAATGGAGAAGCAAGAATCCAATCTATGCATTTCTAATATGAAGCCAGTACACAATCTAATACACACCCAAATAAGAGAAAAAATTAAAGCAATTCAAGGTGAGGGGCAGGGGAACGAGGTAGCAGGGAAAGGGGAGGAAAAGGGGATGGATGTACCCCCACTTAATGGGGACAATGTTAGGGAATATGGCACACCTCTTGGGAGTGGGACACAATTCTAAGAGGGACTTTAGCTAACAAATGCAAACATTGTAACATAATTCTTTGTACCCTCAATTAATCCGAAACAACAACAACAAAAAATAAAGTGTGTCCTATTCTTTGAAATTGTTACAAAGAGTGTAATAAGGACGGTGGCCAAATATGAGGCTGTGACGGCAGTTGGGGCCTGTTTTTAGGAAATTTTTATGCTAGGAAGTTTGAACTTATACAGTAAACAGCAAAGCTTGGAATGATTTTAAGAGTGATTTGAACAAGTGAATAATAAAGCAATAACTATCAGCACTTATTGAGCACTTACTGTATGTTCAATAAAGATACATACAACTCCATTTTCTCTTCACAATAACATTATGTAACTGGTATTGTTATTCCTTCTTATGGATGAGGAAACTGGGACACAAATAAAAGGCTAAGCTGCTTACCTGAGGCCACTGTGCCAGTAATGGTTCAGCTGCAGGCTGAATGGTCACTCCAGACCCTGAACCGCCACGTTTCACTGATCCGACTGATTCAGGGACGTCTGTCAGGGGTTAAAGAAAGCTGGGCTGGAGTCAGGCAGTGGGGAAGGGAGCTGGGCCGACCCCAGGCAGGGGTGGGAAAGAACCAGAGAAGAAGTTTCAGGAAGGGAAAAAAGATGTGTCTGGAGGATTAATCAAAGGATCAGAAACAGCTGCTGAAAGAGGAGTACAGTCCAAGGTGCCTCCCAGGTTTCTTGCTGTGAAACTGGCTGACAGTGAGAACCCAGAAGAAGGCGCAGTTTTTGAAAGGGAAGTATTTGGTTTGGACAGGTTGAGAAGTGTCCCTGGGACCATTAGGCAGAGGCGTCCAGGTGCACAGTTCTGGCCACCCTGTGGCAGGAATGCACAAGCTAGCTGGAGACATGGTCTTCCCTTGAAGAAAGTATCAGTGAGAAGGAGACCTGAGTCCCAGTCCTGGCTGGGCCAAATGTCATTTAACTCCTCCAATAGGCCATCTTCCTTGTCTATAAAGTTTATGGAGGAAGGAATTTCCCCTGAAGGTCCCCTCTAGGCTGCAGCACAGTAATTCTGTACTCCTAGTCAAGAAAGGAGCACTTGCCTCTAGGAACAGACTCTGGCAGCCTGGCGGCTCCTAGCTTGATGGTGAATAGCATCTCACAGCCCACTGCATCTCACTCCTAGCAACATTCACGGAGCTAAAACAGCAAGTTAATAATTATAACACGAGTGTTATTGTATGTTTCCCATATTTTTAGTCTAATAAGGAAGTAAACTCTGTGCGGTTAGGGTACAGGATTGGTAGCAATCCCACCAGTTGCTGGTTTACATTTCTGAGGGGAAGAGCAGCAAGCACTTTCATGTAACACTCCGTGTTCTCGCTTTTCTGGAAGGTCAATTATGTGATACCCTGATGTCCCTTGAAATCAAAACTCACTTTCCATTTCAAACCTGCACTGGCAGAACTGTTCAGCTTCTAACAGAGATGGTTAGTGGGAGTGAAGCTGATTTTTCCACACTGCCGGGTCACGCTGGGGGCAGCTGAGGGTTCTGTGGTACCTGGTGTCCACACCATGTATTCACAGGCCAAGATCCTTCGCTTGCAATAGGCAGCCAGCACTGGGACAGGGCCCCATGGGTAGAAGCTTCATCTAGGCAGGCATCCCAGAGGACTCATGTGGGATGGATCCCAGCCTCCACCCCCAACCCCACTGCTCTACAAGCCTATGGTGATGGCGTGGTCGGAGTGTCCAACAGAATAGATAAAAAACTAGTCTGGGAAGTGTCTAAAAAAGTGTCTAGAAATCAGCAGTTGGGCAGAGACAGAATATCAATAAAGTTAGAAAGCAGCTGACAATTGTCCTCAAGCCCTGGCTATCTAACCTGGAGCTGCAACTTTCCCTCAGTAACCCCTCCCATACTATGATTCATAATTTAGCACCCCACTGTCCTCCACCCTGATAGCCCTCTTCTTTGAACAGAAGATGGCCTGTTCAATTAAAACATGAGACTGTTCCCTTCTTACTTTTTTACTTTGTATATGCACCCCCCCAAATCCTAATAAAAAGCTCTTGAGAATTCCACTGGAGGTAGTTCCTATCTGCCTTGCTCCAGGCTAATTTGGTCTCCACCTCTCTGGGTCTCTAGATAGAAACTTTGTGTGTGAATTTATCATGCTGTTCTTCCCTTTGTCTGCAGATCTGGGATGGTCCAGGGAATTCTCAGTCTGCTGTGTTGGGGCCCGTTCCCGAGCTGAGACAGGTCCTCAGCAGGCAGCAGGGAAGAAAATACAATTCAAGAGCCAGTTTCCAGAGAATTTTTTTTTTTTTATTACAATCACCGAAATGTGGAAGCAGCCTAAATTTCCAGAGGATTTTTAATCAGTTTTATTTTTCTTTTGTGCACATATTAAAGGTGAAAAAAACCACCCTTCCCCCCCCCCTTTTGGATTATGTTAAAACCATAATTTCCTCAAATGAAAAGTTCCTGGATCTTCATAAATAAATACTTTCAGTTTGGGTTCCAATTGAATTAATTGATTTAACATATTGACCATGGAGAGATTCTGGAATATAAAACATAGTATATACATTATGTGTGTGTATATATATTTTACAATATGTGGTTTTCATTTTAGCACATACATAAAAATGGCATCATTTGGTGGAAAATGTGTACACTTTAAAAGAGATAGAGTAGGGTCTGATCCTCATAGTGGTTGACCCAGGGAGCAGGCCTGGGCTCAAGTAAGGCTGTGAGCCTTGGTAGCTGTGTGACCTTGGACATAGCATGTCCTCTCTCCAAGCCTCTGCTTTCTAAAGTGGAGGCAATAATAGCTAATCCACCCCACAATGTCCTTCTGAGGATGTAACAAGGCAAAGCAGGTGACGCTCAGCACAGCGCCTGGCATCTAGCAGTGCTCTGTCAATGTCAGACTGGCTCAGATTCCACGTTGTTGTAAGGATGAGTTAATACCTGTTAAGCTCTTAAAACAAGACTTGGCACATAGCAGATTCTCCTTTAGGACTGGCTGCTGCTACTAGCAGTACATAAAGAGCTTAGAATGCTGCTTGGCACATAGCAAGGGCCATCTGCGTATTTGCTAATTTTATTATGATTGCTCACTTAGGTAGTCGACAGACCTTTCTTACACATGTTCTTGGTACTAGGCAAGGCAGAAGGCACCAGGGAGAGTGTGACAGTCTCTTCCTTCAGGGTGCTTAGAGTCTAGGGCAGTGGTTCTCAACCTTCCTAATGCTTCCTAATGCCACAACCCTTTAATACAGTTCCTCATGTTGTGGTGCCCCACAACCATAAAATTATTTTCGTTGCTACTTCATAACTGTAATTTTGCTACTGTAATGAATTGTAATGTAAATATCTTTTTACATTACATCCTGATATGCAGGATGAATTTCCATTGTTACAAAGGGATTGCGGCCCACAGGTTGAGAACTGCTGGGAGAGAAAATGCAGACAAAGGAGCACAACTGAAGCAGGAGAGGAAGAGAGTGTGTGGGTAGAGAGGGAGTCGTGGAGCTGCACCTTTGTAAGACAACCTGGTGAGTGAGGAAGGGTGGGACCCGGCTGGCTGAGGGCAAGCTCCCAGGCACAAGGCAGCTCGGGAGGCCCAGTGGCAGGCATTGGAGGACCCGAGTGCCAGGCTGCAGATTCAAGCTCGTGCTCTAGGCCAGACAGTTCCCCAGCCCTAGTGCCTTGTTGTGTTCCCTGAAAGAGATTCCAGAATCAAGTCAAATACTTTTCCAAGTCATACCTGCTATTGAGTCAGGCTCCTGGAGAGTCCCAGGAGGGCCTTAACACATGAAAGGCTCTGAGAAGTCCTGCAGGGAAGAACAGCACTGATGCTCAGGCCTGATGCATCTCAGCACTCTTTCTTCTCCTGCATCTCTCAGCCTGGCACTGGGCCAGAGGCATTGCGGGGAACAATCTGTGCCACAGCCATCATGTTGGGAAGTCGTTAGCAAAGGATGCCACCGTCATCGGTGGTGAGGACAGATTGGAGGAGACTCGGGGTCAGAGACTGGGCTGGAAGTCCATTGCAGGGGGAAGCAGACTTCTCCACAGGGCAGTGTGTGAACAAGGGGGAGGAAGGGAGGGTACAAGTGCCATCAGGCGGTACTATCATCTAGGATTGACAGGTGACTATCACTGTGATCTGGGAATCAGGAATAAGAGCCCCTCGCTTGACCCCAGAGTCAGTAAGTGGGTGGCTGAGGAAATCCATTCTTCCTCTTTGAGCTTGGTGATCAATTCTAGCAAGGAGAGGATGACAGGTTTTCCAAGGGAGTCTTCACCTCTGCTGTGCTGACGTCCCTCGAGACCATGAGCTGTTTCTACTTCTAAGCTGGACATCAAGGGGCTGACCCAGCCCTACAGCATCAGGAGTGGAAGAGCCAACCAACACACATTTATTAAGTGCTTTCTGCATACTAGGCTGAGCACCAGACCCTGGGAAGGAAGGAGAGCACAAGGGTGCATCAAGGCACCAGTCCCCAGGTAACTGCCCATCACCTCGGAGTCAGCAAACAGAGCTACCCATCCCAGCATTGTGGTACCAGCCTGGTGACCAGGCAAGTTCCTTAGCCTGTGTATTCGTTTCTAGTGGATATGAAGAAAAGTACTGCCAACTATTTCGCTTGAAACACCAGAAATCATTTTCTCACAGTTCTGGAGGCTGGAAGTCCAATGCCAAGGTGCTAGCAGGGTTATTTCCCTGCAAAGGCTTTAGGAGAGGGTCCTTCCTGCCTCTCCACTCTGGCAGCTCCAGGCCTTCCTTGGCTTGTGGCTGCCCCCACTTCACTCTCTGCCTCCGTCCTTACAAGGGTCTCAAGGCTTCCTCTCCTTTTCCTTATAAAGACATCAGTCATTGGGTTTGGGGCTCAGTCTAAATCCAGGATGATTTGATTGTGAGATTCTTCAACTTGGTTACGTCTACCAAGATGCTACTTCCAAATATGTCCCCATTCACAGGACCAGGGATTAAGACTTGAAGGAGTCTTTTATGGGGACATCATGATTCAAGCCTCTGCTTCCTCATCTGAAAAGCAGAGATCAGAATGCTTATCTCTGTGGGCAGTTGGGAAGATTAAAAGTGTAATACGAGTATGCACACAGTCCTTAAAGTGGCACTGGCAGACTGTGGCTGCTCCTGTTCATTTTTCCCAATGTGAAAGGGTGTCATCAGGTATGTGGCTCCAGCTCAAAGCCTGCACAGGTCTCTCAAGTCCACGCACTGAAATTCTGAGCTACCCACAGTTACTTTGGTTTGGGGATTACAACATCATGTTGTTTGGGTTCTATCATCAGCCCCATGTGTGTGGGAGAAGGGAATGTGGCTTTCTCTAGGACTGCAGGCATTCGGCACTTGATGGGTTACAACAGCCAGACAGAATCCCTCAGCTACTCCTTTTACCCTGAGTTCCAAATGGGCTCTGGGCTGCCCAGCCTGACTATGATTTATGGGGAACATCTGGCCACACACAGCCATTCCTGCACTCATGGGCACATCCTGGGCTGTGGAGCTCACGGGCTAAAGTCCCAGGGACAAGCATGGTGTGACTTCTCCTCTGCCAGAACCCTCAGGACAGAGGGGAGAGGGACAAGCATGCAGACTGTGATGTCAGGGAGGAAGTCCCTGTAGGTTCAAGTTCAGCTTCAGGCTTGGTGGTGGGATCCAGACCAGCGCAGCTAGTGCCCAGCACACGCTAGGAAGTCAGTAAATTCCTGCTCACTAAATACTTAATGAGCTAGTAAGATCATCCACTTTGAAGTCATGTTGGTCTAGGAAAGATGGGAATGGGGAGACAAAAAGATGCTGAAAATATACAACATAGGGCTTCAGAGATGATAGTTCATGAGGCTGAGGAGGATAGAGTCTGGTATAATCCCCATGTTGCTGGTTTGGGTGATTGGGTGGATGGTGAGGGGGCTAAGTGTTGGAGAGGAAGACAACTGGAGTCCTGGTGGTAATGCCTAAAGTTTCAGAGCACCTGCTACTGGCAGGACATCCTGATGAGCTCTCAGCATGCATTGTCTTATTTACTACCCAGTGAACAAACCATTACTATTATCCACAACTTATAAAACTGAGGCAAAGCGAAGACAAGGAGCCCATTACTAGCAGGTTACTCCAGCTCCCCCAGCTTTCCTGTATCCCAATACATCAAGTCAGCTGCTCTACAAGGGTCAAAAAACCCAAGGAGAGCTGGACGCAATGGTTCACCCTATAATCCTAGCACTCTGGGAGGCCAAAGAGGATGGATTACTTCAGCTCAGAAGTTCCAGGCCAGCCTGAGCCAGAGCAAGACCCCGTCTCTAAAAAATGGCCAAGTGGGCTCGGTGCCTGTGGCTCAAGCGGCTAAGGCACCAGCCACATACACCTAAGGTGGCGGGTTCGAATCCC
>NW_003852566.1:2400717-2408801 GCF_000181295.1 Otolemur garnettii
GGGCACTTGTATTTCCAGCTAGTTGGGAGGCTGAGGCAAGAGGAGCCCATTAGCCCAAGAGTCTGAGGTTGCTGTGAGCTATGATGCCACCACATCATGGCCACAGAGTGAGACTCCACCTCAAAAAAAAAGAAAAAGAAAAGAAAAAGTAAAAATAACCTAATGGGACATTTCCTTAGATTCCTAGCTGGGTCATTCCGCAGCATGGCACTAAGCATGTTTTTGTACTAAAAGAAACGTTGATATAGACCTTATTTCAGACAGAAATTCAGCAGATGCATAGGGCTCGTCTCAGTTTTGCACTCCCTGGCTGTGTGACTTCCTTCACACAACACCCCTCTCTGAACCTCTTTCATCTGCAAATGTGTAATACGCCCCCTAAAGGGCTCATATTTCCTCTGTGAAGAGGAAAGGAGAGTGTCACAGGGGGCAACTGGAATTTGGCCACTTGTCAGACTCCAGCATGAAGTTGCAGATCTAGCAGCCTAAGTCAGTTGTCTCCTCACCTACCCAATGGGCCTCACCTTGCTCACACTGAACGAATAATAGTCTGGAAATTGAATCAAGACAGCGTTCATCTCAGCACACTGTGGCTCCCCAGGACAGATGTGGGCTGCTCTGATAAACTGTAAAGTGGAATTATGCCCACAAATTAATTCACTAGAAATAATCAACATTTCCCAACGATTTCCTGGACGCCAGTATGAACAACTAGGCCTTGCAATGTGCTCCAGGCCTGATGAGGCAGGGCGAGGTGATGGCACTGACCCACCACATAGTCCCTTACAATGCCTGCAGGGTCAGGGCCCCAGAACAAAGGCAGGCCCCTGGATCGCAAGGGCCCATCAAACCCTGGCCTCCATCCATCACTTTGTTTCTACTGAGGTAAAACTCACACAGCACAAAATCAGCCATTCCAGAGAGAACATGGCAGTGGCATTTAGAAAATTCACAATGTTATGGAGCCACCCCCTTTACCTTGTTCCAGAACGGTGTCATCACCCCCGAAGGAGAGCCCATGAATAAGCGCTTTTCTACTCCCCTGCCAGCCCCTCAGCCGCAGCAGCTGCTCTCTGCCTCTGCAGATTTACCTACTCAGGCCCTTCAGGTTCGATTCCACCCACGCTAAAGGGAAACTGTCCCTGAGATCAGCACCAGCGCAGAGTCTGAGCATCCTGGTTGTTGGGATGCCTGGCGTGGGTATTGGTGCTGGAAACAGAGATCAAGCTTCTCAACCCCCAGGGGCTCAGCTCCTCCTCTTGCTGAGTTCACCCACCATTTTCCCGGCAGACCCACCTTCCTAGGGTCTTCCCTCACCCCTCCCACCATACCCTGAGGCGCCATCTCTAGTCTGCCCTGGAAGGTCGCACAGGTGTGTCCTTGATGACTGCAGCTCATTCCCCAGCTCACGCCTTAACAAGGCCGGGACCATGCGGCATAGCAGAGAAATTACAGGTTTCACTGTCCAAAAAAGCTGGGTTCATATCTGGGTGTCCCTCTCTAAGGGGTGGTGACTGCATAAACTGTGACACTGTGACGCAATGATGTTCTCTTTTTCCTGTCATTGGCAGCCCCAGAAGTGTTCCAGATGTACGTGGATGGAGGCCCTGGGTACTCTTACCCTGTCGACTGGTGGTCCCTGGGTGTCACAGCCTACGAGCTCCTGCGGGGCTGGGTAAGGTGTGTGCCTGTGCCGGGGAGGCCAGTGCACAGGTGGGGTGGGTCTGGCAGGGCCCGCAGTCAGGGTGGCGCGTGTAGGGGACACTGCCAGCTTTGTGTGTCTCTGGCTTCAGGGCCCAGCACAGAGCCAGCAGAGAGCAAGTCCTCTTACTGGCTGCAGCTTCACCAGGTCTCATGGACATTTGCTCACTTGCATATTCACGCCTGCAGAAGGTGCCTTGAGGAGCATCTTATTCACTGTGGGGATCCCCACTGCACAGTGATAATGGGTGTTGAATGGCTGTTGAACAAATGAATGAATGAATAAAAGATGAGAACAGTTGTGAATCTTGAATACTATGTGAGTGCAAACAAGTGTTATTTATCACTGTGTGATTGTGGTTCAAGCAACTATTTTTTGCTCTTAATCTCAATTAGTTCTGAATTCCTCATAAACATAATAATTGTATGTGGTGTTTTTAGAATGCAAAGAAAATATGAACCTGCTTACTTTCTTAGCACTGAATAAAAAGAATTAATGTCCCACCAGTTTACTTGTTTCTGCTCAATCTGTCTGATACATAAGCTCAGAGAAGGTCTGTGTGGGTCCGTGATATTGTATGAACCAGAGTGCACAGGCATCCACCAGGGGCCCTTCCTCTTTCCTAATCACTCGTACAAATGACCCAGGTAAGCAGTTTCCCTCAGCATTGACTGGATGCTGCCCAACAGAGAGGACATAGGCCATCGTTCCTCATGGGTCGGAATAGGCAAAGAGGATAACTTATGAAAAGCCCCAAGGATGGAGTGGTCTCTGCTGCTTCACAAACTGATTTTTAATTCTTCTGAGTTTTCTGCCTAAAAATCCAAATGCCACTTTCAACAGAAATAGTGGGAGCCTTTGGCATGGGGGCAAAGCAATTCAACCAAAGAACATCTGTTACATACCCATGTAAGAATTTCTCCCAGATATTTTTGCCTGGCTTAATTTTGACCCAAAAGACAACAAGTAGTTTGTATCCCAAAGGATACAAATAGTTGATTCTCTCTTTTTCACACTGGAAAAAATTGATCCAGTCAAAAAGCTATGCTGAAGAACACTCACATTTCTCCACGAACTATGTAAATTTAGGAGTTTCCTGCAAGTCACTGACAGCATTCCTACAGCTTCCAGTATATGTCCTAGGGTCCAAGAGTAGGGGAGCATCAAATGATAGGTGAGCAACTGATGGTATACTCAGACCCAGGAATGCTCTTGACACTGCCTGGAAAGCAGTCATTGCTCCTCATGGAGGCCGGGCTCTCTGCAGGGGGCCCAGAGGGGCTGAGTTGGTCTCACTGGCACCCTTGAGACCCTATGAGTTCCGGTGGAGCCTATACAAGAGACTTAAGTAGCATGCAACTTCTCTCTGATCCCGAACCAGAATGTCACCTCTTACCCCTGCAGGCCTGCTGAGTAAAGAAAAAGGCCCAAGCGGATGCCCCAGCCACCCTGGCACTGTGAGCACACCCTCTGAAGGGAGCACTTGGGGTGGGGGCTGTAAGGAAACTCCCTTCCACTGACCACTCTCCCCCCAGCCCGGAAGTCTGTCAGGTGATCACCCACCTGCTCATTGATTACTCTCAGGATCCAGCAAGATTCTTACTAGTAAAAAGAATCTGTTTCATTTTGGGACAGCTCTAATTGCTAGAAATTTTCTCCCTTAACTAAACCAAAAGCTACCTCCTTATAACAAAGAAAGAATCTTAGAGGAATCTCACAGGTTCAAACCCTGGCTCTACCAGGAGCCCCACCTGGGATCTTAAGTGAGGCTTTTAAACAGACTGCTCAGAATCCTTCTGTATTATCAAAAAACAGTATTCTATCTACCCAACAGGGTCGCTTTGAGAATTAAATGATTCCAGTGATGTAAGTTACCCAGTGCCATGATGAGAACACAGCCTCCTTCCCCTTCCCTGAGGCTCCTGCCCTGTCAGGACAGTTACTGTTAATTTGCACAGGTGTCTGAGCCACCTCCTCTGCCATGAAAGTGGAACTGCTGCTGCTCCCCCATCCTATAGCCACACAGGCTCAGACCCAGAGGCAGCAACTTCCTGGGGGCACTCTCTGATTCTGGCTGCTGTCCTTTGGTTGCAGAGGCCATATGAAATCCACTCAGCCATGCCCATTGATGAGATCCTCAGCATGTTCAAGGTGGAGCGAGTTCACTACTCTTCCGCATGGTGCAGGGGGATGGTGACCCTGCTGAAGAAGGTAAGGGGGGCGGGGACCCCCTAGCCAACCAGACCAAGGGCTACAGTCACCCAGTGTAGAGGGGATGAGGAAACACGCAGCATGACAGGGATGGAAACTAAGTCAGGTGAGCATCACCATGGAATGAGTACTGTCACAGGAGTGCATGCAGAGTGCAAGCCCCCAGGCTCTCATCACCAGCTGTAGGATCCCAGTAAATAGAAATACTTAATGCATGTGGATTTTAAAAAGCTTTGCTACAAATGCAGGGTCTTTTAACCTGCTGAGCTTTGAGCTACCAGGCATCTCCAGACTTTTCTCAGGAACCATTGCTGTTAGAATAAAGCCGTGAATCTCGCCATGTGGTCTTGGGCCTAGAAGCCTCAGTGTTAGCAGTGCACCTCTCCAGGTGCCACCCCAGATCCTCTGCATCAGACATCCTGGGGGTGGAGCCTGGCTGTCTGTCATGACGAGTTCTCTGGGTGCACGTTCCAGTCCAGCACAGGAAAATGGCGATGGCCAGCTTTTGAGGTTGCCTTGGAATCCTCCATGATCCAGAGAACCAAGTCCTTCAGGTGGTTGGCACCTAATCATTTTTAAAAGAATGCTGATAACAGCAGCCAGCATTAAGGGCCACGTTCTGGGCTGGTGGTGGCTCTTCTCCCTTAATCCCCCCAGACTGGATGGGCAGGGCAGTGTCATTACCCCAACACCCGAGAAGAGACAGCTAAGGCTTAGGGGATGTTAAAAGGCAGAAGCAGGATTTGAATCCAAGCCCTTCCAAGGCCAGATTCCAGATTTTAATACCTATAATACAGCTATAATGACTTGTTGAGTTACTAATTGGTTGAATTACTTGAGAGGAAATCTACCACCAGGTTCTTAACACTGACTGCTCATTAGAATCATCTGGAAGCTAATATTCTGCTGATATCTGAGTCTCCCAGTCCACATGAGGAGTCAGAATCTGGTCCCACAGTCTGGGCATCAGCATATTTTCAGAACAGCTGCCCTGAGCAATGAGCTCCCACCAGGCACTAAAATGGAGTCAGTTCAAGCCAGCACACCTCATTTGGGGTCAGCCCTTAAAGAGTGACCTCCATAACCAGCAGACACAATCGCCACTCAGAGTCCCTGGTGTGTTGCTTCTCCAGCTCCTGAATGGGCATAACTGGGAGATTTCTGCAGTGGCAGCAGGGGGCTGTAACCTGCAGTTCCAGCATGCCACCTTCCTTGGGGAGGGCCAGGCTGTTACCATTCCCATGAGCCCATCCTAACCAGCAACTGGCAGTGGAGGAGTTGCCCTTATTGTTCCTGCTTTCACCAGAGCATCACCATTAGCCTGAGGTCACTTGGCTATTAAGTGGCAGTCCCCAGGGCCTCTGTCCTCTCATTTTTAGCTCCTGCTCTTTGCACCTGATAAGCTGAAGTGTTGTGAAACTTTGGAGGCCCCATGGGGATGCCAGGTAAAAGCCTTTGGTTGTTTTTGAGCTGCAGCACTCCTTTTTAGCTGAAACTGGAAGAAAAGCTAAACATTGTCCCCTTGGCTACAAATGAGTCCCCTTACCACACTGGCAGTCCCTGCCTACATGCCCAGGTCTAGGGCTCCAGCCCCAGAAAGGAACACGGGCCCGTTCCTGAAGACACTCTAGTCCTGGCCCCACAGGTTCTATGTGGATGACCTTGAGAAAGCATCTGACCCCTGAGGCCCTCACTGGCTGGGAAGAGATGAGTACAGATGGCAGCAGCGACCCAGACAGGGCACAGTGCTAATGGAGTATGAAGAGCGGAGACTCCTTAAAAGTCCTGAGACTTCCTCCTTCAGAGTATCTGATGACTTTGAGGGGTTATCAGTTAAAGGAATCACCTCTGTCCTCTGACCACAGCTCCTGACCAAGGACCCTGAGAGCCGCCTGTCCAGCCTCCGTGATATACAGAGTGTGCCCTACTTGGCCGACATGAATTGGGATGCCGTGTTCGAGAAGGCACTGATGCCTGGCTTTGTGCCCAATGTGAGTGGAGATCTTGGCAGGCATCATGCCACCCTTCTGTCTGCTCCCCACTTTGGGATAAAGCATGGCCCTGGTATTCCAGTGTTGTGAGAGGCAGGCCGTGGGAACAAATGCCTGGGCACACGCAGCACCAGGGCTGCTGAGGCAGTGCCGTCCTATGCCCAGTGTCAGCGCTGTGGGTTTCAACGGCCAACTGCAAGTATCTGTGTGTGTGTGTGTGTGTGTGTGCACGTGCACTGGTATGCATGCATGCCTGCATCTGTGTGCCTTTGTGTCTGTGTGTCTAGGTATGTGTCTGTGTGATTGTGTGTGTGCCTGTGTCTGTGTGTCTAGGTATGTGTCTGTGTGATTGTGTGTGTGCCTGTGTCTGTGTGCCTATGTGTGCCAGTGTGTGTCTGTGTGGGCCTCTGTGTCTGCTTCTGTTCATCCCAGTGTGTATCTATGAGGGTGCCTCTGTGTGTGCTGGTGTCCATGCCAGTGTGTGTCAATGAGTGTGCCTCTGTGTGTGCCTGTGTCTGTGCCAGTGTATGTGTGTGCCTGTGTAATTGCCAATGTGTTGGTGTGTACCTCTGTGTGTTCCTGTCTCTGTGCCAGTGTGTTTCTGTGCGTGCCTCTGTGTGTGCCTGCGCCTGTGCATGTCTGTGTGTGTCTGTGTGTTCTGGTGTCCATGCCAGTATGTCTCCTTGTGTGCCTCTGTCTGTGCCTATGTGTGCAAGTGTGTCTGTACATACCTCTGTGTGTGTCTCTGTGTGCCTCTGTGTGGGCCTGTGTAAGTGCCTGTGTGTGTCTGTGTCCATGCCAATGTGTCTCTTTGTGTCCCTTGGTTTGTGCCTGTGTACATGCATATGTGCACCAGTGAATTGTGTGTGTCTATGAATTCCTCTGTGTGTGCCTGTGTCCATGCCAGTGTGTGTGCCTGTGTATGTCTCAGTGTCTGTGCCAGTGTCTGTTGGTGTGTGCCTCTGTGTGCGCCAGTGTCCATGCCAGTGTGTGTGCCTGTGTATGTCCCAGTGTCTGTGCCATTGTGTGTTGGTGTGTGCCTCTGTGTGCACTAGTGTCCATACCAGTGTGTATCTACGAATGTGCCTCTGTGTGTGCCAGTGTCCATGTCTATGTGTGTCTGTGTGCCTGTATCTGTGCCAGTGTGTGTCTGTGTGCCGCTGTGTGTGCCTGTATCCATGCTAGTATGCATCTGTGGAGTGGAGTGGACGGGGTACCTCCAGGACAACAGGAGCAGCCACAGGGGTGATGGCTCAAACTGGTGGGCTGAACCACTTTTTCTGCCCATTTTTGCTAGATTTCACTGGCCACCAAAAGTAGGTGACAGGTAAAAGCATAGACTTCTTGGTCCTCTGTTCGGCATCCTCCGAGCACCTACAGTTGCCAGGTCTGTGCTGGAGGTGAGGGAGCACTGGGGCAGGTAACAGTCCTGATGCAAGCTATCAGGGAGAAGTCAGAAGGGACCTTGACTGCCAGTTGACCCTCAGTTTGGAGAGGGGACTGACCTGACCCTGTGTCATGTTCAGTAGCATCTGATCCTCCACTGACCCTCTGTGGGGTGGGGACTGACCTGACCCTGTGTCATGTTCAGTAGCGTCTGATCCTCCACTGACCCTCTGTGGGGTGGGGACTGACCTGACCCTGTGTCATGTTCAGTAGTATCTGATCCTACACTGACCCTCTGAGGGGGCGGGACTGACCTGACCCTGTGGGATGTTCAGTAGCATCTGATCCTCCACTGACCCTCTGTGGGGTTGGGACTGACCTGACCCTGTGGGATGTTCAGTAGCATCTGATCCTCCACTGACCCTCTGAGGGGCGGGGGACTGACCTGACCATGTGTCATGTTCAGTAGCGTCTGATCCTCCACTGACCCTCTGACGGGGGGAGGACTGACCTGACCTTGTGGGATGTTCAGTAGCATCTGATCCTCCACTGACCCTCTGGGGGGGAGGAGACTGACCTGACCGTGTGGGATGTTCAGTAGCATCTGATCCTCCACTGACCCTCTGGGGGGGTGGGGACTGACCTGACCCTGTGGAATGTTCAGTAGCATCTGATCCTCCACTGACCCTCTGGGGGGGTGGGGACTGACCTGACCCTGTGTCATGTTCAGTAGCATCTGATCCTCCACTGACCCTCTGAGGGGTGGGGACTGACCTCACCCTGTGTCATGTTCA
>NW_003852566.1:2411400-2412384 GCF_000181295.1 Otolemur garnettii
ACCCTGTGGGATGTTTAGTAGCATCTGATACTCCACCCAGGACCTGACCACGGCCCTCTCTCTGTTGCAAGAAACCAAAAATTCTGCAAAAGGCCAGCCCTGGGCCAGGGAGAGTGGAGGCTGTCAGTACCAGGGAACCCAGGGATGAATCCCAGCAGGTCCCGAGAGAGAGGGGGCCCTGCCTCTAGGACTGAGAAAACAAGGTATGAAGGCCACAGCACACAAGGATAATGACCGGAGCATTCACTGGGCAGCTGCGGTGTGGCAGGGGCTGGGCTGAGGGCTTTTCCCACACTGCCTCACATCAGCCTCCCTCACAGACTCAGACACTACCCACCTCTTCTAGTTATAGGAACAGAGGCCTGTAAAGGTGTAGTCACTTGTTGGTTTTAAGAAAGCTAGAACTGGTTCCAGCCATGATGGGGTAACTGCTGACAGCAGCAGGCTGGGCAGCCTGGCCAAGGCAAGTTCATCTGTGAGCTGTAAGAACCCCTCTTGTAAGTAGGGTTCAAGGCCAGCCATCTCATGCAAGGTGGGGACTGCAGAGCAACAGAGGGAATGGTCCCTGAAGCCTGTCCCGGGTAGTCACTGGGGAAAGCTATTCCAGCTCAGCCCTTGGCAGCCTCTGAACCTGAGGAAGAGGCTGTGCATTGATGAGGAAGCAGAGGTCACACCAGTACAGGGTAAGGATGCAGCCCAGCTTGGTGGCTGCCTGGCTGTAAGCCCATACCTGGCCTCTCTTCTTCTTAGCCAAGTCACAGCAGGCCCTGGTCTAACAGGCACAGTAACCACTGCATAGAGGTGAGCTGCTTCAAACCCAGCCCTACTTGGAATACTTTGTAGATATGATATTAATCCCTATAAGGGAGGCATCCAGACTCATAGATCTTGAACTGAGCCCCAAGGAAGTCATGAAATTTGTCCATGATCAGAAAGCAGTGCAACTAGAGCCCCTCAGAGCTATTGGGGTCATCTCCCCCAGAG
>NW_003852566.1:2416028-2428800 GCF_000181295.1 Otolemur garnettii
GTCTCTACCAGAGTCACTGCAGAGCTGTTGGTGTCATCTCCCCCAGGCTACAATGTCTGCAGGACAGATGTCCTGGGTCATCACCAGGTCTAGGGTTTAGGACATAAAATGCCCACCAGGGATCTAGGGTCCAAGGCCTGGATGTCAAGGAGACCAAAATTCCTCCTGACTTCCTCGACAAGGAGTCAGACAGATGTTGATCAGAAATGGCTTTCTTAAATTAGGTTACTTAGAATGGTCTTTATAAAAAAAGACAGTAATAGCATCAGACTGTGTATAAGATAAAATAGTAAGTGAATAAAACCAGGTTGGGAAACTGGACTCAACTTCATGTACAAAACATGCACAGAAAGAAGACCCAGGGTCACAGGTGCAGGGTTTCCCAGGGGTTGGAGTATCTGGTTAAGTGAATGGTGGATGCAGTGACAATACATTGCTCTTGGAGTAGTGGGTAGGGCTCCAGCCACATATACTGAGGCAGGTGGGTTCGAAACCAGCCTGAGCCTGCTAAACAACAATGACAACTGCAAAAGCAAAAATATAGCCAGGCGTTCTTGCTGGAGCCTGGAGTCCCAGCTACTTGGGAAGCTGAAGAAAGAGAATTGCTTGGGCCAGGAATTAGAGGTTGCTGTGAGATGTGACACCACGGCACTCTACCGAGGGCAACATAGTGAGACTCTGTCCCACTCTAAACAATGTTGCTCTTTATCATCAGGAAAATAATGTAACTAGTGTGTCCCAAAGGAGTAATCATTATTTGTCACACTAAATGAATGGAAGAAAAGAAAATTCAGTGGTAAGTGGAATTCAGACAATCTTTTCTTTTCTGCTTCCCTGTAGAAAGGGAGATTGAATTGTGACCCCACATTTGAACTTGAAGAAATGATTCTAGAATCCAAGCCACTTCACAAAAAGAAGAAGAGATTGGCAAAGAATAGGTCCAAAGATGGCACGAAGGCCAACTGTTCTCTGGTGAGCATTTCTCACAGGCTCTGGAAGAGGAATCTTATACTTGCATGATAGTGATTGGGTGGGGCTACTCTGTAGCCCAAAGGGGACCTTTCCCTTCTTTCCCGTTGCCTTCTGTGGCAATAAATAATGCCACCATCAATCAAGTGACCTTTCACAGTATAGAGGTGTGGAAGAATTGCCAGGGATGGGGACATTCCCACTCTTACGCTCCTATTAGCGCTGTTACTGAGGCAGGAAGCTCGTGCAGCTCTAATGAAGAGGGGGAAGAAGTGACATTGAGACATGAGCACTGTGCAGGGAAATCCCAAAGCACCTTTAGAAAGAGCATCCATTGCCCTGGTGATGCCTCTGGTGACCCTGGGCATTTTGCCTTCATGGCTTCTATATTAGTTTCCTGGAGCTGCCATAACAACCACCACAAAGTGGGTGGCTTAGAACAACTAGAATTTATCCTTTCACAATTCTGGAGACTGAAAGACTGAATTTCAGGAATTCACAGAGCTATCCTCTGTACAGAGGCCACCGAGGAGGGGCCCTCCTGGCCATCCTGGCTTATGGGATGGCCAGCATCCTTGGTGCCCTTGGGTTATGGCTACATCTTTCTACTCTCTCTCCATTGTCATGTGGCTTCTCTCTGTGTCTCCCTGTGGCCTTCATGTAAGGACACCAGTCATTGGATTTAGGGTCCACCCTAAGTCACTACAGAGCCCCATCTTACCTTGATCACATCTGTAAAAGTTCTGTTTCCAAATAAGGTCACATTTGCATATACTGGGAATCAGGACTCAGAATACCATTTTGGGGGACATAGTTCAACCTATGCCAGCCCCTTTCTCTATAAAAGTATATTAAGCATCTGAAAGCTAATATGATGGTCCTGTATATCTTCTCATTATGCCTCTTAAGTGGGTCTAATGAATGGTCAGGAAACCAGCCTGATGACTACCAACCCCATACTCCATCTAATGTAACTTAGAATTTAAAATTGAGAAAAATATCTCTGTCTGCAGGGTTCTTCTTGGACCCAGCCATCCTTGCAGTCAGAGCCAGCCACTTAGCCTATCCCTGGTCTCAAATGTCTGAGGTTCCCATCCAGATCAATCTTCTACCCTCCATGACTACGTTACCATGTCTTCTAGGACGTGCTCCATCATTTAGTCACTTCTCTGTGCTCTTTGACAGAATGAACAACTGCAGCAGTGTTTGGAGACTGTACGGAAGGAATTCATCATATTCAACAGAGAGAAGTAAGTCCTCTGGCTGGCACTCCTGGGGCAGAGCCTGCCCCAAATGAACCAGGGTCCTCTGGCAGAATCAGGGTCCCTGCCCCTCTGACAAAGTCAACTCTGACAATGGAAGTGAAGGTGTTGGTGAGGTGGGACATAGGGCCCTGAAGGGGAATCAGGGCTGTGTTCTGATCCTGCCTTTGCCATGGTGCTGGCTCCACCTCTGGGCCTCAGGGCGCCTGTGCTCTCCTGTGTAGAAAGGCAGGTCCCCAGTGCTTAGGAGCCGGAGCCCTGGAGCGAAACTGCTAGGGCCAGGCCCTGGCTCTGCCACTGCTGGAGTGACGTAAGGCAAGGCACTAAACCCCACAGAGCCTCCGTCTCAGCATCAGGCAAGGTGGAAGTGGCTTCTTTGCAGTGTGGGGCTATAAGAATTAAATGAGGCTGTTGGCACAGTCCTGGCATGGTAGGAGTGTTCAGCAAGTGAAAATGATGACCCCTGTGGCTAGTGACTCAGCTTAGGTGGGGAGGAGGGGGGACAGTAGCACAAAGTAGGAGATGAGGTGTTGCAGAGTCTGGGGTATCAGCTGGGTTGTGCCTGGCGGTGGAACTGCCCTCACAGGGGCTGGTCAGCAAAGGAAGCAGACAACACAGGCCTGGTCCAGCTGACTTGAACAACAGAGCTCACCTGGCTATGGCTGACTTGTCAGAGTTGGGGACTGGAACAGAGGCAGCAGATCAGCCTGGACCCACACTGACCCCGGCTTGGGGCTGGCAGAGACAAATCAGAGATGCTTTCCACCTGCCAGGAAGGTCAGGTGGGTAGATACTGGGCTGACTTTTATGCAGCCACCAATATGCAACCATGGTTAGCTGTTTGCAGATGACAACAGCACTGTGGACATGAGCTGTGGTCATTGGTGGTCTCTGGAGGTCAGCCTGGGTAGTTAGAGAAGCTTTCATGCCTGGCTGAGTCCTGAGGGGTGTGTAAGAGAAAGGTGTATTATTCCTGCAGTGAAGTCAATGCTCAGAGGAGGGAGATGGCAGAGTCGTACCTGGCAGCTGGTGAAGGAGCCTGAAATATCAGAGCCTGGAGGGAGGTGAGGACCAGGATGGGGAGGGGCATTTGGGTTCCAGCCATAGGCTGATGGGCAGGGCAGAGCCCTGTTCCCAGTGTGCCCTGGGGAGGCAGCAGTGGTGCAGCCTGTCATAGGTCCTGGCTGGCTGCAGCTGAGCACCAGCAGGGCCACATCAGCCTAGACTCGCAACAGGCCTGTGCACCTCAACCACTGGCGATGGCAGCTCCCTGGTCCCCCTGACCTGGGCAGCAGAACAGTAGTTGTCCCTGCAACCACAGCCTATTAGACTGTGTCATTCCAGGTCCCCAGAAGTGCCCCCTAATCAGAGGCACACGACCCTTCCCATAGTCTTAGAAACCCAGGCCCAGGAACTTCAGCTCAAGAGACCAGCAGTGACCGGCAGGGACCACTGGCCCGGGGTGCCTTCCTCTGTCTGTGCTTGGGTCTGGGAGTCCTCTGAGAGCAGCTGCAGCACATGTGAGCCTATGACAGGCTGAGGCTGAGGCACAGAACACGAGCAGACAGCAGTCTCATTGCTGTGTGCCAGAAGACGCTTCAATTTGGAGTCTAAAGAATCCAAATTGTTTCCTTTTAAAAGAAAATGAGAACGAGACATCCTTTCTTGTGTCATTTAGGTGTTGTGTCTGGCTGCTTTTAGCAGAAAAACAGTAGCTTCAACCACTGAGATGTTTTTTTCTCACATGGAAATGTGGACTGATTAGGGAAATGTGGCAGGATTGTCCAGTTAGGCTGAGGACGCTTTTGAGATTTCTGATCATGGATTGTAATTAGGTGGCATCACTTATAGGAGTTAGCAAAATGCAGCAAGAGCACCCAGGTCATCTGTTCTAGGCAGGGAGACTCTAGGGAACAGTACACATAAAAACTCAGGGCAGGAGAGGACATGCCACAGGTGCATGGTCTGTGTAGGCCCTGAGCTGTGACTCCTGCTTCCTCATCCCACCTTTCTGCTAACCCGGTGTCCCCTTGGGCCCTGAAGGCTGATAGGCCGCCTGCCAGAGCAGGTCTGCAGGTTCAGCCACCATATAAAGGTGTCCAGGTAGGCATACTGGGGATGTCCCCCAGGATGTTTTCTGATCATCACACTGATCCCACCCCTGCTTGAAGTGAGAGCCAAGTTCCATCCACCCATGGTCCTCCTCTCTATGGTTTCTCAGCAGAAAAAATGCCTATGAGAGGCTGAGTGTGGTGGCTCATGCCTGTATTCCCAGCACTCTGGGACGCCAAGGCCAGTGGATTGCCTGAGCTTACAGATTTGAGACCAGCCTCACCAAGAGCAAGACCTGGTCTCTAAAAATAGCCAGGCACTGTGGCAGGCACCTGCAGTCCCAGCTACTTGGTAGGCTGAGGGAAGAGGATCGCTTGAGCCCAAGAGTTTGAGGTTGCTGTGAGCTATTATGCCACAGCACTCTACTGAGGGTGACCAAGTGAGACTCTGTCTCAAAAAAACAAACAAACAAAAAGCCTGTGAGAAGGCTGCCCCAGACCAAGAGCTTTTCCTTCAAACTAAGAAAAAAGCAGGCCCTGTTCATCCTCTGTTTTTCTCTGCAATCTTGTGTTTGGGGCACCTGCTATGTCACCACTTGAAGAGCTAGGAAATGAAATTGAGCAGCTTCTCCCATACAACTATAGTGTGGGGAGGGAGGAAGCCTGCCTGGTCTGTTGTCCTTCTCTGCCCAGGCCAGGCCCTGCTCTGGCAGTTCTACCCTTTTCAACATCTGCAGGCCTGTCACAGGCCACCCCTGTCTGTGGGGTGTACAGACCTTGTGTACATAGCAGGGGCTGCAGGGATGGGTCATGGGAGGGCCCTGGTCATGGGGCACATGTCAGAATCAGCATGGCCTGTGAGCAGCTCAGTCGCTGCACTGAGTGGGATATACCCTGTCACCCCACAAGGACAGACTGAAGTCCTGACCCCAGTACTTCAGAAGGTAACCTGACTGGGACATAGGGTTGCTGCATATGTCGTGAGTTAAGAAAAAGCCCTACTAGAGTAGGGAAGCCCTGAATCCAGCTTGACTGATGTTCTAATAAGAGGAGAGGGCCCAGAGCACAGACAGAATGGAGAGCCAGGACACTACCACAGGCCAGGCAGTGCCAAGGGCTGCTGGCCTCCCAGGCACTCGGAGGAGGACTGCAAGGGTTTTTCCTCAGAGCCCTCAGAAGGAACCTACCCTGCCCACAGCTTGATTTCAGACTCTAGCATGTAGAACCTAAGCTACCCAGTTGGTGGGGTTTTGTTACCGGCTCCCTAGGAAATGAACACAACCCCCTAATTCCTGCTTTCTGAGCCAGCTGAGAGGGGAGGCCTGGGGATCTGCATTTCAGGATGTTCTTCAAGTCCTTCTGATGCTTGAGAATTTCTGCAGGACACTGATGTGCCCAAAGTGCTCCAATGATTGTTCTGAGTCACAAGGATGCCCGACTAAAACTGCAAACACACCCTGCTTCTGTCTCCCCTGCCCTGGGAGATCATCAGCAACTGTGAGCCCCCCAACTAAAGAATGTCCCTGCACAGCTAGATGACTGCTCCTTGCTTGGGACAAGGGTGTTTCTTTAATAGAAAAAGCTCTTGTGCAGAGAGAGGGGCCCACAATCTCACTGCTGCAGAATCCGACATCTGCGTGAAACAGCAAGTGAGGGCAGAGATGCCAGTGGGACATGGGACTCTTCATTCCATCATCCTGCACGTAAGTCACAATCCTGGACTGGGCTTGTGTCCTTGGGACACCCATATGCAGCAGAAGGACGATTACCAAACAATGTAGCATGTGTTGGGAGGGAGACTCAGGCCTCTGCAGGGACGTGAGGAGATGCCCAGAGTCTAACCTCTTTGGACCTTTGTTCCTAAACAGAGAATAAAATTAAAATTAGCCCTGCCTAATTTTCTGGAAATGCAGTTTATTTTTGGCTAATGGTCTCAGCTGGCAGAAGACCTCAGAGCCAGGTGTAGTATCCATTTGGGGGGTTACTCAGTGCTTTGAAGGCCATGGCAGCTGAGCTTCCATTAGTTTAAGAAACACAGTCTCAGGCTTGGCCTCCTGTTTTTGGCTGAAGATCTGAGCAGAGTTGATTTTTCCAAGAGTCTTTTAGGTAGCATTTGACAAGGTTTTGAAGAATAAGAAGCTCCTGGTGAGAGAGAGCAATTTAAGGTACTATAATTTCTAGCCTTTTCATCTCTTGAACAAGCAAACATTTAAACCACACTAACACTACCTGTGGAGCCCTTGATAGTGTTACACTTTAAAAATCAAATGTTGCATTTATTTCACTTTATAATACTATTAATAGTGATCAACATTTGTATACAATTTTGTGGTTTCATGCAGTGTTCCTTTAATCTCAGGTTTCCCAGCCTTGGCACTATTGACATGTGAGGACTAGTGTTGTCAGTTCTTGGTTGCGAGGGCTGCCCTGTTTAGTGGATCCCTGGCCTCCATCTACTAGATACCAATAGCACCTTTGTAATGTGACCACCAAAAATATCTCCAGATATTGCCAAATGTTCCCTGGCAGGAACATTATTGACTCTGGTAAGAACCACTGCTTCCATCCTTACTTAGCTCATTTCCCTGTGGGACATATCACTAATACGTTCAAGATCTTCCAACTCTTAATTGGAATATAGAGGATTTGAACTGTAATCTTGTGTTCCCTAAATCTGTGCTCTTTTTGCTACATGTGCTTTCATTCTGTTGCTCGGCAGACATGTATTCAGCTTCTGCCTGGGGTCAGACACAGGGGGTTCTGGGGGACAGGGGTCCCTGCTGCCATGGAGCCTACACTTGGTGCAATGAAGGGTCTCTTTCTGCAAGTGATGGCTTTGAGGTGTCTCTCAGTATATCTGGGACCTAAGGGTTCACTTTTAATGGGCATCCAGTCTACACCCATTTAGTTTATGCATCTACCCTGGGTGCCAGTTACTTTTATTCCCCCACTTTGTAAGTGAGGAGGTACAGGCATGGAGAAGATTGAGGGCATACAGCTAAGAGATGGCGGACCTGGGTTGTAGGCATTGAATCAAACTGTAAAATGGCCTCTCGCCAAGCACATTAGACATTACGAATTGCCACTCTCCTGGTGAGCACCATCTGCTGGGGAGCTCTGACATTTCAGGTGCAAGACTCTACCCATTAATGTGACCATGAGTTTTCCTCCTTGCCCTCCTCAGACCTTGGCCACAGTAGAAAACCATGGCCACACTCATCTAGAGACAAAGAGTTCCCAGACTAAGGCCATGGTGCAGTAAAGAATCAAAATGTTTTTAATGTTTGCAGACTTCATCCACCCAGGTGGCTTCCCTGGAGTTATCTGGCCTTGGGGGAACCCCAACAGTATGACAGGGACCATCCAAAATGGCCTGGAGCCCTGGGAGCCAGAGCCAAAAGGGCATGAGGATTGTTATTCATCTCAAACTTGGGACCCCAGGCTTGCTGCATGTGGTTCAGTGGCCCTGGTGGGGTTCCCAGCCTCTCTGAGCCTTGAGTTTTTCAACTGTGCCATTAAGAGGCTGAGCTCAAATTTACCAAGGTCTGTTCCACTTTCAGACCTGCACCATATCCATCTTATCTCTTCAACCACCCCACCAGCAAACGGAGGAAGTATTATTCCCTGTATTTGCAGTTTGATCTGTAAAGTGGGGAAAATCCTTCACGTTCAGCCCTTCCCCAGTTTCTAGGAAGTAGTGAACTCGAAAAATACAGGTCTTCCAAAATCAAGGCCAACACATTTAGGTTGTCTCCACTCTTAGGAATTAAACATTGTGATCCAAACTTTGAGCATAAATGGTAAAGGCAACTCACAGTTCAGACACATCTGTGTGCTGGGCCCTGGGACAGCATCCCATTGTCCCCCAAATTCTATCAGTTGGCATTTTTATTCTCCTCACAGAGTTAACAAAACTGATAGAAAACATAATTCTGACTTAAATGTTGTCTCTGAATGTCAAAAGTCTAAAAGACTTACTACCTACCCTGTAAGATGGTGACAGGGCCAAGCTCAGTTGATACAGTAGGGGAGGGCCAGACTCTCTGGGAACCATGACATACAGAGCAGGGTGAATGCCTTTCTCACAGCCAGGGAGAATCAGCTCAGTGACCCAAAACAGCAGGAAGAATTTCCACCTCCTGAGATAGCTTAGGAGGCTGCTTAGAATGCAGAATCCTAAGAGTTCCACAGAAACTCGAAATCAGGAAATTGCATAGGAATCAGGGCTCTGTGTCAGTTTTACTGAGGTCTCCATTAAAGGAAATTGCAGTCCAGTTTTAAAAGGGTGACTGTTCCTCACAAATTAATCTCAGCCAATAAAAGACCTGGAAAATTAATTAATTAATTAAAAAGTATCAAAAGACATGGAAAATACTATTGTTTTTGAATGTATTAAAAAGCTGTCATGGGGGTGGAACAGGATGGTGGACCAGAAGGAATGTTCAGCTGAGTTCTCCTAGAACAATTGGAGAAAAAGAGAGAACCCAGCCATACCTGGCACAAGGACCTTACCCAGAGTCATAGCTCAGGGAGCACAGCGAGGAAACAGTGAGCTAGATGCAGTTTATGATCCAGAGAGATGGAAATCTGATGAATTAGGCAAGTGATTATGACCTGCTGGATCAGTCAGCTCCCCTACAGAGGTCCAGGACAGAAGGAAGCCTCTTTGGAGTTTTCAGTTGTTGAAGGAAGCTGCATGTTGAGTGTCAAGCTTAGAAAAGTGGGTGGATTCCAACAGTATACAGCAACCAGATATGAAAGTTGGTGGGAGTGGATTTGTCACAAGTTTGGTGGCTGGTGAGGCAGCCATACTGAGAAAGTCTCAGCATTCAGGGGGCTGCCATTGTGAAAGTCATGAGAAGTTCTTCACAGGGGCCTAAAGCACAACCATCTTAATTTTGCCTGCTGCAATCATAACTCCACTCTTAGGATAGGCTGAGGGACTCCTGCATACCATGGGAACTAGACTCCAGGGGCACTGTGAGACCTTCTCCTGAAGGGTTCTTGTGAGCTTCCTAACCCAGCAAAGCCTGAATGCTGAGAAAATGATCAGGTGATCACTGAAGGCAACTAAGTTTGGAATAAGGACCATAGACATTGTTGGCTGTGCTCTCTGTCTCATAAGAAAAACACAGCACCATCTGGTGTCCTGGTGATATATTGCAACATACTGTCATCAAGAGCAAGGATTTCTATTTGAAACAAAGGAGACAGTGAGAAGGAAAAAGGAGAACAAGGAGGTGAACAAGAGGAAAGAACACATGAGGAGGAACAACAGAAAAAATCAGGCAACATGGAAAACCAAAAGAGAAGAACTCCCCCAAGGGACCATGAGGCAGCTACTATAGAAGACGCCACCTATAAAGAATTATAAGACTTGACAGAAAGGGAATTTAAAATATTGATGATAATGAAAATAAAAGAATGGACAAGAAAATGGAAAGACAAAACCAAAGAGATGGGGTGGAGCCAAGATGGCAGACTGCAGCCAGCTTTTTACAGAAGCTCCTGTCCAGAAGTAGGCTTAAAGGACAGAAGTTTAGCAAGAGAGCTGATGATTTGGAGCAGAGCCAAGAGAGAAGATTGAAGAGTGCACTTTAACCTTCCTGAGGCAAGCTGTGACCCCAAAAATACAATCAAAAGTTACAAAATCCATCACCAAGCAGACAGGAGTCCCTCCTCCCCCACAAAAAGGGCTTGCAGTTTACCCCATGCAAACAAGTGAGCAGAGTTCAAACATCCTCCCACTCTATCCCACGGGAGAGACCCCCTAAAAACTGGACCTCCTACCCCTGCTGGCAGGCCACGGCACCCTCCTGCCAGGCATAAAACTATAAAACTGTATATATTCCCCATCTGCAACATTAAACTCTGAGGATTCCTCCCCCCTCACCCTGAGGTCTGGAGGTTTGTTACCTACAGAGTCCAGATTCTTGGGATTCTCCTTGAGAGAAGTGGAGGGGGAAAGAGCTGGTGCTGCTCTGTGCTGACTGTGGCACAGGAGTGAGGAGAAGAAAGTTGGCTCAGAGGAAGCCATACAGCAACAGTGGCATCCTGATCTGCGAACTGACACCATTCCAGATAGGCGAGCCCTGTCTCTCTGGGCAACCAGAGGTTCTGGACAGCAGCCACAGGCCGAATGGACTTGGTAACTTTTGTAAGTAAAGAGACCATTAGCACCAGCCCTCAGGGGAATAGCTGAGACAAAGGCAATGGGTGGGCAGAGGCTGGAATTGAAATCTGAGTGTAAACTCTAATTTGCTTGCTGCCTAGAGCTGAGTTCTTCACCAGCTCTAGCAGCCTGTGACTTGGCAGAAGAATCTAGCCAGGACAGGGGCTGGAAGTAAGAGAACGTTCACAGCCTAATTTAAACACACAAGGCCCCCCTGCCAGACACAGATTTCTGGGTGATTTTGGCAGTCGTAAACCCTGGGAGCAGTTGCCTACTGGAGTGAATAGGGTCACAGACCTAGGGGATTACAAGTGACTGGGTGCAAGGTGGGGAAGGAAGTATTAACCTTCCCAGACTAACCCATTTTCTGGGTGGGTCCCTTTGCCCTAACAGAGCACTGGAGCAAGTTATATCCAAGGTGTGAGCAGACCCGTCTTATCTAGTTGCCGGAAACATTTGAACTTTTCCACCTGAAATGGGTGCTGACTGGGACAACTGATTTGGACCCCTTAAACTGGGGAGACCACCCAGGACTATTCAAAGGGGCACCCTGGGTGTATGGTTGAAGGAAGGTTTGATTTTCCTTGCCCAATAGTTGTTTGTGGGGGGTGGGGCAACTTAATTGCTGGTATTTCTCCACAGCAGAGACTTCAACCAAGAGAAACTGAATCACTAGGGTAGGACAGAGACCAGCTGAAAATAAGACAGAGCCACTTAGCCCCATCACACCAAGAAGGTCCCCAGTCTCTCAGGCCATAACACCATAGGGGTCCTTGACAAACCTCAAGGGGAAAATCCAAATGGGGTAAAATAATCATGTGGCAGAATCAGTGGGAAAGCTCTGGTAATATGAATAACCAGAGTAGATCAACTCCCCAAGAAAGGATGTGGCTGGTAATATGAATAACCAGAGTAGGTCAACCCCCACCCACAAGAAAGGATGTGGCAGACGGAACTGAAGATCCCCTATATAAACATATGGCTGAGATGTCAGAAATTGAATTCAGAATTTGGATCGCAAATAAGATTAATAGAATAGAGGCAAAGATAGAAATAGAAATTCAAGGAGCATTCCAAAAGTTCACTCAAGAATTCAATAAATTCAAAGGCAAAACCACCAAAGATTTTGAAACATTAGGGCAAGAGATTGCAGCACTCAAAGATCTGAAAAATATGGTAGAATCTCTTGGTAACAGAGTGCAAGAAGCAGAAGAAAAGATCTCAGACATAGAAGACAAAGCTTCTGAATATGTCCAAATGTCCAAAGAAAATCAGAAATGGAAAGCAAAAATGGATCATTCTCTCAGAGAGCTCTGGAATAATTTGAAGAAAACTAATATTCACCTCATAGGAATCCCTGAAGGTGACAAAGTTGCTTTGCAAAACACAGAGGCTCTTCTTTATGAAATTATGAAAGAGAACTTTCCAGATATGTCAAGAGATCCTGAAATTCAGATTGCAGACAGCTTCAGAACCCCAGCATGACTCAACCCGAATAAGACATCCACCAGACACATCATAATTAACTTCACTAAAGTTAATACGAAAGAGAAAATCCTGAAAGAAGTGAGATGTAAGAAAACCATAACATACAAGGGAAAGAATATTAGAATAATTGCAGAACTCTTTGCCAAAAACTTTCAGGCAAGAAGAAGGTGGTCATTGACGTTTAATCTCTTAAAACAAAATAACCTTCAGCCCAGGATCCTGTATCCAGCCAAACTGAGTTTCATTTATGATGGAGAAATTAAATACTTTAATGACAACCATGCACTGAAGAAATTTGCCATAACTAAACCAGCTCTTCAGGATATTCTCAGTCCTATTCTCCATAATGACCAGTGCAATCCTTCACCACAAAAGTAAACTAACTCAGAAATTATTGATCAAACTCCAACTTCTACACTGGTGAAAGGATTAAAAACGTCCACTGGACTTTTGAACAACTCGAAGCCTAAAATTTTATCAGGCTTATCAATAATTTCAATCAATGCAAATGGCTTAATTGTCCTCTAAAGAGGGACAGATTGGCTGATTGGATACAGAAACACAGACCAGATATCTGTTGTATACAAGAATGTCATCTTACCTTAAATGACAAATATAGACTCAGGGTGAAGGGATGGCCATCTATATTACAGGCTAATGGAAAGCAGAAAAAAGCGGTGTTGCAATTTTATTTGCAGATACAATAGGTTTTAAACCAACAAAAGTAACCAAGGATAAAGATGGCCACTTTATATTTGTTAAGGGCAATACTCAATATGATGAGATCTCAATTATCAATATCTATGCACCCAACCAGAATGCACCTCAAT
>NW_003852566.1:2434373-2444965 GCF_000181295.1 Otolemur garnettii
AATGTCTTAACACAATAACTAAGAAAATGACATGAAGGCTATGTTAACCAGTTTGATGAAAATATTTCAAATTGTATATAAAATAGCACACTGTACCCTATGACAGTATTAATGTATACAGCTATGATTTAATAATTATAATAACAATAATAATAATAAAAGCAACTAAACATAAGGAAGACAAAGATGAATGCTTTATACTGGTCAAAGGAATAATACAACAAGAAGACATTTCAATTTTAAATATTTATGCACCTGACTTGAATGCTCCCAGATTTCTGAAACAGACCGTGATGGGTCTGGGCAATATGATATCCCATAACACCATAATACATGGGGACTTTAACACCCCTGTGACAGAACTGGACAGATTCTCTAAACAGAAAACTAAACAAAGATACAAAGGACTTAAATGCGACCCTAGAACAAATGAGACGGATAGACATATACCGAACACATCATCCTAAAGGTAAGGAATATACGTTTTTCTCATCAGCCCATGGTACATAATCCAAAATAGACACCACTTAAGATTCAAATCAAACCTCAGCAAAATTAAAAGAATAGAAATTGTACCTTATATCTTCTCAGACCACAAAACTATAAAGGTGAAACTCAACTCCAACAAAAACATTCATCCCCACACAAAGACTTGGAAATTAAACAACCTTATGCTGAATAATAGTTGGGTTTAGGAAAAGATAAAAGAGGAAATCATTAAATTCCTTAAACATAACAACAATGAAGACACAAGTTACCAAAACCTGTGGGATACAGCAAAAGCAGTCTTAACAGGAAAATTTATCACCTTAGATGCCTACATTTGAAAAATAGAAAGCAAGTACATCAACAAACTCATGAACCATCTTATGAAATTGGAAAAAGAATAACAATCTAATCCTAAACCCAGAAGAAGAAAAGAAATAACCAAATTTAAATCCAAGATAAATGAAATGAAAAATAAAAGAATCATTCAGAAAATTAATGAAACAAAAAGTTGGTTTTTCAAAAAAATAAATAAAATTGATAAAGCTTTGTCCAAATTAACTAGAAAAAGAAAAGTAAAATCTCTAATAACCTCTATCAGAAATGATAAAGGGAAAATAACAACAGAAGCCCCAGAGATACAAGACATCATCTCTGACTACTGCAAGAAACTCTATGCCCAGAAATTTGATAATGTGAAGGAAATGGATCAATACCTAGAATAACACTGTCCCTAGGCTTAATGAATAAGAAATAGATCTCTTGAACATATTGATGTCAAGAACTGAGATCAAAGAAACAATAAAAAAACTTCCCCCCAAAAGCCCTGATCCAGATGGCTTCACACCAGAATTTTATCAAACCTTCAAAGAAGAGCTTATACCATGTTTCAGAAATTATTCCCCAAATTGAGAAGGCAAGAAACTTCCCCCAACACAATCTATGAAGCAAACATCACCCCAATACCAAAACCAGGAAAAGACCCAACTAACAAGGAGAACTTCAGACCAATTTCACTAAGGAATATAGATGAAAAAATTCACAATAAAATCCTAGCTAACAGATTACAGGTCACATTAAAAAAATCATCACAATCAAGTAGGTTTTATCCCAGGGATTCAAGGCTTATATAACATATGCAAGTCCATAAACATAATTCACCATATCAACAAAAGCAAAAACAAAGACCACACGATCTTCTCAATAGATGCAGAAAAAGCATTCAATAAAACTCAGACTAATTAGAACACTTAAAAATATAGGCATAGGTGGCACATTTCTTAAACTGATCAAAGCCATCTATGACAAACCCATAGCTAATATTATACTGAAAGGAGTAAAACTGAAAGCTTTTCCACTTAGAACTGGAACCAGACAAGGTTGTCCTCTATCACTGTTACTATTCAACATAGTTCTGGTAGTTCTAGTCAAAACAATTAAGCAAGAGAAGTAAATAAAGGGCATCCAAATGGGAGCAGAGGAGGTCAAACTCTCCCTCTTTACCAACAATATGATCTTAAACTCAGAGAACTCCAAAGACTCAACCTCAAGACTCCTGGAAGTCATCAAAAAATGCAGTAATGTCTCAGGATATAAAATCAATGTCCACAAATTAGTAGCCTTTGTATATGCTGATAACAGTCAAGATGAGAAGCTAATCAAAGACACAATGCCCTTCACAGTAGCTTCAAAAATATAAGAAAGAAAGAAAGAAAGAAATACTTTGGAATATACCTAGCAGAAGAGGTGAAGGACCTCTACAAGGTAAATTATGAAACCCTAAGAAAGAAAAAGCAGAAGATATTAACAAGTGGAAGAACATACCATGTTCATGGCTGGGAAGAATCAACATTATGAAAATGTCTATATCTCCCAAGGCAATCTACAGATTCAATGTAATCCCCATTAAAATACCATCATCATACTTTCAAGATTTGATAAAAATAATTATTTGTTTCGTATGGAACCAGAAAAAATCCTGTATAGCCAAGGCAATTCTTAGTAACAAAAATAAAGCTTGGGTGGTGCCTGTAGCTCAATGAGTAGGGTGTCAGCTCCATATACCAAGGGTGGTGAGTTCAAACCCAGTCCTAGCCAAACTGCAACAACAAAAAAATTAAAAAATAAAATAAACTTAATTTTAAAAAATAATAAATTAAAGCCAGGAGTATCACCTCACCAGACTTTCAGCTATACTATAAGGCCATAGTGATCAAAACAGCATGGTATTGGCATAAAAATTTAGATATTAGATGAAACTAACATCTTTCATCCACCATATATTTGATAAACCAATCAAGAACATACCTTGGTGGGGGGAAATCCCTTTTCAATAAATGTTGTTGGGAGAACATGTAGAAGACTGAAACTGGACTCACACCTCTCGCCACTTACAAAAATTGATTCAGGATGAATAAAAAACTTAAATCTAGGGCATGAAACAGCAAAATTTCTTGAGGAAAATGTGGGGAAATCATTTGAAGATATCAGCCTGGGGAAAGATTTTATGAAGAAGACTTCCATGGTAACTGCAACAACAACAAAAATAAACAAATGGGGCTTAAATAAAGTGAAGAGTTTACGTATAGCTAAGAAAACAACACCCAAAACAAATAAACATTCAGAATGGGAAAGATAGTTGCCTATTATGAGTTGGACAAAAGCTTGAGAACTAGGATCTACAGAGAACTCAAATTAATGAACAAGAAAAAGAGCCAACAATCCCATATATCACTGGGCAAGAGACATAATAGAACCTTCTGTAAAGAAGACAGATGAATGGCTAGCAAACATATGAAAAAAATACTCACTGTCCCTAATCATCAGAGAAATGCAAATCAAAACTACTCTGAGATATTACTTAAACCCAGTGAGAATGGCCCACATCACAGTCTCAAAGCTGCAGATGCTGGTGTGGATGTGGAGAGAAGGGAACACTTTTATACTGCTGGTGGGAAAGCAACCTCATACAGCCTTTTTGGAAGGAAATATGGAGAACCCTCAAAGAACTCAAACTAATACAGTCTTTTTGGAAGGCAGTATGGAGAACTCTCAAAGGGCTCAAGCTAGACCTTCCATTTGATCCTGCAATCCCATTACTGGGCATCTACCCAGAAGAAAAAAATCCTTTTAGCATAAGGACACTTGGACTAGACTGTTTATTGCAGCTTAGTTTACAATTGCCAAAACTTGGAAACAGCCTAAATGACCACCAACCCAGGAACAGATTAATATGCTGTGGTATATGTATACCATGGAATAATATTCTGTCACTAAAAAAGATGGAGACTTTACATGTTTCATGTTAACCTGGATGGAGTTGGAACACATTCTTAGTAAAGCATCACAAGAATGGAGAAGCAAGAATCCAATGTACTCAATTCTAATATGAAGGCAGTAGATGAGCTAATACAGGGGTAGGGTAGGGGAAGGAGGGAGCAGGGAGAGGAGAGGCGGGAGAGTGATTGGGGTCACGGTGTATGGCACACCTCTAGAGGGCAGGACACAATTATAAGAGGTACTTTAACAAATGCAATCAGTGTAACCTAATTCTTTGTACCCTCAATGGATCCCAAACAATAAAAATAACTAACCAAACGAATAAATCCAGCATATGCCATGCCTGTGCTTGGTGCAGCATATTCATTCACATTTGACCTACAGTCACTCCTTGCCACACCTTGACTTGTAAGTGTAGATGCCTAGAGTGAGCAAGTCATTCACCTGAGGTCACTAGCAGAACATTTTACTTAGAATTGGGATTCCACATATGTCTGGGGGATTCTCAAACCTGTATTCTTTTTCACTTTCCTACTGACTCTCACTTTTAATTTTGTATAAATATAAAATTTTTAATTAAAATATACAAGTAAAATAAACAAATGGTATTGCTAGAAATGTATGCAAATTATGGAATATTAACAGTAAGATGTTGCGAAATACACAGCTAAGGGTAATTGGTAACTTCTCTGATGGATCCTTAATGTTGATTTCCACTGCTTAATCTAGATGTTTTTTACACCCTGGATTCTTATGAAAAAGCTTTAGATTCTCTCTTAGAGCCCAGGCATGTTGATATCCTAGCCCCCAGTAGCTAGGAATGTGATTTCTTTAGAAACAGAAGTAAGCAAGACTTTCTTTGCAGAAGTAATCAAGATACGATGAGTCATATTAGATTAGGGAGGGCCCTAAATACAATGACAGCCAGGGACAAGGGTCATGTGCAAATGCAGGGTGGGGTCAGAGAAATGCTGCCACAACCCAAAGGCTGGATTACCAGCCACCGAATAGAACGTGGCCCTCCATGTATCTTAACTCGTCCTATTGCTCAGGCTAGAAAAGTTGTGGTTTTAGAAGTTTAAAGAGACAGACACAAGCATAAGTGGTAGCTTCTGCAAGATTTCTATAGCTGCAAAACATGGAAACAAAAACTTAACCATTTTGTGAAATGGGAACTTATTAGAAGATTCACACAGCCTCAGGAGGGGTGAGAGCGCAATAGGGCTCAAGGCACTTGGAAACTAGGTAGGGAAACTTTATGGTAATCACACCTTCTTCTCCAAGTTATTTCTCTTTCTCAGCACACTGAAGTCATTTTCTTCCATGGTAAACCAAGTCTTTCCACACCGTGGAAGACATAAATGTTAAAGAGCACCACAGTCTCCCAGCTCTACCACCAACCAAGAAACAGGGACCTGAAGAAAGACAAAAGAAATTGGTTCTGATCTCAAATCCAGGTAGCCCAAGGAATGGCTCTAATTGGCCCAGCTTGGCCAGATTGGTTGATTCCAGGAACCAATCAAATCTGGCCACTGATGGAGGACTGGGATAGGTGCTACTTGGGTCAGGTGCCCACTCTTAGACCAATAGCTGGCCTGGGAATTATGGTCTAGGAAAGGGCAGCAGCTCCTATTTGAACCCAATGTTAGAAAGTCATAATAATGGCAGTCCACTCCACCTGGAAAGAGAAATGATAGTATAGGGCTAACAGCACCAAGGAAAGGAGAGAGTAGTGTAAAACACGCACCGAGGATTGGGCAAAGAAATTTTAAAAAGGCAGGCAGGTGGTCTCCTCACCCAGCTCTGCACCTGGCTCATCCCCTCCCACTCTGGACAGGTAGAACATGGAGACCAGAGATGGATTGTTGGGGGAGGACACTCAGGGAGGGCCACCTGCCCAGGCATGGAGGTAGCAACTCCAGGGTGGACCAGCTCAGGCCTCTTGACCATCAGAGCTCATTTGCTCTCTAGAGTCACAAGAATTTCCTGTCAGAAACTTTGGCTCAGAATGGAACTGAGTCCATTAGTCACCAATAGATGGGCATCCTGGACCTCCAGATCTCTTCTCTGAGCCTGAAGCCCCATAGGAACCCCTGATTTCAGTGACTTACAACAGAGTCTGTTTCCTGTTCATTCCATGAGCCCACTGCAGGTCAGCTGGGATGCTACTGTCATGGCCTCCTCCTCACTCCAGTCAACATCTGGAACATTGTAATGACTGTGACAGAGAGAAAGAGACCTCTGGAGAGTGTCACACTGACAATTAAGTGCTCCTGATGGTAACACAGCACCTCTGCCCACACTCACTAGCCAGGACTAGTTTACCAAGTTCTAGGAGAGCCAGGAGGAGAGATCCTGCCCCATGCTGGGAGCAGGTGCCAAAAGCCCACCCAGGAGGCCCTGGGGCAGGTCCCTTCTGTCCTCACCACCTGCGTCAAGGAGCACCCATCAAACATCACCCTTAAGCCAGCTAACCCTTAAACCAGCTAAGACAGAAAAGTCCAGCATCACCTCTGAATCTGGACAGAAATTCACCCTCGAAGGTACAGTGGCAAGAACACCTGTCTGGGAAGATGGGAAAAGTAGATTCCTGCATTTGAATCTAGGCTGCTCTCTGGAAATCCATGCAGGGTCACGCATCCTCTTCATCTCCCTTTCTCACCCTCTGAATGGGCATTGTTCATGGATGTAGGTATTAAATGAAAAGGTGTTAAATAAACACCCAACAAAGACCAGCACCCCATGGCTCGGAAGCCTGAAACTGCCATCCTTCAGCTTCTGCCAGGGCTGGTTTCATGAGCAAAGGGGTTTAGGGAAGGAGAGGAGAGGACAGTGAGAGAATCCAGAGCATTCTGCTGTATCACACCCAGTGTGGCTGACTTCACCCCCAAGCTTCCTCAAATATGCCTTCAGGCAACAGCAGATAAAACAGGCTGAATCTTAATGCTTCTGCCAAAGGCTGTTATTGAATTTGTGAGTTAAGAATTGCATACAAAGTGATCTTCCCAACAAGTGATGAAGTTTGAAAGTGCAACAGCCAGTCACACTGAGTTTTTACTTAAGAAGGAGAAATCTCATGGCAGACGGAAAGGCAGAGTCCAGAGGTAACACTCAAAGGGGAATTTATTTACAAAAGATTGTTTACACAGGATGGCTACAGGATACCACAGAGGCTAGAGAGGTGACCTGGGGCAGAGAAGATGAGGGCATTGGGGAGCATCAGTGGCATCCATGGAGGGTCTTCCTGGATTTGAGCAGTGACCAGTGACCACTCAGGTTCCCAGAAGCCAAGGGTGAGCCAAGTTCAGGGAGGAAACTGGGAAATCTGTGTCCAGTCCTGACACACCTTGCTCTTTCTGATCCTGCCAGGTCGGCTGAACAATTCCAGAAAGCAGACCTAAGGCCAGTGTGGGTGGGCGAGCTGGCAGATGGCAGGTTTCTCAGCTTCAACTGTACATGAAGAGAAAGTTTCTAAGGTCTGAGATACTCCCAGGTGGAATGGGCTATCTCGGGAGGTGGAAGTAGGGTTTGGGGGAGACTGGCCAGGTCTCTGCAGTGTGTGCCCAATGGGACCAGACGGCTTTCAGCTGATTTTCCCTCTTCAGTATTCACCCCATATCCTCAAGCAGATAACCATTATTCAATTTGGCATGTGTCTGTCCAAAACTTTCTGGATTTCAACACTGACTCTTTGCTTTCAGGGCTTTTTGTTGCTGTTGTTGTTAACCTTAAAGGGGCATAAATGTAAATGGCTAGGACAGGGGTCCTCAAACTTTTTAAACAGTGGGCCAGTTCACTGTCCCTCAGACCGTTGGAGGGCTGGACTGTGGGCCCCGGGATGAGTCGGCTGCTAAGCAGGACAGGCAGTGGCAAAAACATCTGGTGGGCCAGATAAATGTCCTAGGTGGGCTGCATGTGGTCTGTGGGCTGTACTTTGAGGACACCTGGGCTAGGAGCATAGACACTGCAGCTTGACTGGTCTGAATCCTGATCCTTGCTAACTTTGTGACCCTAGACCTCACACTAGTGCCTCAATTTCCTCCTATGTAAAATGAATATTAATAACTACTTTATAGGGCCATAGTAAGGACACTTAACCCTGTCAGCACTATACAAGTATTTGCTGGTAATGTTAATTATACACAAAATTATCAGAACAATATAGTGTCATTCAATTAAGTGCTGTGTCAAACATTATCCTGTGTTATTTATTTATTTATTTATTGGCAGGGTCTTCCTCTGTTGCTGAGCTAAACTACAGTGGTACCATGATAGCTCACTGAAATCTCAAATTCCTGTGCTCAAGGGATCCTCCTGCCTCACTTCCTGATAGCTGGGTCTAGCGATGCCTGCCACCACACCCAGCTAGTTTTTCTATTTTTGTAGAGATGGGGTCTTAATCTTGCTCAGGCTGGTCTTGAACTCCTGGCCTCAAGCAATCTTCCCACCCCGGCTTCCCAGATTAAAGGCTGGGATTATAGGTGTGAGCCACTGTTCTGACTTGTGTCCATTTTTTTACATCAACAGGCATGCATGTGCACACACATGGACGCACAGAAACACACATAAAATAATATTCCAAATCCTTCAGCCACACAAGCAAAAGTGCCATGCACATTAACTCTTACAAATCGACATCCATCCAGGCTGCCAACTTGCCAGTTCTGCAGATGGCAATCCAAATTTTGTCCCACTACAAAAAAAATCCACTGAGTTATAACAAGCCTCCTTTAGCTTCGAGATGCTGAGGCAGAGCACAGTACCCACCTGTGCACACACCCTGCTAATTAGGAGTAAAATACAACCTGAGTCATTTATTCCCTATCCACCTACCCATCTACCAGCACACATTGTGCACCTGTCCCAGGGTGACCACTGTGCTGAGGGCTGTGAAGCCATCGATGGCAAGCAGTGGCCCTTGCCCGGGAAAGGAGACTCATCCTAGATGAGAGCCCGGTCCATGCCCCAGTCTTCCCTAGCTTGTGGGCCTCTCTGGACACCCCGGGACTCTCAGAGCAAGATGGCCCCCCTTTGCTCATCCTGTTCACCCACTTCGGGTCCTGACCCTCAGGTATTCCATATGTACACATCCCAGAACCCTCCATTTCTCTGGGTGTTCTGCCCAGACCTCCAGGATGAGGCCCACAGAACATTCTGGTACAAATATCTTTATTGTAGCATGATTTTTGTTCTTCTGGATGTATACCTAGCAGAGGAATTATGGGATCAAATGGCAGGTCTATTTTTAGTTCTCTAAGTGTTCTCCAGATATCTTTCCAAAAGGGACGTATTAGTTTCCAATCCCACCAGCAGTGTAGAAGTGTTCCCTTTTCTCCACAACTGTGCCAACATCTGTGATTTGGGGATTTTGTAATCTGAGCTAATCTAACTGGTGTTAGATGATATCATGAACCCAGCTACTTACCGGTACCTGATCTTTGACAAGCCAATTCAAAGCACTGAGTGGGAAAAAGATTCCCTATTTAACGAATGGTGCTGGACGAACTGGCTGGCGACCTGCAGGAGACTGAAACTGGACCCACACCTTTCACCACTAACTAAGATAGACTCACTGGATTAAAGATTTAAATTTAAGACATGAAACCATAAAAACACTAGAAGAAACTGTAGGGAAAACTCTTGATGAAATCGGCCTGGGCAAATATTTTATGAGGAGGACCCCCTGGGTAATTGAAGCAACATCAAAAATACACTGCTGGGACCTCATCAAATTAAAAAGCTTCTGCACAGTCAAGAACATAGAAAATAAAGCAAGCAGACAGCCCTCAGAAGGGGAGAAGATATTTGCTGGTTATGTCTCTGACAAAGGTTTAATAACCAGAATCCACAGAGAACTCAAACGTATTAGCAAGAAGAGGACAAGTGATCCCCTCTCAGGATATGCAAGGGACTTGAAAAGAAACTTCTCTGAAGAAGACAGGTGCATGGCCTACAGATATATGAAAAAAATGCTCATCATCCTTAATCATCAGAGAAATGCTTGACCTTTTAAAACAAATTCCAGTTATCACACGTTTCAGTATGTTTCCTATTGATTGAGGCTCTCTGTCATGGAGGACTTCCTCTGGCACCTCACGATCAAGTTCAGGAGATTGAGTTTTTGTACCCTCCACTAGCCAATTTGCACCAGTAGTATTGGGCTATGCCCAGCAGTGTATGTGAAATCCTTTTCCATTTCCTCCTGAGTGGGCTTGGGCAAATCTTGTAGGTGAGCTCTCAGGAAGAACTGTGATGGTTTCATATCTCTGTCTTGCTTTTGACATTCCTATTTCAGCAATATGAGCCTTTCTAATTCCTTTAGGACATGCAAAAATTATTTCCTGCTCTCTTATTTCCAGTTCAAATTGAATGGCATGAGATTCTGTGGGGGAAAGCAGGGGTCTTTGAGACAGACAACCCTGAGTTTAAATCCAGCTTCCCAAAGTCACATAACTAGTAAATGGCAGACCAGGGCTAGGACAAATAGCCTAGCTCCAAGCCTATGCCTTGATGTTTTTGCCACACTGTTTTCCTCTAGCAGAGACTTGGCAATAATGAGTGTTCACTGTTTGCTCCCTCCCCTGATCCCTGATCTATTCAACAGTAAGGTTGGCACACAGTTAAGGCTGGTGGAAAGGAGGAATGGAAGGATAGGGGAAGGAGGATGAGACAAGTGGATGAGGTGGATGTGAATGGATGAAAGGGATGGACAGATATTGAGTGGAGGGATGAGTAGATAGATGGGAGTGGTGGATGGATGGATGATGAGCAGGTGGTGATGAATTGATCAGGTGGACACCTGGGCAGATGAGTGAATATGTGTAGGT
>NW_003852566.1:2445101-2450780 GCF_000181295.1 Otolemur garnettii
GATGGATGGATGGATGAGAATGGATGCATAGACAGATGGAATAGATGACTGGGTAGATGGATAAGTAAGTGGATGGATGAATAGGTGGATAACGGATGGGTGGATGGTAGACGGATGGTGAGTTGTTGGGGAGTGGGTGGGAGTGCAGATGTAATAGGAATAACACAGGCTTGGAGGCTGCCCCAGAATTAGATTAGACTCCTAGCATTGTAGACCTACAGGTGAGTGGATAGATGCCTCTAGAAGGATATTCCCTGCTTGATTCTGACTCCTGGCTGACTCTGTACCTGGTGGCAAGTTGTGAGGGACATGGCCCACACCTCATTTAGTCACTGCTGTAGGCTTCTAGGACTCATCCAGATAGTGTTCCATATGTGGCCCTCCTCCAGAGAAGGGAGGACCTGAAACAGCCAATTCTACTTAAAGCAGCTCTGAGCAAAGTGTGAGTCATAGTACTGGAACTGTCACTCCAGAGAGGACCTGGCCATTATTGCAGTGACCTTTCCTACCTCCTGCACCTTACTCCACTGGTGCCCCTTCACCTCAACCTTCTCTCTAAACTCTTTTTGACAGAAACATATTATACTAATGTAAAATCAAATAAATTCACCCTCCCGTGTCTTTCAGAACAATGTAGAAGTAGTAGTGGGTATTATCACCTCCTGCCCTGTACAAAATATTTTATGTGCATACTCTCTGACCCCCTTCACCTCCGTAAAGTCTCTGGGTTAATAGAAGGAAACCAAGGATCAGAAGAAGATAAAGATAACTTAACATAACCCATGGAAGAAGTGTTGGGAGCCAGGGTTTGACCTAGGCCCTTCACTGCTCTGCAACTTCTTACACGCACCAGTGCCATCTCTCGCCTGCACCATCCACAAGCAGTGACAGCCATCCTATAGTTGATGAACCTGAACTTCAAGATGAGC
Organism: Otolemur garnettii; assembly: GCF_000181295.1. NCBI lineage: Eukaryota > Metazoa > Chordata > Mammalia > Primates > Galagidae > Otolemur > Otolemur garnettii. Next base: position 2,446,031 of record NW_003852566.1, read on the forward strand.
AACAGAGGGATATGGTTATCTTCCAACATGTGGAAAGTGACCAAAGGGCCAGCTGCTAAGAAATGCAATGTCCAGAGCCATACCCTCTCAACACAGTTTATAATGGGCTCTTTTGTAAGTCTGTGTTTAATCATTCAGATGTTTATTTGTGGGCTTATTTTATTAGTTCCTATCCCTCCTTTAGTCAGTAAGCTACCTGAGGGCACAGAACATGGCTGTTTTGCTTACCAGAGCATGCCCTGCTCCTAGGCATGGTGGCTGGAACATTAGTGGGCATTTAGTACTCAAATACTGAATGAATGACACCCCGGCTCACCACCTTATCTGACTGTGTGGACGTGGGCAATATAAATATGGGACCTCAAGTAAACTCCACAAGGAGTCATGGGGTAGGAATTATCTACATTTTGTAGACAGAGAAATTGAATTTCTATGTATTAACTAACTCACCCACGCACACATGAGCCAGACTTGGACTTCAGCCTTATCTGGCTCCAGAGCATGAAAGATTTGGGCTGAGGGCTCTCAGTTGCCAGTGTGTCTCCTGGACGTGCTTTTGAGTCCCCACTCCCCATGACTGACTTGGATCTATGTTGTGTTTATTTGCAGGCTCCAGAGGCAGCAGGGCCAGGGCAGCCAGCCCTCCCACATGGAAGGCCGAAGTGGGGCCCAGGCCCAGGGCAAGCTCCAGGATGGGGGTAACAACAACATCCTTGGCTACACCTGCTCCCGCAACTGCAGAAGTTAAGCCCCTGCCTTCAGCTGCCTGATGGGACTGCACACCTCTCTGCCCTTACCACCCAGAGCCCCTGTCTCACCCCTGCCAACATCAGATGCAGAAAGAGTCTTGGACTTGGATTTGGGAAGCTTGAGTTCTGGTTCCTATTCTGACTGATTTGATGTGTGACCTCAGAAAAATCATACCCTCTCTGTGCCTCAGTTTTCTTTCTTTCTTTCTTTCTTTCTTTTTTTTAATTAAATGATAGCTGTGTACATTAATGCAATCATGGGGCACAGTGCGGTGTTTTCATATGCAATTTGAAATATTTTCATCAAACTGGTTAACATAGCCTTCGTGTCATTTTCTTAGTTATTGTGTCAAGACGTTTATATTCTATTCTTAGAAAGATTCACCTGTACCCTTGTAAGATAAACCATAGAAGTGATCCCTCCAATCACCCTCCCTTCACCCATCCCCCTCCCCTCCCCCTCCCCATACTCTTATGTGCCTCAGTTTTCTGCATCTGTCAAAGGGGTTGGATATCCCTGCCCCACATCAAATCACAAGAGTATTGTGAGAATCCAATTAGGTAGCAGACATGAAAAACCTTTGATATTTACAAAATCATTTATACTTTCAAAATACAACCTTAACATTGAAAGTGCACTCCCATCTCCAAAAGAGTCAGACCATCACAACTTTGAGGTTTGGGCCCTCCTGCTTGTTAGAGGATACTTTTGAAAAATACAACCCCAAGAGCAAAATGCCTGACACCCTGGCCCCTCCTGTGAGAACACCTGTCCCAAATCCTGTAGCAAAACCTGAAGCATCCTGATTTGCATTCTCTGCTAGACTGTGCTCTTCCTGGCCTTCTAAGACAGCACAGCATGCATACCGAAGACTGTCCCTCTTACATCAGCGCTCCTGGAAAGCCCAGTCCTGCAGCCGGCCTCTCAGCCTCTCTCAGGTGTCCCTTTTTGAGAAGGGTGTATAAAATCAGCTTGTCAGTGTCACCTTGCAGAGGGTGCATGACCAGCACTGAGGGGGTTTCTCTCTATTTGAGAATTAGAAAGCATAGGTTCTTACAAAGTTTATTTCAGCAGAAAACGGTCTCACACAAAAAGCCAGTTAGTACTTTCTGATGGTTCAGGGTGAAACTTGCCTCTGAATTATGAGACTGCCACACAGCAGGTGGGGCTGAGACTTTACAGTCCCGCTGGTGTTCAGAATCAGCCCTGCTGGGACTCACTAGAAGACCTTGGCCAAGGCATGTGATCACTCTGTGACTTTCCTCAATTTTTGTTTTAGATGAGAATTATAAAACCAACCTCACAGAGTTGTTCCAGGGTTAGCTGGGATTCCTGGACGTGGTGCACTCAGTGCCTTGACAGCTCTTTGAATGGCAGCCTTTCCTATCAGCGGCACTGCCATCATTCTTTGGAGATACTTTGTTCTTCCAGCCATGTGGCAGGTAAATTTTCTGTGGAAAAAAATTTCATATTTAGGATTCTTTTAACTTTTCTTCCAGGAGTCTTTGATGTCTATATGTCCTGTTGAAGTTCCACTTTGTTTTGATTTTTTCATCCAATTATCATTTTTCACTTTTTACTTGATAAATCAATTCTTGGGGCTGCCAATGTCATGTTAGATTCTTAAGGGACATTTTAATATACAATGATGTTTTATTTTGTTTTTAAAAAAGGAAGTAATGATTGCTTTCCTCCTTTAAATGAGATGACTTCTAGGTTGTGTTGTACACATAAATCTGCCTGTTTTGCACATGTTTTAGTCTTCATTTCCTCAGTAGTACCATCCTATCTCCACCTGCAGGAAATAACAGGGCTTCTCAGCTTCTCACTGCAACCCTGGCAGCTTCTAGGGTGCCTTACTGGGCTGAGTTCATGAATTAGGGACAGGAGCTGGAGGCAGCTCCAGGAACACTGAATTTCCTGGCTCTGTTCAAGTTGTTGTTCCTTGTTCAGAATAAACTGTTTCTTGGACATTCCATCTTACAACTTTGTTCTTAATTGAGGGTTGGGTGGGATGGGCCCATTTTCTCCTAGAGTGAACAGACTCAAATTTCACTAGAAACACACTGCTTAGAGGTCTTATTGACTGGTGTCAATGATGTGTTTACTTTGCCAGCACACAGAATCTAACTTAGCTTGGAAACTCAAGGCTTACCCAAATTCTCACATTTTACTTTGTTATTATTATCTTATAAGGGTAAAATCTATTCACTGGGGAAAAAGCACAGAAAATTCTCCACTGAGAAAAACATTCTTTAACATTTCCTCAAATTGTTGCTCAACCTTTTATTTAGCATGCACACAAATGAACAGTGTTTTCTTTTTTTTCCCACTTCTCTCCTTTCCATCCATCCTATTAGAGATGCTTTTGAGTTTCCACCTGCACGTTACATTTTATGTCTTAGCTCTGGGTGCTGCTAAGGTCCTTCCACCAGCACAGCTGCCCACACCACAGCAGGGACACAGGGAGGGCGCCATGTTGGTGTGCACAGTGGAGGCCTCCTTTGTTAGAACCAGCAGGTTGGAAAGAAGCCAGCCATGCAAGAAGATGAGGGATGATGGTGCAAATGGGCAGAGACCTCAAGGTAGGAATTTGGGTTCTTCTGATAACAGGAAAGAGGCCCAGGTAACTGGAGCTTGATGTGTGGAGTGGAAGTGGCACAGATGAGGCTATGGAGACAAGCAGGGCCAGACACAGAAGTCCCCGGGAATCACAGGGGCCATTTTGGATTTGTGTGATTGTAGCAGGAATCTAGGTCTGATGGAGGCAAAGAATTACTTGAATACCAGAGATAGAAGAGGAAGGGCCAGTGGAGCCATAGTGGACTAATGTCCAAAAATGGCCTAGCTCCCTGATCAGCTTGGTTCCTATTCTTTTATTGGACTTAAGAGTAGACAGACAAAACAATTATTATATTGTTTCATTGGAGGTATCAAGGCATGTGCAGGTTTACAGAAGCAGAAGCAAGCATTAATTAGTTTCAAGGATTCAGGAAGTTCAGCCAGATAGAGTAGTGCCAATTAAGAAAGAAAAATAGCTACTGTTTTTTTTTTCCCTGAAGTTTCAAGTGAGTAGACCTTGGGTCTTCTGCTGAGTGCTGGTACTCATACCTTATCTCAAGGATGCTTACAACATAGCAGCAAAGCTTTTATCAGGCAAAGAGACAAACTTTGCATTAACTCTATAATGGTAGATTGAATCTTTGAGTTCTGAACTTTTGATGTGTATTCCCAGAAGTCTCTGGAATTCTAGATATGGGTAAATAACTCCCCAGGATGAGATCTGGGCTTCCTCTCTCATGATGAGATGCTGCTGAACTGCTGTGGGGAGGGGAGTGGCTGCTGTGTGGACAACAATGGGCAGAGACAAGGATGAGGGAGGAAGCCAAGAGGGTACCAGTTGGATGAACCCTATAACAGCCCAGAAGAGAGGCTGTGTCTCAGGGCAGTAACCCTGGAGGTGTAGAAAGGGATATTTCTGGAGAACTTGCGGAAGGATTGAATTGGGGGCAGGACTTTGGAGTCTGAGAAACCCTGCTGTGTAACCTTGGATGAGTCACTTAAAATCTCTGAAGTCCAGTCATAATACCTTATAGAACCATCATGCAGATTACATAAAATTATATATTTCACGTCCCTATTGCTTGGCACGAACATATATTCCCTGAGAAGTATCCTCCCCCTCCTCAAACCTCATTGAGAGAGCAATAAAGGCTCTAGATGCTTTGGGTTAAGCTTTCTTCTTCCATCTGCTTCTCTGACTAGTAAGATGATTCCCTCCATTCCCTGCCACTCCACACTCACACAAACACACATGCACTCACACACACTTAATCACACTCACACACACTCATGCACTTACACACACTCACACCCACACACTCATGCACTCACGCACACACTTAATCACACTCACACACACTCTCACACACACTCATGCACTCACACACACACTTAATCACACTCACACCCCCACACTCATGCACTCACACACATACTT
>NW_003852566.1:2450934-2461625 GCF_000181295.1 Otolemur garnettii
TCACACACATACTTAAACACATACACACTCTCACACACACTCATGCACACACATACACACATATTTAAACACATACACACTCTCTCACACATACTCTCACACACTCACGCATTCACACATACTTGAACACATATGCACTCTCTTGCACACACTCACGCACACACTTAAATACATATATACTCTCTCACACACTCACTCATTCACACACATACTAAAACACGCTCACACTCTCACACACACTCTCACACACTCACGCATTCACACACATACTTGAATACATAGCACTCTCACACACACATGCACTCATACACACACTTAAATACATACGCATTTTCTCTCACACACACGCACACATGCACTCACACACATACTTAAACACATATGCACTCTCTCTCTCACACAGACACTCACACTCTCACACACTCACATACACACTAGCTCCCAGGTAAAAGCATCAGTCATGTTGAAAACAAGTCTAAGTAAGAGTCTCAGAGGTATCCTGAAAATGCTACTTGCTGGGAGAGGATCTTTCTAAAGGTAAAGTGTATCTGTTTGCTTTCTGCTATGTACAGTGGTTCTCAACCTGTGGGTTGTGACCCCTTTGTAACAATGAAAATACAACGTGCATATCAGATACATTACGATTCATAACAGTAGGAAAATTACAGTTATGAAGTAGCAACAAAAATAATTTTATGGTTGGGAGTCACCACAACATGAGGACCTATATTAAAGGGTCACAGCACTAGGAAGGTTGAGAACCACTGTGCTACAAGCAATGGGAAACCCAGCTCCACCTGCCTTACAGGAGATCAAGTCTTAGACTGCTTAACAGCAGTCCAGGGAAGGGGGACTCTGGGGCAGAATGGTCCACATGTCGGCATCGCAGCAGCCATTAGTCTCCCTGCTGCAGAGATGTCCTCAATATGTTAACCTTGTCCCCAGGCTAATGGCCTGCATGGTTGTTAGAATGGTCACAGTCATACACAGTTACAGGAGCCAAAGAACAGAAAGGAGCTGGCCTTCCCACAGCTCTCTCAAAGGAGAGAAGTTGCCTTGTCCCTAGAATGCCCTAGATTTTCCCTAATGATGCACCCCTCAAAGCTGGGTCACATGCCCACCCCAAAGCGTCATTGACTTGGGGATGGAGATTGCTGTGGTAGTTTAGACCAATTGTGACCCACCCTCCTTTTTTTTTTTTTTTGAGACAGAGTCTCACTGTGTCACCCTCGGTAGAGTGCTGTGGCTTCACAGTTCACAGCAACCTCAAATTTTTGGGCTTAAGTGATTATCTTGCCTCAGCCTCCTGAGTAGCTGGGAATACAGGTGTCCGCAACAACACCCAGCTATTATTTATTTATTTATTTTTATTAAATCATAGCAGTGTACATTAATGCAGTCATGGGGTACAACGTGCTGGTTCTATATACAATCTGAAATATTTTCATCACACTGGTTAACATAGCCTTCATGTCATTTTCTTACTGTGTTAAGAATATTCTACATTCAGAAAGATTCACATGTACCCTTGTAAGATGAACCATAGGCGTGGTCCCACCAATCACCCTCCCTCCACCCATCCTCCCCCCTCCCCTCCTCTCCCTCTCCCCTTTCCCCTTATTCTTGGGCTATAATTGGGTTATAGCTTTCATATGAAAGCTATAAATTAGTTTCATAGTAGGGCTGAGTACATTGGATACTTTTTCTTCCATTCTTGAGATACTTTGCTAAGAAGAATATTTTTCAGCTCCATCCATGTAAACATGAAGGAGGTAGTTTCCATCTTTCTTTATGGCTGCATAATATTCCATGGTGTACATATACCACAGTTTATTGATCCATTTGTGGGTCGATGGGCACTTGGGCTTCTTCCATGACCTAGCAATTATGAATTGGGCTGCAATAAACATTCTGGTACAAATATCTTTGTTGTAGTGTGATTTTTGGTCTTCTGGATATATACCTAGTAGAGGAATTGTAGGATCAAACGGCAGGTCTATTTTTAGTTCTCTAAGTGTTCTCCAGACATCTTTCCAAAAGGAATGTATTAGTTTGCATTCCCACCATCAGAGAAGAAGTGTTCCCTTTTCTCCACATCCATGCCAGCATCTCTGGTTTGGGGATTTTGTGGTATGGGCTAATCTTACTGGAGTTAGATGATATCTCCAAGTAGTTTTGATTTGCATTTCTCTGATGATTAAGGATGATGAGCATTTTTTCATGTGTCTGTAGGCCATGCACCTGTCTTCATCAGAGAATTTTCTCTTTACGTCCATTGCCCAACACTGAGATGGGATCACTTGTTCTTTTCTTGCTAATACATTTGATTTCTCTGTGGATTCTGGTTATTAAGCCTTTGTCAGAGACAGAACCAGGAAATATCTTCTCCCATTCTGAGGGCTGTCTGCTTGCTTTACCTACTGTGTTCTTGGCTGTGCAGAAGCTTTTTAGTTTGATGAGGTCCCAGTAGTGTATTTTTGATGTTGCTTCAATTGCCCAGGGCGTCTTCCTTGTAAAATTTTCCCCCAGGACGATTTCTTCAAGTGTTTTCCCTGCACTTTCTATAGCATGGTACTGGCACAAAAACAAAGAGGTAGATGTATGGAACAGAATAGAGAACCAAGAGATGAACTTAGCTACTTACCTTTATCTGATCTTTGCCAAGCCAATTAAAAACATTGAGTGCGGGAAAAGATTCCCTATTTAACTCTCAGCTATTTTTAGAGACAGTGTCTTGCTCTGCCTCAGGCTGGTCTCAAACTCGTGAGCTCAGGTGATCATCTGCCTCAGCCACCCAAGTGCTGGGATCACAGGTGTGAACCACTGGACGTGACCATAACTCACCCTCTTAACTACCTTCTCTGTAAGGGGGAGTGAGAGATGCACTCGGCCAGAACTGAACTTCTGTTAGGAAACAGAAAAGGAAATGGATTTTGATTAAGCAAACAGCTCTTTAAAAAAGGATGATGGACTCTACACAGACTTTTCTGGCTTTTATTTACCAAAGAAAAATAGAAGCAGCAGAAAAGATAACTCATGTTTTCTTGCTGTTCACCTTAAAATCCTGTCTGTGAAAATAGCTCTTTGTCATCTGTGCTGCGTGGTGACTATAATTGGAAAGACTTTAAGACATTAGGGGTTAGAGGACTTGCAGAGGGGTCAGGCCCTGGGGTGCTGACATTATTAAGGACCAAGCACACACTGGGCCCTGTGCTCAGTTTGTGCCATTTGGCGCTCAGGTCTCTGTAAGGTCATTATAGTCCCTCTTCATGAAGGAAGAAACTGGGACCTAGAGAGGAATACATTCACCCACACCACAGGGAACATTTCTGTATGTGATGAGTTGGAAAAGTGTCCTTACTGGTCTCTAATTCTAAAAATTAAGCACTTGGCTGGGGTAGACTGGGTGCTCTGTATCCCCGAGCAGAGTCTCACAGGATACACTAATGAGCCTGGGCTGGTTGGGGTGACAATGCATCAAGAATAGCCGGGGGGGCAAACCAGGGAAAAGCCTGGCAGTATCCTGGAGCCTGTGGACGTACTCCTCACAAACAGAGTGTGGGAAAGGAAACCAAGTCATGTCACTGCAGAGGAACTCAGCAGACACTATGATATCGCCAGTGAAAGTCATATTGATCTCATGTGCCCTCTGACAAGATGTGATAGGAAGGGCCCTCAGCACCACCATGTGCTTCCAGAGCATCCGTAACCTCAGTCTAATTGTGGGAAGAAATCAGAAAAAGCTCCACTGAGGAACATTCTACCAAACACCTGGCTGCCACTCACCAAAAGTATCAGGATTATGAAATTACACCGATTACAAGAGACTCCAGAGATCTGGGGTATCCTGGACTGTAGCAGAGAAAGGGCATTAGGATAAGGTGACCAGATTTTAACATTGGTAAAGCGGGACACCACTGATGGGGGTGGGGTGAGGGTGGGGTGGGGGGTGGGGCAGAGGAGGGGTGTGTTATTGATTAAAAATTTGGTCTATATGGAGCAACAAAAATTTTCATAGAAAGCAAAAATAGTATTGTAATTTTTTTTAACTTCAACATAAGTACAATTTACAAATATAATACATTTAAAAAAATTACATATAGGGTGGCGCCTGTGGCTCAAAGGAGTAGGGCGCAGGTCCACCTGGGAGACCTTGCCCAGGAGGGGAGTAGGGAGTTTACATTAGCCTTTTCATTTCCAAATGAAGTTACATTAACCTCTTCATTCCCAAATGGAGTTACATTAACCTTTTCAGCAGCCGAAAGTATATTCCTTTCCCATTGTCCCGCCCTTCCCTAGATTGTCATGCATTTGGGACTTTTTAAAAAATGCCGTGGGACGTGGGACAAATTGTTAAAAATCGAGACAGATGTAAGGGACGTTTGGTCAGCTTACATTAGGAGCAAACTGGTGACACCAAGACTGACACTGGGAAGTTACATGGAGAACCACAAACCTCCTAATCGCACTATTGGTGGGGCTTACGTGTGGTAGGAGGGGCACCACCCTGTTTATCTGTCCCAATAGGGAAGACTAACATCAAGCCTACTGCTGGACAGAACGCCAAATCCCACTGTGTCCCTGGAGGGGGAAGCTGAGAGACCGGACATAATCACACAGAATGGTGGAAACCCACAGAGCTACTGTGTGCATCAGGTAGTCCTCTGCTGATCAACTAGGACAGGCTGGCATCAATAGCACTTGTCTGCACAGAATTCCTGCGGCCTTAATCTCATCATCCTTAGTGGTAAGAGTATTGCTATTTCTCTATGTAAAAGGCATCTTTCACAGGGGAATTTCAGCTTCTCCTTTTAAAAAACAGCACAAAGTTCAGAGTCATCTCCTTGCACCCTTTTGTTTTTTCAGGTGTTTTTAACTTAATAGTCAGTTTTCCAAATAGCATATTTTAGCCACCTCAGGGCTGTTGGTAATTTCTTTTTGCTTTATGCATTGATTTTATCTTCATAAAAGCTCTAATTCCTGGGCTCCACAAATCCTCCTGCCTCAGCCTCCTGAATAGTTAGGACAACTGCTGCATACCACCATGCCCAGTTAATTTTTCAATTTTTTTTTTAAGAGATGGGATCTTACTACGTTGGCCAGCCTGGTCTCAAACTCCTGGCCTCAAGCAGTCATCCCACCTCAGATTCCAAAGTTCTGGGATTGCAGGTGTGAGCCAATATGGCCCACTTATAATTATAAAAACGAATTATGCCAGCGATCAGGGAACACTAGCCTCCTGGAATCCATGACACCTCCACGCACATGAGCTATGCATGCTGGAAGTTGGTCAGAGCTGGAAGCTCTGATCCCAAACCCCTATACAGCAGTCTGTGATATTCCCTCACCTACAATGTGTCAGTGAGTCCCACTCTACCCAGATCACAGAATGACATGAACAGAATCAGTAGAAGCTAATTAAGAGACTCAGTCTCCAATTTGGGACCTAAGTGGACTATAAGAAATCCCTGGGAAAGAGGTGGGGGAAACTCAACATTTACAGTTAGAACCTTGCATTTTCAGGAGCCAACCTTAGAATAATGAAGGTCTCCTTCTTTCATAGTTATTTTCTATTTGTATCTTCAACTTTTCAATAATGAATATATGTTTCTCCTGCATAAAATTTAATGACTTACTTCTAGTTAAAATAATATCTTAAATGTGTTTAAAGAAAATCAACATAAAAATTTATGTATTATGATTAAACATTAAAGATGTAATGAATATAAAATGTATAATTATTAAATATTGTTTGCCACCAGAGGAATAGGCATATCAATGGCCAAGGATTGACAATACACTGGTCAAGGATTTGATTTGTTAACATATGAGAAGCTACACAAACCACTGACATGTGATACAGGTTATTAAACAAAGGCTTTGGGGGAGGTCAACCAGTGAAAAGAGCTTGACATCCCACAACACACAGCAATCACTCCAGAGTTGTAAAAGTGTTGTCTTTTTAGTGAAACTGTCACTACACATTTCAGAAGAAAATATAGAGAAAAATTTATCCTATTGATAACCTGTAGAAGATTTTTCAAGGAAAAAACAATGGCAGTTACAAAAGGAAATATTTATTTGACAACTTGTGGCCACTTAAACTTAGCCAAAATGCAAATATAGGAAACAGCATTAGTGTGCATAAATAAAATATTTGTGTGTTTACAGTAAAAGAAGTAATAAGTGATCAAAGGATATAATCAGTCCACACATTCCCCATGAGTACCAGAAGCTTTCTATGCTTACCTGATAGGACAAGAGTTAAACTGACCATCTTGCCTGAAGACAACATTTGCTCTCCAGTTTCGTCATAATTTAACTCACTAGGACCATAATATTCTCAGAACTTACAGCTCATCCCATTTACCGTTCTGTGGATAACTTCATGCTGTTAGTACTAGGCACATAGAAAGTGGGAGGTAGTTTCAAAGTCCTAGTAAAATTTTCCTCCCTCACTATTTTATAATTTATGTGAAAAAAAGAAATATTTCTGCAGAGTTAAACACAAATTTAAAATATCACCTTGGCATAACATGTAATTTACAAACTATATTGTTAAGAATATTACAAATTCTCACAGTGAACAAAAGTTGGATGGATAATGCAAAATTATGTGAGTAGGGGTAGTAAGAAGCATAGCCTTATAGTAACATATCACTTTTATAGTGTTATTTGTTTATTTATTTATTTAAGACACAGTCTCACTCTGTTGCCCTGGTAGAGTGCAGTGGCATCATAGGTCCCAGCAACCTCAAACTCTTGAGCTTGAGTGATCCCCTTGCCTCAGCCTCCCTAGTAGCTAGGACTACAGGTGCCCATCACAATGCCCCGCTAATTTTTTCTATTGTTAGTAGAGATGGGAGTATTGATCTTGCTCAGGCTAGTCTCCAACTCCTGAGCAATCTATCCGCCTTGGCCTTCCACAGTGCTAGAATTACAGGTATGAGCCACAGTGCCTGGCTTAGTATATATTTTTTTAATTTATTTATATAATGGTTTTAATGTCCCCTAATCTGGTTGAATGTGTGTCAATATGTCCTTGCCCATGAATCATTGTGTTACACTTTTTAATTTTTATTAATTTTGAGATGAGGCTTTACTATGCCACCCAGGCTAGACTTGACCTGTGGGCTCATTTGATTCTGCACCTTCAGCTTCCTGGGTAGATGGGACAAAGATGCAAGGTACTACATCTGGATAAAAATCATGTCATATTTATAAAACTTTATCAATCAAGACCTTTCATTACCTTCTACACGTTCTTCTAACAACCATTTGTTTCTTCAAATCGTACGTGAGCAGATTTTAGGAGATTTCACAATACTAAGAACCAGTGTTAATTTAAGAATCTTAAAATCAAATAAGGATGGAAAAGTCTACAGAAAGTGTACAGAGTGCAGACACAGGCATGGGCAAGCTTCCCTGCCAAGTTCCAAAACAGAGTTTTTATTTGTTATTTTTTATTAAATCATAAACACATAGATCATGAATACATTAATGCATTTATGGGGCACAATGTGCTGACTTCATATAGAATTAGGAACACTTATATTGCACTGGTTAATATATACCTCATCTCGCTTACTTAACTATTGTGTTAAGACATTTATACTCTATACTTAATAGATCCGACATGTACCCTTGCATTATACACCTTGGTTACACAAGATAACAGTCAACAACCTATGATATCAGGTGTGTAAATTTGAAAAGACATTTATGTTGTGCTATAACAACATAAAACATGTTATCTTCATCCATTTAAGGAGAAATTCTGAGCATTTTGGCATGACGGAGCTGACACTGATGCTGCGGATATCCCATTTCTATGTGCCTGGGGCTGTACTCCCTGTGCGCACGAGAATTTTGTCCTGGCTTTACATGGCTTGATTCAAATTTCTTATAACCTCTCAATCATTTTTTGTTTTTGGCTGTGGTTGATTTTGGTATCTTTTTCCTTTGGATACCTGTAATTATTTCAAAATAATATAAAGAGTCCTTTATTATTTTTTTAAATCCTTTAACACCCTGTTTCTTGAATTGTCACTGTGATTTTCTTTCTTCTTCCTCCTACTTCTGTCTCTTTCAACATCCAGATCATCATTTCTAGGAAAATTTTACAGCAGTAAATGTCATCTCAGGTTTAAGAAAAACAACTGTTTCTTAATATGTATCAGAACAACAGTTTCAAATTGTGGGATTAGAACCTAAAATCATTACTGTGGAGCACAAAAGAGAAGCACGTGTAAGCGAAATGTGTCCACTTACCCACAGTTTGTCAGTGGGAAAGAGAGGCTCTCCCTGGACGACGCTCCCCTCAGAGTCCTTATGCTCCATTTTCTCGATTTGTATTGCAACCACTTCTATTCAAATACAAGCCCATCTTCTCAAACACAAAACTACCAGCATTTGATTTGAATGCTTAAGTTCATAGGACAGTATAAAAAGAGAAATGTGAGATACTTTGCTAAGAAGAATATGTTCCAGCTCCATCGATGTAAACATGAAAGAGGTAAAGTAAGGCTGCATAATATTCCATGATGTACATACACCATAATTTATTAGTCCATTTGTGGGTTGATGGGCACTGGGGCTTCTTACATAATTTAGCAATTATGAATTGAGCATAAACATTCTGGAACAAATATCTTTGTTATAATGTGATTTTTGGTCTTCTGGATATATACCTAGTAGAGGAATTGTAGGATCTAATGGCAGGTCTATTTTTACATCCCTAAGTGTTTCCAAACATCTTTCCAAAAGGAACGTATTAGTTTGCATTTCCACCAGCAGAGTAGAAGTGTTCCCTTTTCTCCACATCCATGCCAGCATCTCTGGTTTTGGGATTTTGTGATATGGGCTAATCTTACCAGAGTTAGATGATATCTCAAAGTAGTTTTGATTTGCATTTCTCTGATGATTAAGGATGATGAGCATTTTTTCATGTGTCTGTAGGCTGTGCACCTGTCTTATTCAGGAAGTTTTTCTTCAAGTCCCTTGCCCACCCTGAGATGGGATCACTTGTTCTTTTCTTGCTAATATGTTTGAGTTCTCTGTGGATTCTGATTATTAAGCCTTTGTTGGAGACATAACCTGCAAATATCTTCTCCCATTCTGAGGGCTGTCTGCTTGCTTTACTTACCATGTTCTTGGCTGTGCAGAAGCTTTTTAGTTTGATGAGTTCCCAGTAATGTATTTTTGGTGTTGCTTCAATTTTATGAGGGGTCCTCCTCATAAAATATTCACCCAGGCCAATTTCTTCAAGAGTTTTTCCTGCACTTTCTTCTAGTATTTTTATAGTTTCATGCCTTGAGTTTAAATCTTTAATCCAGTGAGAGTCTATCTTAGTTAATGGTGAAAGGTGTGGGTCCAGTTTCAGTCTTCTACAGGTCACTAGCCAGTTCATCCGGTGCCATTTGTTAAATAGGGAATCTTTTCCCCGTTGAATGTTTTTAATTGCCTTGTCAAAGATCAGGTATCAGTAAGTAGCTGGGTTCATCTCTTGGTTCTCTATTCAGTTCCATACATCTCCCTCTCTGTTTTTGTGCCAGTACCATGCTGTTTTGATCACTATAGATTTATAGTATAGTCTGAGGTCTGGTAGTGTGATTCCTCCTGATTTGTTTTTGTTTTTAAATAATGTCTTGGCTATTCAAGGTTTTTTCCTGATTCTATATAAAATGAAGTATTTTTTTTTGAGATCTTTAAAGTATGACAGTGGTGCTTTAATAGGGATTGCATTAAAACTGTATATTGCTTTGGGCAATATGGACATTTTAACAATGTTGATTCTTCCCAGCCAGGAACGCGGTATGTTTTTCTATTTGTTAACACCTTCAGTATTTCTTTTCTTAGAGTTTCATAGTTCTCTTTGTAGAGATCTTTCATGTCCATTGTTAGGTAAAGTCCCAAATAGTTCATAATCTTTGGCATTACTGTAAAAGGAATAGAGTCCTCGGTGGTGCCTGTGGTTCAGTGAGTAGGGCACCAGCCCCATATACTGAGGGTGGTGGGTTCAAGCCTGGCCCCGGCCAAACTGCAACAAAAAAATAGCTGGGTGTTGTGGCAGGCACCTGTAGTCCCAGCTACTCAGGAGGCTGAGGCAAGAGAATCATCTAAGCTCAGGAGTTGGAGGTTGCTGTGAGCTGTGATGCCACAGCACTCTACTGAGGGTGATAAAGTGAGACTCTATAACCAATTTATAGCTTTCATACAAAAGCTATAACCCAATTATAGCTGAAGAATATGGGGAAAGGGTAGAGGTTGGGGAGGGGAGGGGAGAGGAGTGGAGGGAGGGTAATTTGTGGGACCACAACTATGGTGCATCTTACAAGGGTACATATGAAATTTATTAAATGTAGAATATAAATGTCTTAACACAATAAATAAGAGGGTGCTGTGAAGGCTATGTTAACCAGTTTGATGAAAATATTTCAGATTGTGTATAAAACCAGCACATTGTACCCCATGATTGCATTAATGTACACAGCAATGATTTAATTTAAAAAAAAAGAGAGAAATGGGTTCGGCCCCTATTGCTCAAGCAGCTAAGGTGCCACCTGAGCTGGTGGGTTTGAATCCAGCCCTGGCCTGCCAAACAAAAAATAGCTGGGCATTATGGTGGCACCTGTAGTCCCAGCTACTTGGGAGGCTGAGGCAGGAGACTCACCTGAGCCCAGGAGTTGGAG
>NW_003852566.1:2461695-2475353 GCF_000181295.1 Otolemur garnettii
AAAGAAAAGAAAGAAAGAAAAGAAAAGAAAAAGAAAAAGAAACATGAAATCTTCAAAATAGAAAATATGAGATAAATTTTTATTTTTTTGTTATATGAAACACTCTATCTCATTTTTTTTAACTCCAAAATCTGCAACTGATTGCTAATGGTATATCAGTTGAACTTAAACACTTCATTAGGTATCTCATAAAGAACACCCAGAAACACCACTTCCTTCCTAGGGGAAAGAAAGGTGATGGTGTGATAGTCACCCATTGTGATTCTATTGTCCATATGAAGTCACATAAGTAGTGGAACCTGTTTTTTTGTTTTTTGTTTTTTTTTCAGTTTTTGGCCGGGGACTGGGTTTGAACCCGCCACCTCTGATATATGGGGCCAGTGCCCTACTCCTTTGAGGCCCTGCCCAAACATGGCATTTTTTTATGCAAGCATGATGTGGGAAAGATTTCACATGGTTGTGATTAATGACTAGAAATAATTAAATATCATGAGTTTAATTTGACTTTTTCTCCATCTTCCCCAGTCCCTGTGATCCCTCAACATCCTCTTCTAGTTTTAGAATTAAATCTGAAGCCTTCCAGCATTAAGAAATAGATACACAAAGGACTCGTGTAACTGTGTACCCACGAAGTTGAATCCGAAGGGCCTTTCATTTATAATAAATGTATGCACTGTATATAATTGAGAACTAAATGGAAGTGGCTGCCTGAGTAAATACACTTATGTGAAGTCTGTTTAGACCACCCTAAAGAGTTTCACATGCTACGGATCTTAAATTTATCTTTTTATCCACTTGACAGATTTTTTGGTGTGGCAAATATTCTGTTATCCTGGCTCACTCTCCTATCTTGTATTTTTTTTCTTCTTACAAAGAAATCAGACATTTCTCTATAATAAAACATTCCACCTATCTTTTGACGGTGATACTCACCAGGATATTTTCAGAGATGAAAAAAGTCACTTAATATTTCTATTCTGTATACATTCTTTTAACCCCCCACAGAGAGTCTGGCACATCTGTTAAGGGCTTTGCCTGTTAGTGAGGAAATTAGGAAAATTAACCCAATGCATACCTATTAAAATGTCTTAGGTGCCTACCTATAAGCTGTCCACTTAGCCTAAGAGAGGCAAAAGTGATCCAGATCAGCTTCCCACCAAAACTCATCAGCTGGGAGAGGCAGACATAGGAACAGTAAACCACAGAACAGCTTAATACCAAAGTACAATGGAAATGCTGGGAAGAGGCAGAGAAATCAACCGTAAATATACCTTAACAGTTCAGGACTAGAGGGGAAGATGAAGAGGCATCAGTATATGGATGAGAGACGTGGACAGATGGTCACATAACCAACGCAATAACTTCATAGAGAGCTGACAGGAGAGAGAGCACAACACTAAGGTAATCCCTGCAAGGTAGTCCCTGAATTTTACCATGATCCTATAGGAATGATCCCAACAGAATAAAAGGGACGATGAGAGCTCCAATGAACTAAACGCAGTTACCAGGCAGAGATCATCTCTTGTTGTCACTCATTTAGCAACAGTACAGACAATTTTATTAAACCCATCGGTTAGCTCTTTCAGTATTAGCAGAATTATTTTTAATAATGTTTACAGAAAAATAACATGACTAAATTCCATAGGAATTTTATGTAGAAAAGCTGAGCCATATGGTGCAGTGAAAAATATTAAAAGATAAATACCAAGACAAGTTTGGTTAAAATAATAAACATAATTTAAATGCGATATATAGTCACATATATCAAATACATCATTATTGTGATGGAGATTTTAAATATTTTTGATTAAAATTATATGAATGGGATTATGTCAACAAAAATTATTCAAACAAAAATCTGTTAATATATGTGTGTCTACTATTCTTCACTCAGGATGTAATCAGGGTGCAACCTCATGTCTCACTATCACTTGTTAATTAAATACTCACTTATTCTTCTGCCCCGGGCTGAACCCCCAGGTGTAAAAAGCTGTGGTGTTGCTTAAACTAACAGAGCACTAGAACACACGGCCCAGTCCAGTGCAATTATGCACAAGCCCCAAGTCAGAGTTAATCAGCCAGGACATGCAGACTGCAGGTTGGCCACCTGCAGTAAGGAGGGAAGGCAGACACGGCCCTTTTCTTCTTCCCTGCTTATGTCTGTACTTTCTCCTTCAGCATCTAAACATGGTCATGTGTCCTCTAGCCCTGCCAGGGTCACAACTACAGAGTGGTTGAGTTCTCACCTGCCTGGTGCTGCTGTCAGATGATTTCGAGCAGTCTACATATGGCATTTATTCCACAGCTGACTCTCAGGGACACTTCTGTACCCATTTCTGTCCTCACCTATATTGCTGTGGCCATGGTGAAGGCACCAGTCTACACTTCTTTCCTCTTAGCTCCTAAGGGGACCTGAGACCCGCTTTGGTTTGTTCTCTTCCGAAGCCTGTTAACACCTTTAACCGGCCCTTTACCGTGGGATCTGCAATGGTTCTCCCTCTCCCCCATGATGCTCTGCCCTTGGCCAGTATCTGGTCATCTGCAAACACTCAAACATCCTTAGTAAAAACCAATGCTGAGCGTTCAGACTGGTGTCAGCTGAGTGATGGTCCTTCTCCCTTCCCAGCCTATCAGCTCATCAGAGCTTCTCTCAGGCTTCAATTCCTGGACATGAGTCAAAGTCCTGCTTCCAGAAATTCAGGGGACTCATGACAGGCTCCTCAAAGGTTTGATGTGAGAAACAAGGACCCGCTCACCCTCCCTATTTGGCAGCTCTGTAATTTTTCTAGCAGATTATCTGCCCATCATATTGCTGTGCTAATACAAGCCTGAAATCGTTCAGAAAGCAGCCCAGCACTTACATGTAACTCAGTGAAGTTTCTGTGGTGAGAGAGGAGGAAATACCATATTCCTGACTAAAATACAGATTTACCTGTGGCAGGAGACAGAAGAAGGGATATGAATAGAAATAAAACCCCTATTTCAAAGATACCGGTTCTCAAAATCTTCATGTCCACCACTAGGGGTCACGTTTTCCATCCTCAGATCATCCATATTCCAACCTATTTATTAAAATACTATTCATGACAGAAAGGAATATGCTTATACCAGCTTGATTAAATCACTCAATATTTACTTTAAAATGAATACAAGCAAATATTACATTTTATTTTAGATGCTTTTATATTTAGAAATTGAGTGAAATTCCAGAATTCTGTTACCTTTGAATGGATATCATGAAAAATTTATAAATGTTCTTTAGTTCCACTCTTATTAAATTGTTTTAATTGGGATGTGATTTCAAAATAATTTATAAAAGAGGAAAAGCTTTAAATAAAAACTGTCTGAATATCCCCCGATGTATTTATTCAGGACTTCATAAATATGTTCAAAAGTTAAAGGAAATGTGTCTATAGTATCCGCGAAAACTAATGAGAGTGAGTCAACGAACAAAGAATCTCACTCGAGAGGTACGAAATACCCGAAAGAGCAAATGATAACAGGGAGCTAAAAACGTAATATCTGAAATAAAAATTCAGTAGATCTGAGATGGCAGAAGAACCAGTAAACCTGAAGAAAAATCAGTACAAATTATTCAACATGAAGAACATTTGGGAAAAAAAGACTAAAAACCAGGGACAGAGCCCCAGAGGTCATGGTAATATCAAATGTACCAACAAATGCACAAGGGGACATGCAGGAGAGAAGAGCAAGAAAGGGGCAGGAAAATACAGTTCAAGAAATGTACACAGAAAATTTGCAAATTCAATGAATAACAACCTATAGATCTAAAAAGCCCAAAGACATCCACAAAGAAACCCATGTAAGATAAACAAAAAGATCTGCTCCTAAAACCATCCTCAACAAAATATTTACAGACAAGGCCAAGAAAAAAAAAATCTTTAAGGCAGCGACAAAAGCAATCTATCACATAAAGAAGACAAAAATCATTAATAGCTGGTTTTTCATGAAAAATAAGGGAAGCTGGGTACATGAGGATGACTGATTCAAAGAGACTGAAAGGAGAAAGGCACAAGCATGGATTATATATCCACCAAAACTATCCTTATAAAACACAGGCAAAACAGACATTGCCAGGTAAAAGACTAAGGAAATATAATCATAAAAATAGTAGTACAATTTATTGAAAATAGAAGGTGGTGACAAGGAGGAATCCAGGAATCTCATTAGAGATGAGAAAAACAGAAACTAGGTAGCAAAAGGCAGGTCTAAGTACAACTTTATCAACACTATTAAGTACAAACGGACTGAACACAGCCCTGAAACAGCCGTGGTTGTCAGACTGTCTGATAAAGGACTTGCATTCAGAATATAGGATCTCTCATAACTCATAAGGAGAAAAAAATGCAACTAAGAAAGGGGGCAAGTATTTGAATAGACATTTCTCCAAAGAAGATATACAAATGACCAATAGGTATAGGACAAGATGCTCAACACCATTAGTCACTAGGGAGATTATCTAATTTAAATGAGATTAAGATTGGGTGAGAATAATTTGGATATCAGTGGTGTAAGAACCACTAGAATTCACTAGAATGACCATGATAAAAAAGACAAACTCTAAGACTTGGAATCAACCCAAGTGCCCATCAACGCATAAATGGATTAATACACTGTGGTTTGTGTGTAACATGGAAAAGATGGAGACTTTACATGTTTTATATTAACATGGGTGGAGCTAATGAGCATTCTACTTAGTAAAGTATCACAAGCAGGGAAAAGCAAGTATCCAATGTACACACTACTAACATGAAACCAGTAGATAAACAACTATATTCCACATGAGAGGAAAACACAAATTCAGGTGGGGGAGGGAGGAGCAAAAGGGGAGAGGCAAGAAGGGGATTGGTGGCTCCCAGGTAATGGGCACCATGGAAGGGTCTACAGCACATTCCTTGGGCCAAGGCTCAACTACAATTTGAACTCTACCTAACAAACACAAACAATGTAACCTAATGATTGTTACCTGCATACTGATCTAAAATTTAAAAAGAGGCAGACCACAAGGAGTACCGCAAATGATGTGTAACTTAACTGCAAATGTATAGTCTCTCCCATGGTTAACTTTCAGTTTCTTTCCCTCAGAAACAATTTTGATTTCTTTGGCATCCAAAGTTTCATAGGTCAATGAAGATTCTAATAGATTCTTATTTTCTTTCATATGAGTTTGTAAGAAACTTTGCTCTTTCATCTGAGTTCTGAAATAGAAAAGCAGATAAGAAGCGAAAAATGAGAAACAATGGGAAAAGGAAAATTTTCAGTATTCTAAAAAATGTGAAATCTCTAGATTTATAAATCCATCCAGAAGCTTGTTTCTAGAGTATAGATATTTGAACATCATACCATAAGTAATAAGAAAAAGAGAAAAAATATTCCCTGATGGAGAGAATGCCTCTTCCGAACACTTCCTCAGCCTTTTCCAGTGCACAAACTGTCCGTATTCTTCACGTCTCTAAAGCGTTGAATTACTCACAGCTGGCTCTGTGCTGCTGATTCTGTTTTCCCCAAGCCTTCCCAAGTGTTGTTTGTTCATTCTCACTCCAGATATTCCAGGGGAAAGAAATGAGCCCTTTGTCCCTGTCAGAATGTCCAGACCATTCTAACCCACCCCCTTTGTATGAGGCACTACTCTTGCCCTATCCCACCCCCTCCATGTGTCATCCCACCAGCCCTCCGATTACATCCCTGTTCACTACACCTTTGCCCCTGAGCTTGTCTTCCTCTCCACTCCAAGACCTGGGTAACTTCAACACCCAGATGGAGCAGTCAGCTACCTCCCTACTAAGCTCAGACACACCTACTATCTCCAACTTGAAATCTTCACTAAGATCCCTCAAGTTCACCATGAATAAAGACAGTACTCATGGATCCAGCATGATGGTGCATGCCTGTGTCCCAACCACTCAGAAGTCTCAGGCGAGAGGATCACTTGTGTCCAGGAGTTCAACTGCAGGCTGGGCAACACGGTGAGAATCTATTTGTGAAAGAAAATATTTAAAACTGAACTCGTGTTCTGCCCACCTTCCAGCCTTAGCCCAGCTTAGACTCTCGGTTCCCCAGTGAGTGGCACAGGCAGTTAGTTATACAGTGACAAGAGGTGGAAATCTGGTGAAGATTTAACCTCTCTGACACCCGCTTCCCAAACGCCACAGACACTCAGATTCGACATCACGTGTATCTCTCTAAGGCCCAGGTGTCGCCCTTGCTGCTTCTACCTCCTCCTCCAGCCTCCGCTGTGTCCTGCTGGGATTCCCGTAGTACGTGGTGACCAATGCCTCTGAATCTACTCAGTTTTCACCCTAGTCTGTGAGGTACTTTGTAGCCAAAGTGACATTGTTTTGCTTATTCTATCTTCTCTGCACATGCACACTGCTGGGCCCAAAGCAAATCATCAACAATAGTTGTTGAATAAATAAATCTCAGTGTGGGAAAACAAGAGACACAGAGACTCAATACACAATATCCCCCTTGCTGGCACCTCTTATGAATTAGCATATAAAGAATGATTGAATTTTCATAATCATAAATCTAACTGTTCTTACACCATAGTCAGAATAAAATAAAAAGTTTTCTTTTTTTTTTTTTTTTGCAGTTTTTGGCCAGGGCTGGGTTTGAACCCACCACCTCTGGCATATGGGGCCAGCGCCCTATTCCTTTGAGCCACAGGGGCTGCCTCTTTTTTTTATTGTTGGGGATTCACTGAAGGTACACACTGGATGTACACACGTGAAAGACTGAAACTGGACCTGCACCTTTCTCCACTCACAAAAATTAATTCAAGATGGGATAAAATACCTAAATCTAAGGCACAAAACAATTAAAATCCTCAAAGAAAGTGTGGGGAAGGGCAGCGTCTGTGGCTCAGTGGGTATGGCACCAGCCCCATATACCGAGGGTGGGGGTTCGAATCTGGACACGGTCAAACTGCAACAAAAATATAGCTGGCATTGTGGCAGACACCTGTAGTCCAGCTACTTGGGGGGCTGAGGCAAGAGAATCACCTAAGCCCAGGAGTTGGAGGTTGCTGTGAGCTGTGACTCCACGGCAGTCTACTGAGGGCAACAAAGTGAGACTCTGTCTCTTAAAAAAAAAAAAAAAGAAGAAAGAAAGAAAGAAAGAAAGAAAGAAAGAAAAGAAAAGTGTGGGGAAAACACTGGAAGCTATAGGCCTAGGAAGGATTTATGAGGAAGCCTTCTGGTGGCAATCGAAATAACAGCAAAAATAAACAAATGGGACTCAGTGAATCTGAAAAGCTTCCGTATTGCTAAGGCGACAACAACCAAAGCAAACAGACATCCCACACATTGGGAAAGGATATTTGCATATTTTGATTCAGACAAAAGCTTGATAACTAGGGTGCTACAGAGAACTCTAATAAACATAAAAAGAGCCAACTTCACTCACTTTTGAAATAGTGCATCTGTCATCTTTATTTTATAGTGTAAAGTTTCTGGTGAACAGAGGACCTACATGTTTATCATTTTAAAATACCTATAGAGGAATACATGCATATGTATATATGCACACCTGTACACAAATTTTATTTTTCTCAATGGAAAAATAAACAAAAAAGTATTGTAATTATCCTTAGACACAGTCTTGTTCCTGTTGATCGCAGATTGAGATACTGGATTCAGTTTCCCTGTATACATCATAACCACAAGCTACAGCAAAAAGATAAAAATAATTGAACAGAAAAGCCCCAAGCACCAACATTTAACAGAGAAAAGTACTACTGTGTATATACCTGGAAGTAAATATCATGGGTGGCAAAAAAGAAATACATTGTAAAAAAGCACCTGAGGGCAAAGAAATTTCTTTATTCCTCTGAAAGTATAAAGACCAAAATCAAACTAGTGAAAGAATAAGCAAGAGAGAGAATTTAGTATCATTTCAATCTAGTTCTTTGTGCTCCCTAGAAAACCTTGGCAAGTCATTCCAGATACAGAACCCACAAGCCAGAGCATAGAAGTGCTTCCGTGGGCCGCCATGATGACGTGGGGGGGAGAGAAGTAGAGGGTTAAGCAAGCTCAGAGGGCAGGCTCTGTACCAGGCCGTATGCACAGGCCAGCGAAGCTGTCTACTTTAGCACTTGGTAAAGGTAGGAAGTCTAGTTAACGTCTCAGCACCTAATTCTGAGCTATTTTGTTACTCAGAGAATAATATTTAGAATAATGTTTAAAATAAGCCACTTCAAATCTCCCTGGAATGAGACAGAGAGGAATAAATGCTACTAACTTATAATTAGACCATCCTTGAAGGAGACACTTGACACGTGATTTCTACAGAAAAAGGATTGAAATTGGCCATTACCTTTTCATTTATTCCAAATATGGTAACCATCTGCTTTGCTATTTTAAAGCATTATCAAAATCACTGGAACAACCTAAAATGAAATACATTTAAAAATGTACAACTCAATTTTTAAAAATATCTTTCAACCTACAAACACAATTTGAACTAAAGCCACTCTTTCAAGCCAGGCTGTGGTAATATGGTCTGTTCCAAATATAAGCTTCTCTGCAACCAGTTGTGCGAGAACTGGCTCTACTTTCATTCCATCAGTCATTCTCAGGCAACAGGGGGACCTAGATAATTGAAAAATAATAATATGATAACTGTGACAGAACTCCAGATAAAATCCTAAAATAGTTACATTGAAAACCACAATTATCATTTAGTTCTCAAGATGGCTGTCAGATGACTGATGACAAAACCAGCAGTTTAGAAAGTAAAAAATAATTGTTTATAAAGTAAAACTGCATTTTGAAAACAATAAGTGGATAATCCTGCAACAGGACTGTTTTATCCCCAGTTACACAGAAATGTTAAAAAATGGCTACAATTGGAAAGATATGATGATAGAACTTGAACTAAATAGAAAAGTCTTACAGAAACTGTTGAATCTATTACCACGACACATGATTTCTCTCTTCTGGGAGATCTGAGAAATTTTGAGAATTATTGTTTGGTGCCACCACTCAGTTAAATTTTATAATATGCACGTGTAACATAAAATATATTAAGATAATCATCTTTATTAACAGAAAAAAAAATCCACAAACAGCACCATTTGATTTCAACATGACTCAGAAAGTTACAGAAGAATGGGTGAATTCTTCTTTGTTGTAAATGTTTTAATCAGCAATCAATTGCCTACATAAGCTTCTGGAAGGCTCTATTTGAAAACAAAAACTACAAAAAGTTTACATGTCCAAGTGCTGGCCCTCAGGTCCTAATTGTAGCTTTGTCCATAGGCATCACATCTTCTGTGTGACATGCAATAACAGCAAAGCCAGATACAAGTGATGGTCTTTTTTTTTTTTTTTTAACAATTTCCATACTTCTCTCAGCCCCTCAGATAAAAATTTAATTAAACAAACTATTGCATTGGAAAGATGTATTTCAATCAGTGAAACCCATTTTTCTTTGCAAATCAAAAACAGTTGGCTCTGCCTGTCCATGAGCTTTTCATCCATGGATTCCACCAACTGGGGATTGAAAATATTGGGGGAACCAATAAAAAAAGATAGAAACAAAAGAACAATGCAGAATAGCAACTAGTTATGCAGCATTTACGTGGTGAAGTTAATAAATGAGGGAGTGTCAGCATGTTGTGCCATTTTGAACAAGAGACTTGAGTGTTCCTGAACTTCAGCGTCTACAGGATTCCTGGAGCCAATCCCTCCCACGGGTGCTGAGGGATAACTATCTGCTAGGGAATTAATGTTTTAAATAAACCACTCTCCTTAAAGTCATAGTAAAGTAACATAACTCAGTATTACTAATAAATGTTTTAAACAGCATAAAGTTTTTTAAAAAAAGAAAGTGGGTAGAATTCACGTCACAGCACACACAACTATAACAATATGCATCTACAAACACAAACTCTCAGAACTATCCTCTTAATTCTTACATCAGAAGGGAAAGAAGAATTCTATTTCTATAAAATAAATGTGTTAATTAACAAGAATATTTAATTAGGCTGCTTTTAAGATAGTCCAAAGTTTAAAATAAAAATTAAACAAAGAATAAATTAAAAAAAAATTTTTTTTGAGACAGAGCCTCAAGCTGTCCCCCTGGGTAGAGTGCCGTGGCATCACAGCTCACAGCAACCTCCAACTCCTGGGCTCAAGTGAGTCTCCTGCCTCCGCCTCCCAAGTAGCTGGGACCACAGGCGCCCGCCACAACGCCCGGCTATTTTTTGGTTGCAGCCATCATTGTTTGGTGGGGCCCGGCTGGATTTGAACCCGCCACCTTAGGTGTATGTGGCTGGTACCTTAGCCGCTTGAGCCACAGGCACTGAACCAGAATAAATAAAATTAATCATCCTTTTTATCAGTGATATTGGACAAGAGGTGCCCCAGTCACAGTGTAATCATATAAGCAAGTAGAATATATTTGTTCTTTAAGAGGAAAAATTGTGTTATTTCCAAGTACATATTCTCATGTTCCCACAGCATTTCCTTTTTTCACCTTTCTCTCTTTTCAGTCAGATGCAAATGTCTTCTAAGAAAAAGATGGAACCAAAGAGTGTAAAGATAGAAAATCAGTTCTACATCACTATTAAGATGGGAATTGTCAACAAGATGTTCCTGTTTACTGGCATTTGCTTGACTCTCAAATTAGGAGTTCATGAAATTATTTATTGCAAAATTTAAATCCACAGACAGTTGAGTTTTAGATTAAGTTTAGATTCAACACAACCACAGCTTTAGCTCTCTGAACAGAATGTTTGCCAGGAAAATAATTTATATCTAACACAACGTCCCTGTGCACCAGTTTGAAGGTGTCAATGAACAGGTCCATCCTGCTTCAATATATTAAAGAAATATATTTAATATTTAAATATATTAAAGAAAACCTACCCAATAGAATTTTGTCTTTGGAAAACTCTAGTCTCTTCATGGTAACCATTTGTTTTCTATCAACAGCTGCCTTTACTGCAGTTTTGTTCACAGGAGTCTCCAACTCTGCTCCAAAAAAGCATCAGCACCTCAAGCAATGACTCATGGGTCAGGGGCTGATGTGAGAAGGACTCGTGGTATGAAAAGTACGAGACAGCTAAAGAAAGCGCTTCCCAGAGAACTCGTGCTCCATAGGAGAGCGAGCCGCTATCCCGAGCCGTGACTTAAAATGGTCACCAGAACTCAGATTTAACTGATTAAAGTTCTTAGCAGAAAGAGCCCAATTTTGTCATTAAGATGGGCACTGGACGAATCACAAATGTTCTTAAATTTAAGTAACTTTGTGAAAAATCAATGTGGAGTTGCCTGACAGGACTTAGGAACTCCAGATATGCCCTTGATCACTACAAGCCCAACCACAAGCTGAGGAAGCGACTCCCAGACAACATTCTGTCGTCTGAACTGTATGTTAAAATAATTTGGATGTAAAACCTCCCTTTATAATAGGAAACATATTTAATTTATGAATCGATCCAGCCTTTATTTATTACTCAAGTCAGTTCCTAATATGTCCATGTGTTTTGTTTTGTGGTTTGCTTTTTTCTTTTTTAGCTGCAAACTGACCATGGCAGGAGCTACTGTTCCTGGAAGTTTTTCTTTTATTTTGTCTTGTAGACTCATCCTTTAAATACATATATTGATCTTCAAATATTATCCATCTAAGTACTCTTTACAAAAGTTATCTGGAATCAAAGTTAAAGCAATAGAATATCTTGGACACAGGCTAACTAAAAGTGGACTTATTTTTAAATGATGTATAGATTGGGGCAGGACATAAAAGTAAACTGATCTTTTAATATGTTTATCACACACAGACCACAAACAGGGTGGGTGAATATTTTACTGTTTTATAGAAATAATATTTGTTTTATGGAATTTTACTTATACTAACCATCAAACTTTATTTTCTTTGGATACCGTTTCAAACTTTCTGGTTGACTTTTCTCATGTGTCCTTGGAAGTTCACTTGCCTGTCTGAACCTCGGGGCTGTATTAAGATGCTCAGGAAGAGTGCAGAGAGAGAACAGGAAGGAAGGACCAGACTGGGCTGCGGTCCAAGTTGAACAGGAGTGACACACTAAGGACGTGACTGGGAAGACAATGGCAGCCAGCAAGGAGGTCAAGTTTGTAGCATAAATGTTCAGATAGCTCCTTTTAAAGTATGGCTCAAGAAGCAGAAGGTAGAACAGAGGTTCACTGAGCTATGTGCAAACACAAAATCATGCAGGTCCATGAGGGAACAAATCACTCTACATCAGACTGTTATGAGAGCCACGGGGCCACCTCAGCTACTCAGTATGGGATGTCAGACGGGAGCCTCAGGCGAAGGCAGACTGCTGAGGAAATGACCATGTGAAGAACTTCCACAGTGGCTGTCACAGCTGTCTAAACGCTGGACATGTAATTCACAGAAGGTGCTTCTGGGGTCAGATTTCTGTCACCTGCTTCCAGCAACCACTGACTGGGCAGTTTGGAGAGGATGAAGAGCTGATGCCCTTTAGGGTCTTGTGATAAGGCTCAGAAAAATCCTAGAAATCTTAACTTTAACTTTAAAATGCATGTAAATGATACAGCCTACCCTATAACATCTATATATGCTTTAGTATGAAAAATAACATTTTAGAGTAATTATTGTCTGGGAAATTGACACCTGCAAACACAGAAACATTTTGAAAATAATTCAATGTCTAGCAACTACTAAGCCAGAAACAGCGCGAAGGATGGTTTGGTGGGAAGAGACCAGAAAGAAACCAACGAGTTAGGCCGTGCGGGGAACCAGATGATGTTGTGGGAATGGGGCCTCAAAAGGAAGTAGGAATGGAGAGGACAGAGGCAGTGAGTGCCCGGCTGTGACTCTGACTCCTGCCTGTAGCCTCCCTCTGTCCCACCCCAGAGACTGACAGGCAGAGAGCGACATTCCCAACATAGACCCTGGGCTTTGTCTTGTGAGGGCCAAGGGCTTTGGCCTCCTGGAGGTTCCCTGAAAAGCACGGACAGAAGGCAGATAGAGTAGCAGGAGCAGAGGCTACAAATCTGTGTGACCTGCAAATACAGGAGCCTGCAGAGTAAGATGCACACACACCCCAGTGAGGGATGGAAGCTTATGTGCCGTCTGCAGGCTACAGAAAGGGTGGAGGCCTGGGACCAGAGACAGCAAAGGGGATCATGCTGAGGGCAATCATGATTACTATGCAGAATGTTTGGCTGGGGGACAGAAAGTGACTTGTAAGGAGTTCTCTTTGTAATCTGAATGAATCTGAGGGGCAGGACTTTATCTCCTGAGTGAATCTGAGGCCAGGTGTTACAGACCAGCATAGGCAAAATACCGGAGCCTGAACTCTGAAATATAAAACGAAAATGTATCTTAGGTGGGTGTGGTGGCAGGCACCTGGAGCCCCAGCTGCTCAGAGGCTGAGTGGGAGGATCACTTGACTGCAGAGGTCCTCAGCTGCACCAAGCCGTGTTAGCGCCACCACACTCCAGCACGGGTGATAGAGCAAAACACTGTCTCCTAAAAGGTAAGAACGATAAAAGGCCACCTAAGAAGTTAGTTCTGATTAAAAGCCATCCGTGAGTCACTGACCAGAGGTGGTCACGACAGCTTTTTGCACTCGTTTGCCCAGACGTCAGAGAGACGACCTGTGGTGGCAGGAAATGGGCTGCTTTGGA
>NW_003852566.1:2476248-2481937 GCF_000181295.1 Otolemur garnettii
TCCTGTCACCAGGCACTGTGCTAGATGCTGAAGATACAGTGGACCAAGAGACACAGAGTCCCCACCCTCAAGCAGCTAACATTCTCGTGGGGGAAACACAAATTTAGTCCAGAGGAGGAAGCCAAGTGGACTAATGAGGGAGAGTAGCTGGGAGGGGCCCCTCAGACAGGACAGTCAGGGAATGCCTCCCTGAGAAGGACTCTCCAGCTAAGATCCAAAGCCTGGGACAGACTGAGAACCAGCCAGCTGCAGGGGAGGGCAGAGGCATCCCCAGTGGGAGAGGGGTCTGCTCCTGCTGCAGGGAGTTGCAGGGTGGCTGCAGCTTCTGGGGAAGGGGCAGTGATGCAGGCTGAGGTGGGAGAGGCAGGCAGAGGCAGAGCCCCCCACACCAGCCTGTGGCTCTCAGAGCAGAGAGAAGCTACTGATGCATTTGAAGCAAGGGGGACAAGGTCCAACATCCATGTTTTAATCAGAATCTGGCTGCTAAGTGGAGAAGGCCACAGAGGGGAAGAGGATGCTGGGGGCTTGTTAAAGTGGTGAGGGTTATCTTAGGATGGGAACACGGGATGGAGTCAGGAAACTCCTAAGCATGAAGAGGATAAGACAAGAGGAAGAATCTTGGCTCAGCGAACCTTTTTACTTGGAGACCTTCAAACCCAAGTGTCCATAGCAACCTCTTGCTTTAACTGACATTTAGATCAGAACAATGGTTTTCTGGCTGAAAGGCATTTGAAAAAGCATTTGTTGATCCCAGGGTTTCTTGGGCCCAGAGGGAGCTATAAGTATAACTAGAAGTAACTTCCTAGGGAAAATCTGTCCCTTGCTCAGGGGATGAGGAAGTCTATCTTGGAGGCCCGGTGGGATAGGAAGGCAAGGGAAAATTTCTGGAGGACTGAGGAGTCTAGAATATGCAGCAGAGATTTCGGTTTTGAAAACAAGGACAGAAGGCCTCAAAGGCACAAAATGTCAAGCATCAGAACTAAAGCCAGGGTTAGAGCCCAAAGAGAACGGGCACTGCTGCCTAGTCATCAGAGTTGTAGGGGTAGAACACCTGATCTCTAAGAAGCAACTAGCAAACTCATTTTTCCTCCATCGCAGCTTTAAGGATGTTCCCTACCTGCCACTCACACTCTCACCCCTTTCCCTGACCCAGAAGCCTGCAGCAACGAAACATGAATGTGTTGTGAGACATCTACATGCCACACAAAGCTCAGTGCTCTATGTACATTTTTATTCAATACTTGGAACAATGTTTAAGAGCAGCACTATTATCTTTGTGACAAAGATGAAGAAACTCAGAAATTAAGTAACTTGCCCACATTCTCCAGGCAGTTACTGATAGAGCTAGAACTTGAAATTTGTCTGGCTGATGTTAGAGTTTATGCTTTCTCATAACATCACGGACTTTGAGGAAAGAAAGGACCTTAGGAATCATGTAGTTCAATGCTTGATTCTCTGATAAACAGGTGTGAACGTACCATAAAGAAAGTAAGGACTTATCCATTCCCAGCTGGCATCCCCTGCTAGGCATTTCCTCTGAGGTATTACTCTGTATTTGCCATTATCTCAAAGCACCTTATTCAAAATATTATCTTTTAGGAACCCCTGGGGCAGCCTAATTGGGTCAAAACTGGAAGAGAGACACCCTGAGCACACGTATACACAACAAATTGACAACCTGCTGAGCGACCGATCTTTGATTCAACAGTGACATCAAGATGGAAATCAAATCCTTTAGCACTGAGTGACAATGGTGACTTAAGCAACCAAATACTGGGATATACTGATAGCAGTGCTGAGAGGAAAGCCCATAGCACCAAATGCCTACATCAGAAAGACAGGAAGAGCACAAGGTAACAACCTAATGTCGCAACTCGGGGAAGTAGAAAAATGAGAACAAATGAAACATAGAAGACTAGAGAGGAGAAAGATCAGAGCACACGTTTCTCTCTCACCCACACTGATCAATGAATGGAAAAGTCCTTCTTTGAAAAGATAATCAAGTGACCACTAGCTAAATTAAGCAATTAAAGAAGAAAGAGAATTCAAGGAAGCTCAGTCATAAATGAAGACATTACAATTGATACCATAGAAATATGAAAGATCATCCAAGACTCTGATGAACACCTCTATGCACATTAACAAGAAAATGCAGAGGAAATGCGTAAGTTATCAAAAATGAAAACCTCTCAAGCTGAATTAGGGAGGAAATAGAAATCCCGAACAGATCAATATCAAGTAGCAAGATTGAATCAGTGATCTGTGAAAACTTCCAATAAAAAAACAGCCCAGAACTAGATGAATTCACAGCTGAATTCTACCAGATGTACATAAACAAAAACTGGCACCTATCCTACAAAAACGGTTTTATACCATCAAGAAGAGAGTCCGCCCTAACTCCATGTACAAAGTATGAAACTATAACCAAGAAAAGGAAACAACAAACAAAAACTACAGACCAACACCCCTGATGACCACAGGTGCAAAAATCTTCAACAAATTACTAGCAAATTGGATGCAACAGCACATCAAAAATAACAATTCACCATGATCCCGTGGGTTTCATCTCAGGGATCCAACACTGGTTCAATATATACAAATCAGTAAGTGTGATTCACCATACAAACAGAATTCAAAAGGAAAACCATATGACTATCACAATAGATTTCAGAGACAGCATGTGATGAAATTCAGCACTCCTTAAAGCCCTTAACAAACTAGGCACAGAAGTAACATACTTCAAAATAGCAAGAGTGGGGCTACAAGATGGCAGTTTAAAGACCTCTCCTCATCAGCTGCTCTCAGTGAGTTTGGGGAGAGGAGTGTCCTGCCATATTCATCTGGATTGCCCCATCTCAAGACAGCATCACAAAGACATTTGGAGACAGCATGGGACACCAGGAGCAAAATAGATAAGGATGGGAGGCCTGGAGGGAAAGCAGGTGCAGGGGAGCACGGCAACCCAGGGACAGAGCCTGCACGTGGAATCCTGTGGGACTAAGTCTGCCCCAAGGTTCTCCTCCACCCACCTCTCCCTGGGCCTCCCTGTCCTGGTGAACCAGGGATCAGTCTGAACTCTGGGTGAGCCTTTCCTTCTGGCCATGGAGTGTGGTGCTAAATGAGCAAGAACTGAGGTTCCACGGGACTCTCAGGGGCATGAAACCGGCCCTTTGGCAGAATGCTGAGAGTGCATTCTGCTTATTTGAGATGGAACCAGAGGCTTGAGTCTGGGCACTCATGGGAGCAGTGCAGGGTTTGGACATGCACTGTGCTCAACAGGAAACCTGCCTGCTGGGTGCCTCGCCATCCCACTCAAGAGAAACACAGGAGTGGAGTGTACACCACTGACACCTTGAGCCAGCTAGCGTCCTGGGGGACCCAGTGTGGCATGGCTTTACAGGGACCCAGCACATGCCTGGCCCTGTATCCACAATCTAGGCTGGGACAGCCATCTCTGTCTGGCCTGACTCCCACAGAGACGCAAGCCAGAGTGGGGGAGCTCCTCATTCCACACAGACCCCTTGAAACCTGCAACTACTATCTGGGTAGCTGAGGTTCTTTCCATAGAAAGTTCTATGTAATCTTCAGGACCACAGCACTCCCTCCCTCTGTTCTGAAGCTTCAACTCTCAGACAGGGAGCACCTCCACGATAAAATCAGGAAAACACGACCAGATCTCCAGGGCAACCTACTTGTAACTTCCTGCTCCAACTTATCTAGAGGAAAAATATTCTGGGCTTTTCCTAATCCTGGAATACCATCTAGTGTCCTTCTGAAAAATTTTTCCTTTTCCTAATCCTGGAGCACCACCTGGCATTTACACAGATTTTAAAAAATATATTTTAAATTATTTTCTTTTATTATTTTTCTTTTTTCTTATTTCCTTTGTGATCTCCTGTCGAGCACCAAAGATGACCATATTGACCTAAGAAATATCAAGATACACAGACATTTTCATTTTCACTTCTATTTTTTATTTTCTTTTTCTTCTTTTCTTCTTTTATTTAACAGTCTTATTTTGTGGCCCAGGCTGAAGTGCTGTTGCATCAGCCTGGCTCATGGCAGCCTCATGCTCCTAACCTCTGATGATCCTCCTGCTCTGCTCTGGCCTCCCAGACAGGTGGGACTGCTGGTGTGAGCCACCTTGGCCAGCATAACTTTTTCTTTTTTCTCTTTCTCTTTCTGGTGCTCTTTTTTTTTTTTTTCCCTCCCTTTCATCCCTGTATCAAAGGGTCATTTGAACATATCAAAGTACAGATACAAAGAAGATCAAGGGCGAGAAGGAAGTGAGGGAAGTAAGTAGGGAGGAAACATGAAGAGGAACTAACACAACAGTTCTGGCAACTTGAAAAATCAGAGCACAAAGATTCTCCCAGGGGCCACAAAGCAGTTACCACAGAAGATTCCATCTATAAGGAAATCATGCAAATGACAGAAAGGGACTTTTGATTATAGACGGCAAAAATGATGAAGTAAATTAAAGGAGAAGTGGAAAATCACCAAAAGGAAATCCAAAAATTGACCCAAGAAATGGTTGAAAGACATGGCAAAGTCACCAAAGACCTGGACAAAATTAGAAAGGATAAAACAGATTTTTAATTATTGAAGGAGTCATTCAGGGAGTTTCAAAATGAGTAAAAAATTCAACAACAAATTAAACCATGCAGAAGAATCTCACAGTTTGAGGACAGGGCTCTTGAGGGAACTCACTCATTTAAAGAGGAGACTACAAGGAAAGAAATCACTCTGAGAATTATGGGACTACACGAAGTGTATGAACACACAAATTATATGTATCCTGGGGTGGCGCTTGTTGCTTAGTGGGTAGGGCACTGGCTCCATATACTGAGGGTGGCAGGTTCAAACCTGGCTCTAGCCAGCTAAAACAGCAGTGGCAACTGCAACAAAAAATAGCCAGGTGTTGTGGTGGACACCTGTAGTCCCAGCTACTCAGGAGACTGAAGCAAGAGAATCACTTAAGCCGAAGAGTTGGAAGTTGCTGTGATGCCACGACACTCTACTGAGGGTGACAGAGTGAGACTCTGTCACACACACACACACACACACACACACACACAAATCATATGTATCCCTGAAGGAGAAGAGAACCCCAAATGGCATGAAAGCCCTAATGGAGAATACATAACTGAAAATTCCCCGAGCATCACCAAAGACTCAGACACAATCCTTCTTGAAAGATATCAAAGCCTGGGTTGTCTGAAATCAACAGAGCATCTCCTAGACACCCTGTAATTAATGTGGCTAAAGTCAAAATGAGAGAGAAAATTTTGGAAGCAGCTATGTGTAAGCAGCAATTTATCTACAAGGGCAAATCCATCCGTGTGTCAGTATGGCTTAGGACTTCTTAGCTGAAACTCTACAAGCCAGAGAAAGTGGACTCCCACTTTTTTTTTTAATTTATTTTTTATTTTTTTATTGAATGGTAACTATGTACATTAATGAATTTCTGAGGTACAGTGTGGTGTTTTCACATACAATTTGAAACATTTCATCGAACTGGTTAACATAGCCTTCATGTCATTTACCTAGTTACTGTGCCAAAACGTTCACATTCTACTCTTAGAAAGATTCGCTTGTACCCTTGTAAGATAAACCTCAGAAGTGATCCCTCCAATCCCCCTCCCTCCACCCATTTCCCCCTCCCCTCTCCCACCCTCCTCCCCATATT
>NW_003852566.1:2493528-2497369 GCF_000181295.1 Otolemur garnettii
CCAGTTTTTCTTCCTTTGCTCAGGAGCCTCTGACCAGGGTTGCTACCAGTCAGCCATCTTCCCAGAATCCAGTCTTTGTTTCTGATTTTGTTTTTGATTTATGTGATGCATTATATTTATAGGTTTACGTATGTTGAATCATCCTTGAGATCCTGGGATAAAACCCACTTGGTCATGGTGTATGATTTGTTTGATGTGTAGCTGGATTCTGTTGGTTAGGACCTTGGTGAATATTTTTACATCAATATTCGTCAGTGATATTGGTCTATAATTTTCTTTTCTTGTTGGGTCTTTTCCTGGTTTGGGGATCAAGGTTTAGCACCAGGTTCCCCACAAACATGCGATGCCTAACCAGTGAATTATCATTCTGCACTCCATTCTGTGAAACATCTGAAAACCTTTCAAAAGTAGTCCAGTATTATAGTTGTGTATAATTAGGGGACAATTGCTTCATCATTACTAACAGTAGAAGTACAAAAGTTTTTCAGGGAGGAGGAAAAAAGAGGGAAGATCTGGATTCGTCAGTCATAGATTCCATGAAGGCAAGAACATGGCTTTGCCCGCTGTCCCTGCAGCATGAACAGGTGCAATTGCTGTAGTTGGATGGGTGGAGCTGGACCAGGATGCTCAGTGAGGACCTCAGCATCCGTGCTTGGGGTCTCTCTGTAGGTGTGATTTTCCAAGGAAAATTTTCAGTTCTGCCAGTGATCCAGTGACTCCCACAGAGGGTGTGACAACGTGATCAAGAATGTGGGTTACAAGGGCATAGTCCGTAGCTGACTACTTGCTGACCTTCAGTAGAAACAAAATTCCTCTTCAAAAGGAAATTAACTTCACTGAGAGAAGAAAATGGAGAGTGGATAGAGACGGCATTTGTAAGAGATTAAAACACTAAGAAGTTTTAGCATCCTTTAATAAAGAAAGTTTCACGCTGTCACTGAGGCTGTCGTGCAGTGGTGTGATCACTGCTCACTGCAGCCTCAAACTTGTGGGCTCAAGCAATTCTCCTTCCTCAGCCTCCCCAGGAGCTGGGACTACAGAGATGGGTCTCACTGTATTGCTCAGGCTACTGTTGAACTCCTGGGCTCAAGTGATCCTCTCATCTCAGCCTCCAGAGTCATTGTGATCATTTCATCTCAGCCTCCAGACTCACCATGATCCTCTCATCTCAGCCTCCAGAGTCACTGACATTACTAGGATCATAATGCTGAGCCACCATGCCTGGCTTTTGTTTTTTTAAATATCTAGTTTTAGCATTTCAGGAAGAAAGAAAAAAACAGATCATATGGAGTGATTCTGACCTGGAACAGCTATATTTTTCAGAGACCTGGATTATCTCTGGGCCAAAAGAATATATTAAGGGCTGTTTGCACAGTGTTTCTGAGAATTAGGTGAGAAATAAATGCCTTTTTAAAAATTAAGTCATAGATACATAGATCATGAATACATTTATGCCTTTGTGGGATTCAACGTGTTGAATTTTGTACAAATTGGAGTGCTTGCATCCAAATGACTAACATAGCTTTCACCTCATTTACTTAATCAATGTGTTAAGACATTTGTGTTCTATACTTCATGGATTTGATTTGTACCCTTGCAGTATACTCCATGGGTGTGGTCCCACGATTTGCCTTCCCTCGATCAAGCAAGCCCCCTAGCCTCCCATCACCCCTCCTCTTCCATCTTTCATCCTGGGCTATAGTTGTGAAAGTATCTTAGGAATGGAAAAAGAAAAAAATATCCAATGTACTCAGTTCTATTGTGAAACCAATTTATAATCAATCACAACAATAAATGCCTTTCTACAGTAGTGACAATCCAGAAAATCAGATCCAGATTTACTATTAAAATTGGAAGCTTAAAATATTTCAATACATAAATTAAGTATTTAATTTCTGGCCCTCAAGTTAACTAAAGATTTATCTGGGCTCATAGAGGTAGGTAATCTACTGTTTGTGATAGAGTGCTCTGTAGTTTCTGCCACTTTGGACCTCTCCACTGGGTTAATGCCTCTGCTTTCTTTGTCTTTCCCATGTGATTTTTTTATGCTGTGGATACAAAGAGAGAAATTAAGTCAATATAAAGTAAACATCTGATACACATTAGTTATACCCTAGCTTAAAAAAAAGTTCACAAATGTGAGCCAACAATTTGTTTAGCAAGTAGAGGTGTATGACGTCCTTTTTCCTTTTGTTAGAGACTGGGTGTCACTCTATCGCCCAGGCTGGAGGGCAAGCATATGATCACAGCTCACTGCAACCTCAAACTCCTGGGCTCAAGTAATCCCCATACCTAGCCTCCTAAGTTGCTGGGACATCAGGCACATGCCACCATACCAGCTTTTTCTTTTTTTTTTTACAGACGAGCTCACAGTATGTTGCCCAGGCTGGTCTCAAACTCTTGGCTGCAAGTGATCCTCCCACCTAAGCTTTCCAAAGTACTGGGCTTACAGATATGAGCCACCATACTCAGCCAGAAGAATTCTTTATTATACCACTCATGGGAGAAGTAGGGTGAAAGAAAGATTAATTTTTTGCATTTTTTCCTAAGACATAATTATAGACTTTATAATAGGGTAGTGGTTCTTATCAGGCAGTGATTTTGTCTCCCAAGGAATGTTTGGCAATGTCTGGAGATATTTTTGGTTCTTTCATCTGGGGAGATCAGAAGCCAACGATGCTGGCTCAGTGCCTGGAGCTCAGCAACTAGGGTGCCAGCCACATACACGGGAGCTGGTGGTATTCAAACCCAGCCCGGGCCTGCCAAAAAACAATGACAACTACAACCAAAAAAAAAAAAAAATAGCCTGACCCTGTGGCAGGCACCCATAGTCCCAGCTACTTGGGAGGCTGAGGCAAGAGAATCATTTAAGCCAAGAGTTTGAGGTTGCTGTGAGCCGTGATGCTAGGGCACTCTACTGAGGGTGACATAGTGAGACTCTGTCTTAAAAAAAAAAAAAAAAAGCCAAGGATGCTGTTGTATATGGCCTGATCCACACCATGTCCCAGCACAACAAAGAATTATCCAGTTTAAAATGTCAATGGTGGGGGGAGGGGCAAGATGGCCAACTGAAGCCAGCCTCAGACAGAAGCTCCCATCCAGAGGGAAGGATCATGTCCAGAAAGTACCCAATTAAGTTGAAGACTGGGAGCCAAGCCGAGAGAGAAGAGTGATATCTTCAGGTGACCTCTGCTGAGGCAAGCTGCGACTCCAAGAAAGCAAACTTCAGGTATAAAATACATCCCAAAGGAAAAGGGTACATCCCCTCCCCCAAGAAAGTTGTGGTGTTTTTTCTTTTTTTTTTCTTCCTCTTTGTCTGCTCCTGTAGGTTTTCTACAGGCAAGCGGTGAACTGAGGACCTCTTGTCTCATCCCACATGTGAGAGCTGAAGGAAGTGGTGTCTACTTCCCTAGAGGGAACTTGCTGAGACTCTGAACACTTTCTAGCCATGCAGAAAAATTGAACTAACGTTTTTCCTACCATTGTGAACTTCTAGTCCACCCTGTCCCCCCTTGCCTGATGAACCAGAAGCCTAACCCCCCTTCAAAGACTGTGAGAGGAGGCTCAAGAGCAGCAGCACGCACCCCTGCCAGACCAAGCGCACCATCCCCAGCCCAGCCTGAGACTGCTAGAGCCAAGCTGCCTGGGCTGGGCTTCCTGCACCCTGCCCCCTCCCCCCTCCCAGCCTCCCTGTGGCGCCCATGCCCTGACCAGATTTATGAGCCCAGCGCTCTCCGTGCTGAAGTCACCAGGAGCCAGGAACTGCCAGAATTATGTGTAGCATGCCCAGCCTTGCTGCTGAATCTGTGCGCCCACACTCCCAGAGCTGCTCCTACAGCCA
>NW_003852566.1:2497425-2501846 GCF_000181295.1 Otolemur garnettii
GGGTCACTTCCCACAAAGATCCAGCAACAATAGAGTGATCCCACTGGAGTCTAATCTTGGAGAGACACCTCCTCAACTCTGAGGACTCCCAGAGGAAACCAGAACTCACTCTAGGAGGCAGAGCAAGATGGCGGAGGGGATGCATCCCTGAGTCAATTCTCCTGGCGGTTTCAGGGGAGAGTGGGGGGACTGAATCTTTCCCGTGTGGAGTGCTGGCATGGACAAGCAGCACAGGGCGTGCAGCAAGGAGGTGAATTGCTGGATTGGAAGTGTAGCCCAGAACTATGGTGTCTGCCAGAATAAACTCAGGGCAGCAGCTGAAACGGTGTCAGCTGCGACTGCGACCGGCAGCGCCAGGTCTGCGGCTGGCGCCGAGAGGCAGAAACCAATCCCTCCCCCACGAAGGACTTCTGTGCCCAATTCATGGGGAGTTTGTGTATTTTGCGGAGAGTGTGGTGAGGCGTGGATTCCCGAGCGGAATTGGGCAGCCAGAAATGGGAGCCATTTGGACCCAGTTTGGGGCATCAGGGATCCAGTCATTCAGACAGAAACTTGAGAGGAAGGGACTCCGCTTAGGAACCGATCCATCCTGTAATTTTGGAAGTCTGTGTGGAGCTGCACTGACGCAGCAACCCACAGGGGGAATCGGTACCCTTCCTACAAGCACGGAAAAATCTTTTGTGCGCACCGTGGAGGCGGCAGCGGGAACTGGAGGTAACCAGCCCTTTCCCCATCAAAAATAAACTGATCTCAGAGCACACGAAAAGCGCCCAGCTCTTTTCCCTTGGACCACAACAATTTTCTGTTTGAGGGGAAATTAGGAGTTGAGTGGAAAATCTGGTGAAGTGTGGACTCGTGTGCTGAGTTTGGAGGACAGATAGGAGTGGGCGGCCAGCCAGGAACCAGATGTAATGTAAAACTCCGAAAATGGCGTCTCCATAACACCGCTCCCAGAAGAGCGGAGAGCTCATTCTGACCTGCAGCCAGCCATCCGGCATCTGAAGCTAATCCAAGATGCCCAACACTTTGCAGAAACTGTTCTAGAGAGAATCTATGCAACCTGCCAGCAAAGATTCTCTTTTTTTTTTCTTTTAGGTTTTAGTGAGGGGGACCACTCACAGCACCACCTGCTGTCTAGAAAGTATATTGCAGCATAATTATATTTCCTTTAAACTGGAACTCCACCGCATTTATAAAGGGGTGTGTTTGTATATATTCAAAAGAACAGTACTTTTCTTAGTGGTGCCCTCCTTTTTTCTTTTTATTTAAATTATTTTATTTTTATATTTATTTTTATTTTCTTTCTTCTTTGGTTGTTTGTTTTACTATTTGTTTTCTCTACCATTTTATGAATAATATTTTTGTGGTTATCTTTTTACTACTACTTTTTTTTCTTTTTTTTTTGCCTGTTGGTTGGTTGGTCTTTTGTTTTGTTTTCTTTTTTGTATGTTTGTTTACTTGTTTCTGAGTGTCTGGGCATCAGTGTACTTGTGTGTCTGGTAGCATTTTAGTCTGTTTATTTGTCCACTTTGTTTCAATGTATTTTGTGCTTTGCTAAAATCTTGGGTTGGCTATAGTCCCTAACTACAATTTTCACACCCAATAAGAATTTGGAGGAACAGGGGATGAGAGCTGACTGGAGCTAGATTTCAACAAAAACTTCAGTTCAGGGGGAGAGACAACTGCCAGAAGAACCCAATGAAGCTGAAGGTGGGGAGCCGAGCAGAGAAAAGAGATAGATAAATACACGTCTTCCCCACCGAGGCAAACCACGACTTCAAGAAAACAAATTCCAGGTCTAGATTGAGCCCTAGCAGACTATTTTCCATCTCCCATTGAGTGCCTGCAACAGATAGGCTTCAGCTATCTCTGCTGGCTGGCGACAAAGAGTGGTCACCAAGTGGAGAAGGCATTGACATTACTTGGACTCTGGCAGGCACAAAACCCTGACA
Organism: Otolemur garnettii; assembly: GCF_000181295.1. Lineage (NCBI taxonomy): Eukaryota > Metazoa > Chordata > Mammalia > Primates > Galagidae > Otolemur > Otolemur garnettii. The sequence continues at coordinate 2,499,378 of NW_003852566.1, forward strand.
AACTCATTGACCTCATCTGGACTCTGCTAGGCACAAAAACCCAACTCACTCACCTATTGGACAGGACTGGGTTACAGAGTCTGGGTTAACAGAGACTGGTAGTGGGGTTACTAGGGACTGAGGTTATCAGAGTCTGGCAGCGAAGGGCGAGTAAGGAAGGGAAAGAGACATCAGCCTCCTTACTCCAAATCATCTACTGAACGGGTCTTTCTGACTCCTCAGAGCATCAGAGCGAGCCACACTTGTACCACCAGTAGACTCCTATTATCTAGTTTCTGGAGACCTTGTGATCTCTCCAACCAGAGAGCAGGTACTGATCGGGTCAATAGGTTTGAATCTCTTGACTTGGGCAAATGAACTGGTGGTCAAGGGAGAATCTCTGATGCTCTCTGGATTTTCTCAGGCCTAAATTGTCTTCAGGTAGAACATTCTCCAGCTGTCACTGAGTGCCTAAGACAGTCAAGCCTCAACTCCCTTTGCTGGCAGGGCTCAAAAAGCAGTAACTGAGTGGAGCTGGCATTGGCTCTACTTTGATTCTGGCAAACACAAAGCCCTGCCGCATTCACTTATTGGGCAACTGGGTCACAGCCCTGTGGGGTCTCCAGTGACTGGGTGTGACGAAGGTACAAGGTGGGGTAGGAGGCATCAACCTCCCTAGAATATTTTATTTTCTGGGCAAGTCCTTCTGACTCCACAGAACACTGGAGCGACTCATAGCTGAGCTACTGTATGAGTAGCTCATACAGTACAGTTACCAGAGATCTCTTGAACTCTCCTACTTGAGACTTGTGTTGACTAGGACACTTGACTTAGATCATTTGAACTGAGCCAATCACCTGAGAACTATCTAAAGTGATACCCTGGTGGGTGTGGTTGAGGGAAGGTGTGGTTTTCCTTTCCCAACCATCGCCAGTAAGGGGAGGGGTGACTTAATCACTGATATTTCTCCACAGCCGAGATCATAACCCAGAGTAATTGATTTTCTAAGGTAGAACAGTTACCAGCCAAAAACAAGATAGAGACATGCAGGCCCCCAGGCTCTCAGACCATACGTAGCATTGTATGAGCAAAGCTCTAGGGGAAAAGGTACAGACACCAGTCCCAGACTTTGCCCAAAAAGGCCAGTAAAATACTACTCCCAGAGCCCCCAACCCAACTTCCTCTTACCTGCTCACCTAGCAAACAGAGTAAATCCCTCATGGGGCAGAGTCAGTGGAAAAACTCTGGTAGTAGAAATAACCAGAGTAGATCAACCCCCTCAAGGAAGGATGTGGCAGTGGCATCTGAAGACCCAACCCATAAAAAGATGGCCAAGATGACAGAAATCAAGTTCAGAATATGGAGAGTAAATAAGATTAATAGAATGGAAAAAAGGAAAGAGCTAGAACTTTAAGAAATTATTCAAAAAATGTCCCAAGAAATTATTTGAAAGATGACTCAAGAATTCAACAACTTCAAAGATTTTGAAACTTTGAGGCAAGAAATTGTAGCCCTCAAAGGTTTGAAAAACACAGTGGAATCTCTTCGTAACAGAGTGCAACAGACTGAAGAAAGGGTCTCTGCTACTGAAGACAAAGCTTTTGAACAAGCCCAAGAGTGCAAGGATGAGAAGAAATGAAAAGCAAGAACAGATCTTTCCCTCAGATAGCTCTGGGATAATTCGAAGAAAACTAATATTTGCCTTATAGGAATCCCTGAAAGCGATGAAGCTGCCTCAGAAAATACAGAGGCTCTTCATCAAGAAATTTTGAAAGAGAATTTTCTAGACATGCCAAGAGATTCTGAAATTCAGATAGCAGATAGTTTCAGAACCCCAACACAACTCAACACAAACAAGACATCCCCCAGGTACATCATAATTAATTTCACTAAAGTTAATATGAAAGAGAAAATTCTGAAAGCAGTTAGATGGAAGAAAACCATAACCTACAAAGGAAAGAGTATTAGAATGACTGCAGATCTTCCTGCTGAAATCTTTCAGGCCAGAAGAGGATGGTCAGCAACTTTTAATCTCCTAAAACAAAACAACTTCCAACCCAGGATCCTATATCCAGCTAAACTGAGTTTCATCTATGATGGAGAAATTAAATACTTTAATGGCATCCACATGTTGAAGAAATTTGCCAACAGTAAACCATCTCTGCAGGAAATTCTCAAACCTATCCTCCATAATGACCATTGCAATCCCCCACTACAAAAGTAAACTCACTCAGAAACTTCTGATCAAATTCCAACTTCCACAGTGGCAAAAGGATTAAAAATGTCTACTGGATTTTCGAGCAACTTGAGGACCAGTATCTCATCAGGTCTATCAATAATTTCAATCAATGTGAATGGCCTAAACTGCCCTTTAAAGAGGCACAGATTGGCTGATTGGATACTGAAACTCAGACCAGATATTTGTTGTGTCCAAGAAACACATGTTACTTTAAAAGATAAATACAGACTCTGGGTGAAGGGATGGTCATC
>NW_003852566.1:2504504-2516418 GCF_000181295.1 Otolemur garnettii
CGGACCCCATGGGCAATTGAAGCAACATCAAAAATACACTATTGGGACCTGATCAAACTAAAGAGCTTCTGCACAGCCAAGAACACAGTAAGTAAAGCATGCAGACAGCGCTCAGAGTGGGAGAAAATATTTGCAGCCTATATCTCTGACAAAGGTTTAATAACCAGAATCCATAGAGAACTCAAACATATTAGCAAGATGAGAACACATGATCCCATCTCACTGTGGGCAAGGGACTTAAAGAGAAACTTCTCTGAAGAAGACAGGCACATGGCCTACAGATATATGAAAAAATGCTCACCATCCTTAATCATCTGAGAAATGCAGATTAAAACTACTTTGAGATATCATCTAACACGAGTAAGATTAGCCTATATCACAAAATCCCAAAATCATACATGCTGGTGTGGGTGTCAAGAAAAGGGAACACTTCTACACTGTTGGTGGGATTGCAAACTAATATGTTCCTTTTGGAAAGACATCTGGAGAACACTTAGAGAACTAAAAATAGGCCTGCCATTTGACCCTATAATTCCTCTACTAGATGTATATCCAGAAGACCGAAAAGCACACTACAAGAAAGACATTTGTACCAGAATGTTTATTGCAGCCCAATTCATAATTGCTAGGTCATGGAAGAAGCCCAAGTGCCCATCGACCCACAAATGGAACAATAAATTCTGGTATATATACACCATGGAATACTATGCAGCCCTAAAGAAAGATGGAGACTTACCTCCTTCATGTTTACATGGGTGGAGCTGGAAAATATTCTTAGCAAAGTATCTCAAAAATGGAAGAAAAAGTATCCAATGTACTCAGCCCTACTATGGAACTAATTTATAGCTTTCATATGAAAGCTATAGCCCAATTATAGCCCAAAAATACGGGGGAAGGGGAGAAGGAGGGAAAGAGAGGTGGGAGGATAGGTGGAGGGAGAGTGATTGGTGGGATCATGCCTATGGTTCATCTTATAAGGGTACATGTGAATGTTTCTAAATGAAGAATATAAATGTCTTAACACAATAACTAAGAAAATGACCTGAAGGCTATGTTAACCAGTATGATGAAAACATTTCAAAATGTATATAAAAACAGCACACTGTACCCCATGACAGTATTAATGTACAGAACTATGATTTCATAAAAATAAATAATAAATAAATAAACAAAATAAAGACCATTCATGATCAGAAAGCATCTGAAGAGTCCTTTCCTCTCTCTACATAAAACCTGAGTTACCTGACTGGGAATAAAAAGGGGCTGCTGACTTTCTTATTACGTGCTAATAGGTCTGGCCCCAAGGTCATTTGAAACACAGTACTAGTCTCTCAGGTTAATCTACAAATCAATCTGTTTTCAGCCATCTACATATCTCCCCTAGCAACCAATTAAGGTACCTATACTTTCCACATTCTCCCCTTCCCTTCCAAAAGGCATCTATAAAGGTCTCTGACCATCACTGGGACAATCATTCTTGTGGTATCCCTCATGTGAATGGTATTTGAAAATAAACCTTTCTTTTATTAATGTATCATAATTGTAAGTGATAGTATCAGATGTACCTGCCCAAATAGACTTGCCACACCCACCCAGGAAGGGTCAGACTCATGTCGCCTGAAATAAGAAATAGGAATACCACCAATTGCTGCACTCCCTGACCCTTTAAACCCCCTCGGCCTTAACCCATGTGTGGAATTCCTTTCTTGCTTTCACCCCATTTGCATCCAGGTAGAAATAAAGCCCACATGATTTCTACAGAACAGGAATCCGTTTTCCTTTGTTTTGCGCCTTGGAATAATCTTTCTTCCTTGGGTACAAAACCTTTCAGTAAGTTGATCTTTCAGTAAACCAGATCAAGGGGAAAGGGCAGGTTTTGCCCTGATCCCTACAGAATCTTTTCTCAAACCTGGGTCCACCAGCTCACAACCTAACAAAATTGATGAACCTTTCACAAATGTGGCCCTAAACCATTCTATTAAAGTTATTTCACTTTGAATGTCCATCATTGGTAGTAACTTCTTGTCATTACCTGGAGTTTAATAAAAGTATAAGTCCTTACTATATAGAGGCACTGGGCCAGATTCCAAGAGCTTTCAAGGTAGGCCATTCACTGATGCTTCATTTCAGAGGACATTGTGCCAGCAGATTTGAGAGACCATGGGAGCTGGGGAGGAGTCCATGAACTTCCTCAGAATCAACTGAGTGTCTGTGTGTTATGCTTACTCTCAGCTCTCTAGGATATTTATTTATTCATTTTATTATATTTATAGCAAATTCATTTTGAGAAGACCAGACTGACCCCCATCTTGCACTCCCCCATCCCACCCCCACTTTATCATGACCTGTCCCTGAGTGTGTAGGTCTTGCAGAAATGGGTTGTTAAACAAAGGTTGTTAAATAGACATCCCCTGTGGAGACAGGGCAGATTAGCATGGGGTTGCAGACCCTTGTAAAACCACACCTGGCTCCCCTTGTAATTGCTCACCCCTTTTCCTCATAGACCGAACCTTGCCTCTCACTTCTGTAAACTGCTTTGCGTTAGGAATTCCAAGCCCCTCCCCAACTGAAAGAAGAGTATTGGAAAAAACCTTCCTCTATGATGCCTTGCCAAAAATTTCGGATATGAATCCATCTCGGTCAGCTAGCCAATAAAGGATCCCAGCCTCATATGAACTCAGTGTGTTGGCATTTAATTCCACTCACGTTGGGTACAACAAGATGTCCCACCTTTTGGGGTCAAACCAATATATGTTTTCCACATATTGATTTGTGACCTCACCTATAATCCCTGTTTCCCTAAAATGTGTAAAAGCAAACTGTAACCCCACCACCCTGAGCCCACGTGCTCAAGGCTTCTTAGAAGAAGAAGAATAAACCTCCTTAAATTATTTTACTAAGTATGGCTTCTTTTCCATCAACAATTATAAAGAGCTTTCCATAATACACAGTGTATATTTATTTTTAATAGTTCCCTTAATAAAAATGAATAGGTAACAAATACAAAACGTAAGAACAGAGAACCTTGCTAAGACCACGTGTTGGGTGGCCTGGTGGTGAGATGAGAATTGAGGAGTGAGGGTCTCCTCCACATGCCTGGACAGGTGGGAGTGAAGGGAATGAGTGTTCATGTCCTGTGATGTGGAAGAAACTGGGCCACCTGGAAATTCACTAGACCAGATGAAACTGAGTCCTTCAAAGTCAGTGCATGTTGGGGACGTCTGCATCTTCTACATGTGCGGTTTATCTCTGCAAGATGTATGTCACAAACAAACACTGGTGGGCAGGAGAACGTAAATCTTTCTGTCTTTGGATGGGTCCACAGAACTTTCCCTGGGGCTAGTCCATGCCTGAGGCCCTAGTGGCCTTTTTGGCATTCAGGAAGTTCTTTTTCTTTTTCCTGGGAGGAATGAGCAATGAGATCTCTGGATCCTTCAGATTTTTGAATATAAAGAGCTTTTCGCCTGTATTCAAAACATCAATCGTTTCTGCCCCGACAATGGACACAGGGGCCAGCTCGCCAATGGGCTCCAGTGACAGGTGTGGCCAACTTCCTTTTCCACAGAATATCATCCTCTCTCTGAGAGGGAGACACGTCTTCTGTAAAATGCTAAAGAAAGAAGATCAAATTCAACGTTTTTGGCAACAGACCCTCCTGAGTATTCTACTAGTTTTTTAAAGAGAATCTCCATTTGAGTCCAGAAGCCCATAACCAAATGCCATTTTAAAGAGAGATTATTGTCTGTTTGGTCACTGGTAGCTGTGAAATGAGCTGAGACTGCGGCAGCAGTGTGCTGCAATCAATACTTACTGGCTCATGGCTGCTAAAATTTCAGTAATTTTGCAAGCCCATCATCCTCAGGCTGTTAGCTTTAAATCAGCCATGGTGGGAGTATTTCCACCTTGGAATCTGGCCACGCTACAAATCAGAACTCCCCACCCCTCTCACCCTGAAGATCCTGTTAAACTTTTATGGCTATATCTCTTTGGTCTTACACTAAAAGCAGACTGATGAAATCTGGTTAAAAATTAATAGTTAACAAGTTGGGCAAAATGTGTTTGTCCTATGTATCACGCTTCGGAACCCTCTCATGAAAAGACCGCTGGAATTCTGGCCTTACTCTCCTGAATCCCCGGCTGCTAATTGTAATACTCTGTGACAACCACCAAGAGCCCTCTACAAACTGAGAGCCACAGGGCTCACTCTGCCCAAGTAGCACCAGACAAGACCATGTCACCAGGATCCACCTGTTGGGTATCAATGGCAGGCGTGTGAAGTGACAGATTTGATGTGGCTCCACTGCCATCACCACTAACTGCTGCACTCACAGCTACTGGCCCTGAGCAAGGATTTGAACCAAGCTGTCTTTGATAGTGTCTCCTCTTGCCAGGGAAGGTCCATGGTGCTACCAGGCAGCATGAGACCATCATGTCTTTACATCTGTCCCCACTCCACTTCTACTGGCACAGCCTAGCAGTGCTTCAGGGAGGACACTCTACCATTACATGGCTGAGTTTAGTTTTCTTCCTCTAGGCTTGGATGTGCTTCTCTTGGTCAATATCCTAATCTAATTTCCTTGGGACCATACTGTGCCAATTAAATGGCTCCAAGCCATCACAGGCAACCCGTGAAGCTTAGTCTCAGCACTTTCACCTGAGAACTGCTGGGAGGGGCAGAGCTCAGGTGGACACTTCCTTTGGACAGCCACTGTTTCCAGAGCACATAGTGGACATCAATTTTTAACCACTTATGAATCTATCTCATGTTGCGTCTTTTTCTAAATCTTCTCTATAGGGAATTACAGAGGACACTTGTTCCATGGTTTGCAGCAACCCGATACCACTATGCCCCTGACTTCCCTGTTTTCTAAGTGTGCAATAACCACAGCCCAAAGAGAACAGTGGAATCCAAAGAGCACAGTCTAGTAATTTATGGAAATAAGGAGGGTAGTTAGATGATTCCAAATCCCGTGGCTACTATTTACCAGCTGCAGGCTTGAAGCCTGTGCGTCTGACCTCCCTGAACTTCCATTTTATCACCTCCATTTTCCAGAAGGCTCAATACAATGTCCAAAGGCTTTTGTGAACAGTAAAGTCTAATCACCTATGGAGAATTCTTCTCTTTTAATTATAATTACTAAAATAGCCATTAATTCAAACAAACATAGAAATTAAAATGCTAATCAGTGTTCAGAGAATATCCTTCCACTGCCAGCTGCAGGCTTATCTCAGCTTCTAAACTAAGCCCACTGAATAAACACTTGGTAGCCTACAGGGAAGGACCCTCTATTCCCTGCCACCCTCCTCCTCCCAGCCACTCACAGGCAGCTGGGCTCCCTACTCCCCAGCCCACTCACCAGTGCCCGTCATTACCTCTCCTTCCTCCTGTGAGCCCAGAGCATCTTTTCTAGTCCTCTGGCCATCAAATCTCCTCGCAGTTTGGTGTCTAAGGCTTGCCACCAGCCCTGGTGTTTCCTGAAGGTAAGAAGGGGGAGTTTATATTTTTAAAAATAGCATCTCTGAGGGATTAGTAATCCTAAAAGCCCTCCAGGGCTCTGACCCTCCAAGTGAATTGGGGTATTCACCATTTGTTCTCTCACTCACTCTCTGCTCCTTCTCAGGCCTTGTCAAGATGCAACCTTTGCCCTCAAAGGGTCCACAGTCCGGGGGATCACAGATGGGTGACAAGTGACATTAGTCAGAGGAAGGTCGCCTACAGTAGACCCACTGGGAGCTCCATAAGAGTTTACGAATACATGACTACAGAAGGTGAAAATAGCACAGTGGAAATCTGGAAGGTGGGCTAAGCTTTAGGCCCACCCTAAGGCCACATGAATGGGTTTAGTCCTAAACTGAAGGACAGGGGCCTTGGAGAGTATTGCCCAAGAGAGCAGGAGGGCACAGGTCACATCAACCAGGGACAGCCCAGAACTGAGAGTCCTGCCTGTCAAGCTCATCCCTCTGACTTGCCATTGGCCCCTGCCCAGCTGGAGGTGGAGATGGGACCTCTTTCATACCCAGTCAGGCCTGCTCTCTATCCTAGGAGTCTAACTCCTGAGCAGAGAAGGGCGGTCCTCCGATGGCAGTGCTCAAGAGTGGATGGTCTGGGCCTTCCCTGGCCCTGCCCTCCTAGGGGCTCGTCTCTGGATTCTGACATGTCCCCAGTACACCCTATTCTTCCTTAGGTCAGTCAGTGTGAGAGGCTTGAAACCCAAGATTCTTTCTTTTTTTTCTTTTTGAGACAGAGTCTCATTTTGTCACCCTCAGTAGAGTACTGTGGCATCATAGCTCACAGCAACCTCAAACTCTTAGACTCCAGTGATTCTCCTGCCTCAGCCTCCCAAGTAGCTGGGACTATAGGTGCCTGCCCCAATGCCCAGTTATTTTTAGAGATGAGGTCTTGCTTTAGCTCAGGCTGGTCTTGAACCTGTGAGCTCAGGCAATCCACCTGCCTCAGCCTCCCAGAGTGCTAGGATTATAGGCATAAGCCACCACACCTGGGTCTCCAAGATTCTTTCCCCCTGCCCCCATTTTTGAGACTCTGTCTCCTAGCTAGAGTGTAGTGGCTTCAGCCTAACTCACAGCAACCTCAGACTCCTGGGCTCAAGTGATCCTTCTGTCTCACCCTCCCAAGTAGCTGGGACTACAGAGGCCCTCCGCACCACCTAGCTAATTTTTCTATTTTTAGTAGAAACAGGGTCTTGCTGTTGCTCAGGCTGGTCTCGAACTCCTGAGCTCAAAGCAGTTCTCCTGTCTCAGCCTCCCAGAGTGCTGGGATTATAGGCATGAGCCACTGCGACTGGCCAAACCCCAAGATTATTAACTGATGTAGTGACTAGTGCCCTCGGAAACTAGGGTAAGGGGCTTGGGATTCCAGGAGTCATCAGTCTGCTTGGCATGAGGCCAGGCAAACAAAGAGCACATGTGTGCCCATGGTGACAGCCACCTGAGTCGCCTTGCCTTGTCCCAGCTTAGCCTGCCCACCCCTCAAACTAAACTAACAGTGCGGCCCCCCAAGGACCTCAAGGGCGACTCTCAGGCAGAGGTGGAGTCTCTATGACTATGCATGTTCCTACGCCAGGGACACTTCGAATACTTTCCATCTGCATGTCCTTGAAGCATGTGGTGCACAGGAAAAACCTGACTATGAAATGCAGCCCTCTGACCACACACAGCCTCTGCCCACCCACTTCCCACCCTCTGACTGTGCTGGCCTTCCCACCCACAGCTGCTGTTCTCTCACTCCAGCCCTCCTTCTTCTTGATTTTCAAATAAAGAGCCCCCTCTATGACTCTTAAGAAAAAGGCATTGCCCCTTTATTCAGGACTGATAATGTCCATGCACCCCTGTCCACATAGTCAGGTCATTCCACAAGGCTCCCTGCTCCCATACACCCATCCTGGCCTCCTTTGGGTCCTGACTGGGGTCCTGGGGTCCTGGCTGGGGTCCCTGGCTCCAGTGCCCCTGCCAGCTGCTCAGTGGTCTCAGTCTGGCCACAGCTCCTTGCTCCTCTCCAAGCTCCTCCATTCACAAGCAGCATGGCCACTGCTCCCCAAACCCACCTCCCCCTACACTCAGCTTCCTGCCTTTCCTTATAAAGGGCCTTTACCAACCCAATTCACTCCTCAACACCACCCTAAAGGAAAACACCTTTGCAGAGTTATCCAAAATTGAGGAAAACACCTAGTAACAGGGTCACAGTTACATGCACCCTATTACACCCTTCTGTGCAATATTAGGAGCTGTTAATACCTATGAAGAGTTTCAACAGAGAAAAGCATGAATTTTAAATTAGTAAAAAGAGCAGGGAACAAAGTCTAACTAATGGGATAGAATTATATAAGATGTCTGTCTGCACCAGGACGAGAGTGGAAAGGTACTGAACAAACTTGCTACCACTACAAGGTCCTGAAAAGCAGGCAGTGAGGCTGTACACACTCATACACTCACACACATATTTACACACCAACAGATGCATATGGGTACACACCCCCTTTGCAGACCCACATAGCACCACACCCACAACACACACACACAGACTCGGCAGAAAACACATTCTGGAGGGAAAAATGTAAGAATATGGTAACATTTCTTTTCCAGGTAGCAGAACTATGGATATTTCTTTTTTCCTTTTATGCATTTTTTACATTTTCTTTAATAGACATGCATGACATATTTATGGTCCCAGGGAAACTTATTTTCTTAAGATTCTACTTGAAAAATAAATTGGTGATGAAGTTAGAAAGTATGGACAAAAATTTGGTCCTCTTGTGACTTTGAGAGTTCACAGTGACCCTTCTGAACAGGTCCCTGGCACCAGGAAGGGACATGCATCTGCTCCCTCTCTCATGGGCTTCCCAGGGCTAGTCCCCGCCCTGCAGAGGCTGCCCCTCCATGCTCTCACCTCCTTCTGCCCCTGTCAGCCGGCTCCGAGCTGCCCTCATTCTCCACAGCATGGTCTGAATGCTTCTCGCCCATTGAGTCCAGCAGGGCCAGCAGCTGGGCCTGAGAGGCCGTGGGCAGCAACACACTCAGCAGCCGGCGTAGCGTGGCTGCGGGGACCATGGTCATCCTCGAGAGGTAAGATGCCAGTCTCAGCTCCTACAGGGAACAGAGGTGAGAGCTCACACCCTCACTGTACTTATGACCAACAACTTGTAATTTGTTACAGTCTTGGGACATTCTGTCCTGCACTGATAATTATTTTAGTAGCTCAGTCTAGAAACCATGCTCCTGAACTTGCAGAGCTGTCCACAAACCCTATTTGGTCAGCATCCCTGACTCCCCGTGATATTTCTAAGGGCTTCATCCATCCCTTGCAGTCACAGGGGCAGTGCCCAAAGTGAGCCCAGTGCTGCAGCAGGGTCACATGCAGTGTGACCTTTCTCCTCCTCCCCACTGTCTGTGAGGCCAGGCAGCTTTCGGGGAACAGTGCAGGCTTCAGAAACAACCAAGGTGTCCCTAAATTCAGGGGCCATTAAAGATAGCTTGCTGCATCCACACCAAGAAAAACCCCTCTGTCATCAAAGACAAGGACAGGATGGAAAGACAAGGACAGGATGGACTTAAGGGGCATGAGGTAAGTGAAGCATTCGCTCTCTGAAGCCCGTGCAGTGCGGGAGTCCACACACTGGACAATCCAGACGTGACAGAACTCAAAACCAGAGAGCAGAGCAGTGGGTGCTGAGCTGGGGGTGGGTGCGCAGAGCGGGCAGCACAAGGGCATTATGGGGGCCACCTGGCTCTGCGTCTTGATAGTGGCGCTGCTGCTGGTTACGAAAATGTACCTGGGGTAAAGTGACATAGAACCAGGCTCACATTTCACACTGACCTCAGCATCCTGGCGATGCTACACAACAGCAACCTGTGAGGGAAACTGAAACAGGAGGTGGGGACTCTCTATCCCACCTTTGCAATTTCCTGTGAACCTGAGCAGATTTCAAAATAAAAAGTATTTTAAAAAATGCACATCCCAATAGTGTTGCTGGTGGGAATGCAACCTAATACACTCCTTTTGGAAAGATGTCTGGAGAACACTTAGAGAACTAAAAACAGACTTGCCATTTGATCCTGCAATTCCTTTATTAGGTATATATCCAGAAGACCAAAAATCACATTACAATAGAGATATTTGTATCAGAATGTTTATCGCAGCCCAATTCATAATTGCTAGGTTATGGAAGAAGCCCAAGTGCCCATCGATCCATGAATGGATCAATAAATTGTGGTACATGTACACCATGGAATACTATGCAGCCCTAAAGAAAGATGGAGACTTTACTTCCTTCATGTTTACATGGATGGAACTGGAAAATGTTCTTCTTAGCAAAGTATCTCAAGAATGGAAGAAAAGGTATCCAATATACTCAACCCTAGTATGAAACTAATTTATAGCTTTCATATGAAAGCTATAACCTAATTATAGCCCAAGAATATGGGGAGGGGGAGGGGAGGAGAGGGGAGTGAATGGGTGGATGGAGGGTGATTGGAAGGATCACCTCTATGGTTTATCTTACAAGGGTACAAGTGAATCTTTCCAAAAGTAGAATATAAACGTCTTAACACAATAACTAAGAAAATGACATGAAGGCTAAGTTAACCAGTTTGATGAAAATATTTCAAATTGTATATGAAAACACCACACTGTACCCCATGATTGCATTAATGTACACAGCTATGATTTAATAATAAAAAAATGCACATCAAACCATGAATGAATTAACAAATTGTAGTGTATGTCCACCATGGAACACTATGCAGCCATAAAAAAGGATGGAGACTTGACAGTTTTTATGTTTACCTGGATGGAACTGTAACAAATTGTTTTAGTAAAGTATCTCAAGAATGGGAAAAAAGTATTCAATATACTCAATACTATTATAAAACCAATATATCATCACCTACACATTCATATGAATAATAAAATACAACTACAGTCTAGAAAGAAGGAGGGGAGAGAAGAAAAAGCAGAGGGGAGGGAAGGGGGCGGAGGGGAGGAGGAAGGCTATTTGGTGGGAACTCACCTATTATACACAATGCAATGGTACACTGCAAATCTATTAAGAGTATAAATGTCTTACCACAACAAATAAGCGAGGTGATAGTTATGTTAATCATTCTACTTTAAGCATTCCACATTGTATATCAAATCAGCACACTGTATCCCATAATTGTACACAGTTATGTTTTAATAAAAATAAATAACTAAAAAAGCAGACTCTCCCCACTGGGTAGAACTGTGAGTCCTTGGGATGTCTTTACTTCTCTTTGGGCTTCAGTCTCCTCATCTGTCAACTGAGGGTCATAACAATTCCTGTGGCAAAGGGGTTTGTGAGGACAAAATGAGCCAGGGCACAGAAACCTGCTCTGTGCAGAAAAGACACAAATAATGACCAGTTTTCCCAGTAACTGGGGCCTGCATGGCCATGCCCAGGGGCCCTCCCTGGGATTTCATATGGTGAGGATAGAAGAGACAGAGAGAAGCAACCCTGGACTCGGATGTCGAAAGGCCACAAACTCAGGGCTGCCAGCTGCATGCCACCCTCTGTGTAGGCACAAAGAGACAGGAGAGATGGAGAAACAGAAAGGCCCAGAGTCCCTTGGCCATTTGAGCCCCCAAAGCTCAGCCTTGCTCTTCTTGGGGATGGTCAGAGGATCCATATGTCTCCCCACCTTTTAAAATTTTGAGACAAGGTCTCACTCTGACTCCTGGGCTTCAGTGCAGTGGCATTAGCCTTGCTTATGGCAGCCTAAAATTCCTGGGCTCAAGTGATCCTCCTGCCTCAGCCTCCTTGTAGCTGGGACTGCAGGCATGAGCTGCCACATCCAGCTAATTTTCTATTTTTATATTTTTTATTAAATCATAACTATGCACATTAATGCATTGATGGAGTACAATGTGCTGATTTGATATACAGTGTAGAATGCTTACATCTAACTGATTAATATAATCATCACCTCACTTATTTGTTGTGGTTAAGACATTTATACTCTACTCTTAATAGTTTTGAAATGTACCATTGCATTATGCATATTAGGTGAGGTCCCCCCAAATGCCCTCCCACCTCCCCTTCCCTTTCTGGACTATAGTTGTGTTTTATCATGTGTATGAATGTGTAGGTGATGAAATATTGGTTTCACAATAGTATTGAGTACATTGGATACTTTCTCTTCCATTCTTGAGATTCTTTACTAAGAAGAATATGTTCCAGCTCCATCCAGCTAAACATAAAAGATGTAAGGTCTCCATCCTTTTTATGGTTGCATAGAATTCCATGGTATATATGTGTGTGTGTGTATCACAATTCATTAATCCATTCATGGGTCAATGGGCACTTGGTCTCCTTCCATGACTTGGCAATTCTGAATTGGGCTACAATAAACATTCTGGTGAACATTTCGTTGTTGTAAAATG
>NW_003852566.1:2516538-2552537 GCF_000181295.1 Otolemur garnettii
CACACATGGAATTTCTCCCAGGTTTGTGTCCCGACTGTGGGCTCATTTAGACTGAACTCCATGTCTCCCTTTGTTTCCGCTGCCATTCAGCATACAATGATTTTTGATCATCTGGGTATATACCTACTAGAGGAATTGCAGGATCAAATGGTAGGTCTACTATTAGTTCCTATAGCCAATACACTACTCAGAAATAAAAAGAAATCAGGAGGTATCACATCACCAGACTTCAGGCGATTCTATAAATCTATAGTGATCCAAACGGCATGGTACTGGGACAAAAATAGAGAGGTAGATATATGGAACAGAAGAGAAAACCAAGAGATGAACCCAGCTACTTATCATTTGATCTTTGATAAGCCTATCAAAAAGATGCATTGGGAGAAAGATTCCCTATTTAACAAATAGTGCTGGGTGAACTGGCTGGTGACTTGTAGAAGACTGAACCTGGACCCACACCTTTCACCATTAACAAAAATTGATTCTCACTGGATAAAAGATTTAAACTTAAGACATGAAACTATATACTAGAAGAGAGTGCAGAGAAAACGGTTGAAGAAATTGGCCAAGGGGGAAAAATACACACATATATATATATATATATATATATATATATAGCAGTTTTTGGCTGGGGCCGGGTTTGAACCTACCACCTCCAGTATATGGGGCCGGTGCCCTAGTCCTTTGAGCTATAGGCGCTGCCCCATGGAAAATATTTTATGAGGAAGACCCCCCCTAGGAATTGAAGCACCACCAAAAGTAGATTACTGGGATCTGATCAAACTAAAAAGTGTTTGCACAGCCAAGAGCACAGTAAGTAAAGCAAACAGACAACCTTCAGAATGGGAGAAGAGTTTTGCAGGTTGTGCTTCTGACAAAGGTCTGATAACTAGAATCTACAGAGAACTCAAACTAATCAATAGGAAAAGAACAAAAAGAACAAATAACCCCGTTTGTATGAGAGCAAGAGACTTGAACAGAAGCTTCTCTGAAGAAGACAGGTGCATGGCCTACATGAAAAAACGCTCACCATCTTTAAGCACCAGAGAAATGCAAATCAAAACCACTCTGAGATAATATCTAACTCCAGTAAGACTAGCCCACATCACAAAATCTCAAAACTACAGATGTTGGTGTGGATGTGGAGAGAAGGGAACACTTCTACACTGCTGGTGAGAATGCAAGCTAATTTTCTATTTTTAGTAGAGAGGGGAGCTCAGTGTGCTGCTCAGGCTGGTCTCAAACTTCTGGGCTCAAGCAATCCTCTTAACCTCGGCCTCCCAGAGTGCTGGAATTATAGGTCGGAGCCATTGCACCTAGCTCATACTTCTGCATTTTTGCTGAAACCAGTTTGAGTTGAATTTCTGTTACCTTGACTTAAAAGAAATTCTGTTTTCACAAAGCGTCCAAGTGTGGTACTCATAGAGCTGGGGGGTACCGTAGTGGTGTTTACATGAGTAGGAACAGAGCTGTAACAAATCACCACAAACCTGTGGTTTGAAACAACAGAAATTTACCCTCCTCTAGTTCTGGAAACTGAAATCTGAAATCCGTTTCCCTGGGCTAACATCAGGTGTGGGCACTGGAAGAATCCATGTCCTTGTCTCTCCCATGTTCCTGGGCTTGTGCCCACCTCCCCTCCGCTTACAGGGCATCCTCCGGTGCCTGCTTTGCTCGTCACACTGTCTTCTCTGCCTCTGATCCTCTTATAAGGTCACAAGGATCATCCCCCCATCCAAAGATCCTTAACCACATCTGCAAAGTTCCTTTTGCCATGTAAAGTTACTCTGTCAGGTTCCAGGGATTAGGATGTGGTCCCCTTTGGGTGAGCTTCTGCAGCCTGCCACTGCATGTCACTAGCATATCTACTCATGTTTTAATTCCACTAACACTACAACGGCATCCCAGGAGGTGCCAGACCTGTCCCAGGCACTGGAGGCAGAGTAGTGAGTGGAACAAGGTCCCTGCTTTTGTGAGGGCTGCAGTCAGGTGAAGAGACAGATGGAGGCACCCTCAAACATGACAGCAGGCAGAGGGAGGCCTGATGAAGCCCAGGCAGGACAGAGGGACACAGGGTGACAACATGTAGATGACATCAGCAAGAGAATGCAGGGGAGGAAACAGGACTGAGGCTCAGCCCCTGGGAGCCGTGATGGGGAGCATCCAGCAAGGGGCTGGTCTGGAGAGGTGTCGGGTGTGGGGAACCAAGTTTGGGGAACCAGGAGAGAATGTGCTCAGGAAGGAGGAGGGCTGCAGCCAAGCACTGCAGAGAGAAGCAGGGGCCACTTCTGACCTTGACACTTGCTTTCAGCAGAGTGACGGGAAAGGGGAAAGGTGCTGTTTCAAACATCAACCCCCTACCATGTCCCACCCTCCCCTCTGCAGTCTCCCACTACCCTAACACAGATCCACTCAGTGTACCCTGAATGCCCAGGCTGGGAAGCCCTTCCCTTGAGCCTCCTTCTACCTGAATGTGTGTCCCCACACTGCATCTGCCTAACTTTCTCCAGCTCATTCATGCGGCCTCTGTACAGCCCTTCCCCACTCCTACATTCTGGAACAGGTCCCTCATTGGTTTTAACCAATTCTGCCATCACCGTCCCATTTCTAGTGTATCTTCACCTAGGCACGCAGGATGAAGTCAGTGGACCACAAATAAACGCAGGGAGCCAGGTGTCTACACAGAGGAGGGAGACTGCAAGGACCAGAGTGGCCAGTGGGCCATCTCCCTCCCTCCTTCCCCTGCATCTCTTCACAGCGTGGTCTCCTTTACTTTCTGGAGACTCCGGGATAATTGTGGCCATCTGCAGACACCACGGTAGAATTCTCTCTTGAACCACATAAAGATGAAGGAAGAAAAAGGAAGAGGAGGAGGAAGAGGTGGGAGGGTGGGAGGGAAGGAGGGAGGACAGGAGAGAAGGGTTATTCTTTACTATAGTACAAAAAAATAAAGTGTAGTTTAATTTTATATGTTAGTTTGGATGGGCCGCTATGCCAGGATATTTCATGAACATTACTCTCTGGGTGTTTCCATGGGGGTCTTTTGGATGAGATTAATACTTAGGCTGGTGGACTTTAAGGAACCCACGTTGCCCTCCATGATGTGATGGGCCTCGTCAATCAGCAGAAGGCCTGAATAGACCAAAAGCCTTGACTACCCTGAGCACAGGGAATTCTGCAGACAGCCTTCGGATTTGAACTGTCACTCCTTCCCAAGTGTCCAGCCTGCCGGCCTTCCCTGTAGAACTTGGACTCACCAACCTCCATGAACACACGAGCCAATCTTAAATAAATCATTTCTATACACAGACACAATCCCTTTGGTTCTATTTCTCCAGAACTCTCACCAATACCCAGGGGCTAGAAGGAAGAAATCCAGTTGGGTGGACATCAATGAGTGGGCTACAAAAAGCACGCAGTGTGGGCGGAGAGAACAGCGTCCCTACCTGTCTCCATTACTCAGAGCTTCCAGTCTGGCAGCATTTACCCACCTCAGAGCCAATTCTTTTTTTATTTTTTAAATTGTTTCAGGTTAATTTGAGGATATAAAGAATTTGGTTACAATGTCTGCTTGTTTTTGGAGACAGAGTCTCACTATATTGCCCTCTGTAGAGTGCTGTAGTGTCAAAGCTCAAAGGAATCTCAAACTCTTGGGCTTAAGCAATTCTCTTGCTTCTGCCTCCCAAGTAGCCAGGACTACAGGCACTCACCACAATGCCTGGCTATGTTTTGTTGTTGCAGTTGTCATTGTTGTTTAGCAGGCCCGGGCTGGGCTCAAACCCGCCCTCCTTGGTGTGTGTGGCCAGAGCCCTAACCACTGAGCTACAGGCACTGAGTCCAGTGTTTGCATTTTTAGGTAGAATCCCTCTTATAATTATGTCCTTCCCCCAAGAGGTATGCCATACACCCTAAGTCCCTATTAAGTGGGAGCCCACCCATCCTCCTCCCTCTTCCTCTCTCCCCATTCCCTTGTTCCCCCGCCCCTCAACTTGAATTGAGTTTTTCACATAGCCAATACTTTAGCAGAGCACTATGGTTTCCATGTGTGAATCCCTACAAAATTCACATTAGAACTTAATCCCAAATGCAATAGCATTAAGAGTTGGGGCCTTCTGGAGGTGTTCAGGCCAGTAGGGCTCAAGGGAACTAGCCATTTGCCCTTCCACCCTTCTGCCACATGAGGACACGGCATCCTCCCCTCCCTGGGGTGCAGCAACAAGCACCACCTTAGGAGCAGAGTGCAGCCCTCGCTTGACACTGAGTCTGCAGGTGCCTTGGTCTTGGATTTTCCAACCTCCAAAACTGTGAGAAAATGCATTTCTATTCTTTGTAAATGACCCAGTCTTAGGTATGCTGAATGGCAGCGGAAACAAAGGGAGACATGGAGTTCAGTCTAAATGAGCCCACAGTCGGGACACAAACCTGGGAGAAATTCCATGTGTGACACTGGCTCTCTGTAAAGCCTCAAAGTAACAAAGAAGAAAGGGGGAAAGTCAAAGTTGGGCCTGGGAAACGACTCAGTGACCCAGAAACACAGGCTAAGGGGCGTCTTCTCTGCACCCTGCAGGGATCAATTGGGAGGGCACAGGGGTGCAGCCATCAAGCCACAGATGAACCCTGAGTCCCCCTCAAGCAGCAGTCAGCCCTGTGCCCTCACCAGGTCTCTGCCTTTGTCCCTTTATTCATAACATGGGGATACATTCCTCATTCCCAGCGTTCTTCAAGGACTAGAGTCTCAGGCCATGGCAGGTGCCTCCCTCATCCTGTTTGGAGCCCATGCGATCCTGCAACAGCGTGGAGCAGGAAGAACTTGGGTTCCCATCCTAGCTCTGCTGGGCTCCCTAGGACCTGCCTATAAAGGGTTGAGGACAGAAATCTGCCCCCAGCAGTGAGACCATGAGCAGCAGGGGCTCTCTCCACAGGACTCACAGGCAGGTGGCCAATGTTATAAATACCTGCAAAGCCCAGGGCAGCTCTCACATCAGAGAAGCAACAAGTCAGCAACAGCACTGCCACTGCCACCTCCTGTGCTAACCTTCCCTCTGCAAAGTGTCTGTGTCCAGTCTTGAAAACTGTGAATATGTTACCTTGCATGGCAAAGGGAACTGCAGATGGGACTAAGATGAGACAGTGGGGTTATCCTGAATATTCCAGGTGGGTCCAACCTAATCATCATGTGAGTCCTTAAAACTAGAGCCCCCTCCTGCTGTGGCAGGCCAGAGAGACATGTAACAGTGACAGAAGGGCCAGAGAGATGTAGAATTTCAGGCTTTAAAGATGAAGAAGGGAGCCATGAGCAAGGAATGCAGGTGCCTCTAGAAGCTGGCAATGTCCCTTTACCACAGCCAGCAAGAAAATGAGCATCTCAGTCCTGCAACTGCAATAAGCCAAATCCTGCCAGTCACTTGAGTGAGCGGGAAACAGATTCTCCCTCTACAGCTTCCAGGGTAACGTGAACCTGCCAACACCTTGCCTGGAGAAACCCACGTTGGACCTCAGACCTGCAGAATGGAAGGCAGTCACCTGTGCTGTGTTAGCGGCTGTTTGTGGTCATTTGTCACCTGTGCTGTGTTAGCGGCTGTTTGTGGTCATTTGTCAGAGCAGCAATAGGAAACCCGATCCATCAGGGAAGCTGGATTGCCCATGGACAGCCGTGGCCAATTCATGACATGGGACACCCAAATAAGCTCCCAGCCCCTACTTCCTGCTGGCTCCCTCCCCAGGCCGGGGAGTAAGTGTTTGACCAGGAGCCTGCCTCACAACCAGCAGGCCCCATGGCCGGTTCTCCTCAGGTATGAGTGGAATCTGCTGTGGGGACTTGGGGGCATTTGTTTCCCTGATGAGAAAGGACAGGCAAGTGGCTGTTGTTCTACCTCTTGCTCTGACATAGACTCTGGAAAAACTCATAGAACATGACCCTGATACCACTGGATCAGTGAGCACCTGCCTCCAGAGACCAAAGTTGCATAAACTGCGGTGGAAAGTCCTGTTTCCTGGCACTTATAGACACTGGGAGGTGCAGGAACCCCATCTTGGGATGTAGTCAGGTCCCAGGCACACACCCCAGGGCTCTGTCCCAGAAGGGGGGTGGTACTGCACTCTGGCTAAGGACCAGCAAGGACAGCCAGCCAGTCCCAACTCTGGGAGCTGGAGCACGGCTGCAAATGCATCTCCTGGCCCAGTTTTCTCTTACCAACTTGGTTCCAGGTGGAACCTGCCCCACATATTAAAGACTGAAAAGGTGGAGGGTGTCTATCAAATTGCAGAAAAGAAACCAACTGGGCCAATGGGGTGCTGCTGTGGTTGCTGCCCTGAGCACTGACTGAGTGTCCCCTGCACACTGGGCTTGGGCTCAGGCCTTTCCTGAATCTGCTCACAGTGCCCGGGCTTGGCTTTCTCAGCTCCTCCTACGGGTGAGGAAAGGGTGAAGAGATGTGCACACATGGGCAGGCGCAAACATGGCTGGCGTCTCCTCACCTGGCCACACAGGGTCACAAAGGTGTCCGTCTCCATGTTTTCCAGCGAGTCTTCCAGCACAACACTGTTCTGTTGTTCCTCTCTCAAACTAGAGTGAAAATAAAGTCTATATGAGTCCAGCTTTGCTATAAAGTGATACCGAAAGATTAGTTGGTTATTTAAATAACAAAGAATCTCTCATCTAAGCCACATAATTTAAAATATATATGATATATCCACACAAAGAGGTGGCGGGGAGGTCTGCTTTCCTCCTCCTGCCTAAACCACTCCACAAATAATGCACCAAGGAGGCTCCTTCAGAGGGGGAGCTCCCCAAAGTGAGAAGTTCCATGGGAGCTGCAGGGAGACTGCACTGTGCTTTTGTAGGGTGACCTGTGATCTCACTCCTCATGGCCACAACCAAGCCCTGAGGGCCACATCCACCATGTGGCCTTAGAGAGAAGCAGACCCAGAATGATTTTCGGAGTATGGCCCTGGCTCTAACCTCAAGACTGGGGTCGCTTTTTCAAAGTCACGAGGCTTTCTGGCTACCACACAAGGAGGTCTGTTTAATCCACAATCTACCACACATTCTTTCTGGCTAACACAACCCAAACTTTCTGCAAGCACAAAAGCCTGATCATAAGCAGTCTCCCTCAGGGAGCCTGTGGATACTATAGGCCTAACATCCCAGGCTAAGCCCAGCCAACGCCTTGGGCATTTCCCTCTGGCCACACAGAACAGACTCCCCTCAAGCAATTACTTCAATGGAACTGAATTGTTTTTTGATGTTGTATTCACACAGAAAAGCACAATCAAATAAACAGAAACCACCCATAATCTTACCACCCAGAAATCATATCTATTGTACTTTGGTGTATTTTCTTCTAAGCAATTTGGATGTGTGCTTAAAAAATTAATCACACAGTATAAAGTGTCTGCATCCTCTCCTTTTAATATCAATATTATATTCACATGGAAAATTATGAAGCTATTAAATATTATGTTTCTGCAAGAGTTCATAATGCCACAGCCATAGCTAGTTGCCTAAAGTTAACTGAAAAAGAATGCAGAGAATGAAAAAGAAGATTGGGGTCCTGAGTGTCCTATGATTTTACAAAGCAGTTTATAAACCACTATGTTCACTGTGCAACCAGAATAAGGCCTGAGGTCTAGTTCACTATCTTGTGCCAGTGTTACGTGTTGGTTTGGGTTAGGGACTGTGATTATGTAAGGTGGGGCCAACCTGAGGGCACTGGCTGTAGGGTGCACTGGACCTCTCCTACCATCTTGGCAACTTCCTGTGAGTTTATAATTATTTCAAAATAAAAAGTTTAAAAATATTATGTATGGACTTCCACTGGCACCCCGCCTTGCTCAGACCTGCCAACATCTCAGCCCAGTGCTCAGAAGAGCCACTCCTCCAGATCTCCAGTGCTTATCACACCCCAAAGCCCACCTGTCCACTCGAATCTCTCCAACAGCCCAAGTGCCAGTGACTGTGACCGCTCCCTCAACCTGATGTCTTCCATGTGCTCCAGCTCCCCAAGTGGCCTGCTCTCCACATGTGCCTGCCTCCTTGATTCCTTAGGACCAGAGGGTTTCTACTAGCTCCATAGCACCCAGAGAGCCCCAAGGCCTCCATGACACAATGAGTGGACCTCTTGATCCAACACTCCATTCCTGGTTCCCCAGAGCCCTCCTTGCTGCCACCACTGCCACCCCTGCCACCCCCACCATTTGCACCCAGGAAACCTAGAGGCCTGCAGAGAGAAGAAGCCCTGACATCCTCATCCCGGGCCTGGACCACCACGAGCTGGTGAAGCAGAACTCAGAGCTGGCCGAGGCATTGCAGGTGCAAGCACATGGCTGCTCTGACCTGCAGTGGGCATACAGGCTTCCCCACCAAGCAGACAGAAGGTAAAACAGCTCAAGGTGAAGCACGCAGAGCTGGTGGGCCTCGTATGGCACCTGGAAGACCAGACCCATCTACTTCAGGGCACCAACCTCTGGGCGGTTGAGTGTGCCTGTGCCCTGTAAGAGCCCTGCTGTCCTGGAGCTGTGCCAGGCCTGTGCCCACCAGCATGCCCAGCCCAGGATTGTCTGAGCAGGAGAGCATAGTCCTTGCCCAGGAAAATCAGATGAAAGAGCTAAGGCAGGAGTGCCACCTGCTACAGGGGCATGTTGCCTCAGGACCTGGGTGTGACCTGCATCCTGAAGAGGGTGCCATCTGCGTCCAGTAGCTCAACAACAGAGACTTAGCCTATTGCTGCGCTAGTCCCAGGGGGAAGTGTCATGCCTGCAGAGGCAACTGATGCTGCAGCAGGGCTAAGGTGGTGCCTGGGTAGAGGAGAGAGGCCAGAGCCTGTGAGGAGGTGCATCACCAGGTACAGGTGCTGAAGGCAAGCTGGGAGCGCTACGAGGAGGCAGAGGCACAGACGCAGGTGGCAGGTGGCTCTGTGCAAGGGCGCCTGGCTGGCCGAGGAGAACCAGCGGCTCCAAGCCTAGAACAACTGGATGCGAAAGGAGGAAGCTGGGAACAGCAACATTTGAGGGCAGTTGGCCTGGGCCTGTCAGGAGCTGCTCCAGCAGGTGGCCAGTGGATATCACAGGCAGGCAGTGACACGAAAGGCAGCAGCAGCTGGGACACAACTGGCAGAAGGTTCTGTGCGACTTCCCTGCTGTCCAGAAGGAGATACAGGCACTGCAGTGTCAGCCCCACCACCCTGCAGAACAGCCTAGGGTAGCCACCCTGGAGACCCGAACCAGAAAGGAAAAGCAGAAGGCCCAAGTTCCAGGGAGGGCCTGAAGATCACACACTGTCACAGCCCAGCAGAGACCAACAGAAGAAAAGGGAAGCCTCTAGTGATGTCAGCCCCGCTGCCCTTGGGGAGCCAACCAGTGCCCCTCCATGTGCCAGACAGAGTTCTTGCAAGCCTACCTCTGGACTCCAGGCTTCAGGCCAAGAAAACCAGCTCCCAGTCAAACTCCTCCTCCAAGGTGGAATCCGTGTGGGCCACTGTGCCATCTTACACTACTGTGGATGTGGACATGACCACTGAGGTGGATGATCCAGGGCCTCCCAGAAGTGGGAGGCTCAGATGCTCCTGCTGCCCCAAAGCTCAAGATTTTCCTGACTCAATATAACTACAACCCATTTGAGGGGCCCAATGAGCACCTTGAGGGTGAGCTACCCCTCAGATCTGGGGACTGTGTATATATCTTTGGTGAAATGGTTGAGGATGGCTTCTATGAAAAAGAATTTGAGGATGGCCAGCGGGGTCTGGTGCCCTCCAACTTGATGGAGCAGGTTCCAGACAACAACATCTCAAGCTACCTGCCTCCCAAGTTCCTTGACCTTAGTCACTCTCAACTCCCAACTCAGCAGGGCAAAGCTGAAAAGGAAGACAGCTTATTACCTGGGGAAGCCCAGGGAGTGGTGGGCAGCAGGCCACGCCAGATGGGAAGGATGGGCTCCACAGCGGAGTTAGTAATAGACATCTTGCATACAAAGACAGAAGCCTACCAGCTGGGCTTGCCACACAGCACTGGGGAACAAGGTTTCTCCAGATCCTTTCTATGTGCCAATAGGCTGCTTGTGTAGCCTCCATGCAACTATAGCTGCTTAGTGTCACAGCCACATCAGCCAAAATCATTTGGGTCTAAGGCAGTAGCAGCCACCCCCACATGGTATAACTCAATGACCAAGACCATGCCCTGACCCCCATGGGTGTGGGCTGCTACACCTTCCACAGCCTACCTCCTGCTGTGCAGGACCACACCCAGGGGGACCTGCTGCAGGTGCACTGAAGAACAGTGTCCTCCACCATCACCTTCAACACACCTCTGGCAGGACCTCCTGACCCTCTTCTGGACGTGCTGGTGGAACGACACACCTCACCAAGCTTCCTGGTAGTCAGCTGGCTCCCCATGACCAGCGACTCAGCTGGGTTTTCTAATGGAGTCCAAGTCACTGGCTATGCTGTGTATGCTGATGGGTTAAAGGTGTTGGAGGTGGCTGATGCTACCACTGGGAGGACCCTGTTGGAATTTTCTCAGCTGTAGGTGCCCCTGATGTGCCACAATGTCTCAGCGAGAACCATGTCACTCCGTGGAGAGTCCCTGGATTCAGTGCCAGCTCGGATCCCTGAGAACTGCTGCCCCCGTCCCCAGTCACTGGAGACCCCTTTCTTTAGCTACACTTCAGCCCCCCCCCCTCATCTGGCCTCAGAAGCAGACACAGACGCTGGCTCCTCTGGGTGCCAAGACCAGTCCCCACATCCCTGGAAGCTGTGGGGAGTCCCAGGCCACGTTCCTAGAAGCATTCCTGAAGAATCCCTGAGCATGCAGTCTCTAATGTCCAACCTAAGCTCAGAAGGACAATGTCCTAGTTCAGGGGCTGGCATCCAAGCTCAGGGCCTCACAGAGGCCCAAGGAGGCTGCATGAAGGACCTGAGTCCCTAGAATCACAGGCCACCTTGGCTCAGCATCCAGCCTAGGGGGACAGAAAACTGCTACAGGCACATGGACCAGAAAAATCCTTGCTCTGAGATTCGTCCCGAGTGTGGGCCCTGGAAAGAACCATGTCAGGAAAAGCCTGCTCTTGAGAAAGGCCCTTAGGCAAAAGCGAGATACCTCCCCAGCTGGGCACCAGCCAGGAACACGCATCTGACTTCTGTGACATTTTGGAGGAGGCAGTGTGTTTGGATCTGTGGCCCTTAGAGGAACGAGAGCAGAGGAAGGAGCTCAGGCCCTAGAGCAGGCGAGGACAGGCTTCAGGGAGCAAGCAAGAGGGCCAGCTCCATGAACTCAGCGTGAAGCTATGCCCTGCTCCCTCCAGCCAAGTCACTATGATGTCCAGGGCTGGCCCCCTCCAACCAGGGGTGGGAGCTGAGCCTCCAGCCGGGGTCTTTGTGGACCTTTTTGATTATAACTCCCTGATGATGTCTGCCAACCCTGAGGGTGTGAAGGAGGAGCTGGCCTTCTAGAAAGGGCAGTTGCTGAGAATGTGGGGCTCTCAGGACCCCATGACTTCTACCATAATAAGTGCAAGGAGCCACATGGGCACCATCCCTGGACACCTCATGGATGAGGTAGAGAAGGGTGAGGAGTTGACTGATGAAAGGTGGCATTTGTGGGCACAGTGGCATTCGTGGGCACAGGGGCCCACAAATGTGGCCCACCTTGAGGACTCACCAGCCCCCAGGGAACCACCCCCATTCGCCAAGGGCACTCCAGGGATCCCCACTGTGGACTCCAAAGACCATGATGGCAGCTCTAGACTATGATCCTAGCGCTGGGGGTGGGGGAGGGGCGTGGGGCAGGGGGAGGAAGGAGGCCAAACAAAGGGCAAGCTGGTGGTGAAGGCGGGAGATGTGGTCAGGGTCTACAGGCCTGTGGATGACAAGGGATTCTATTACGGAGAGTCAGGTGGCTATAGAGGCCTAATCCCAGCCTACCTGCTGGGTCACATGTCCCTCCATGGAGAGTGAACAAGGCTCCCTACAGATGTAGTGGCCTCTGGCTGCCCACACCAACCCAGAGAAGCAAGTATGTGGACCTTCACACCAACTGCCCTCCTGTCCCCTGTAAGTAGCATTTGTTCCAAGTGCCATGTCAGATTGTTGCCGGTCCCCAGCATCCCCAAGCCTCTAAAAGCAGCAGAGTTTAAGTGTGAGTTGAATTGATCCCAAAATAAATCAAAACAAGCCAATCCCTGAGAGTCTGACAAGGCTGTTTCAGAACCTTTGGTAACTAGGATAGGTATTTGGAGACATGCCTTTTTCTGTGGCCAATGTGTAGTTATTTAGGAGTTAAACGTTATTCCTTCATTGCCTTGTGTGAAAGTCTGAAGAAAAGTCTGTGTCTTAACAAAAAAGCAATCAGAATGTTGTTTTTCTATCTTATGTTCAACCCCTCATTAAAATGTTCATGGGAAAAATATATATTGTGTATGGTAAACTTCCATGACATTAAAACATAAAAAATATATAGAAAAGACGTCAGGGAAGAAGATGCTACAAATCCTGAGCCCTAGGACACTGCAGACAGGGGCCTGAGGGCTGGGTGGGCTCCCCAGGCCTGCAGGGGCCCGCACCACAGATGCCCTGGGGGAAGCAGCCTACCTCTGCTGGTGGTGCTCCAGGAGCTTCTGGGCCATGCTCAGGGCTTGTTGCAGGACACTGGATATCTGCCTTTCAGAATCGGTCTCCCCTGGCTTATTCAGAAGCCCTGGCCCATCAGCCACCCACTGCTGCCAGCTGGCCAGGGCTTGCTGCTGCTCGGCCGCTTCCCGCTGTGTCAGTTGGTCCTCCAGCTTCCTCTCCAGCTCCTGGAGCTCCTGCACAAGGAGGGTTCAGTGGTAAGGCCTGCTGCAAAGGCAGGTGGACCACAGGACAAAACTGACCTCCTTTGGGTCACAACTGAGCTTGCCTGGCTCCCCTATCCAGCTGTGCCATACGGTGCCATGTGGCCACACCACACTGCGAGGCCTTGCACCTGCCATTCCCTTCACCTGCAGCGTCTTTCCCTGTGTGCATGGCGTAAGAAGGACCCCTCAGTGAAGGGCTCCTAAGTCCCTTGAAAGATGTCGGTGCCTCTCCTCATGTCTTCACGCCTTGTATGTGCCCCATGTCCACAGTGGCCAGAAATCGCTGTTCTGTACCTTTGTGCTAGATGTGAGCTCCTGGAGGGCAAGGCTGCGTCATTTGAAATGCACTAGGCAGCTGGTACTGTGGAGCACCCAGGAGCACCGACTGTTGGCGAAAGCTGAGCTGGAACATGGTCGGCCACAGCTACTGCTCTCCTGTGTACAGTACATACGTGCATTTCCTTGAATACTTATAACAACCCTTCAGACCACAGCCTCTCATTTCTCCTATTTTATAGATGAGGAAAAGGCAGAGAGAGTAATTTACCAGGTGATACAACTTTTAAGTGGCACAGTCAGAAATCTGAGGCCAGACAGGCTGGCTCCAGGATTTCTGTTCTTAACCAGTGGGCTACTCTGCCTCTTACTGGCCAAACACCGGACCTCTGCATTCTCAGGCCACCAGAATTAGATAATCTCAGCACAAGGGCTGTCCACAGCCTGCTTAGGGGGTTGAGGAAGGTAGAGGGATGAGGGAGGGAGACAGGAGGGCCCCAGACCTTGGAGAATGCAGGCACATTTAACCCATTTTTCACCAGATTGGTCAATACTATCAGAAGGGGTGGAGGATGGGACTGGAGTTTAGAACTAAGAGGACTTGGATGGATTTCATAAGGGGAGAGTGGCCTTTGATCCCCCTAAAATATGTAGCAAATGGCCTGCTTTCTGCAGGGGCCAAAGCTTTAAACTCCCAAAGGGGTCTCAAAGCCAAAGACTCAGATGCAATTGAAGAACAAGACAGAAGAAAAACAGCAGCAGAGATAAACTGAGGCTGCAGCCTGGAGCCTTCAATCTAAGCCGAGCACTGGGTGCTGTCCCCAGGGCCCTGTGAAGTCTCTGAAAGCTCCTGAGCAGGGCTCCTGACACAATGAGGCTGGGAACTGCAACCCTCCCCTGGCTATAGCACCACATGGAAACATAACCCAGCATAGAGTTTCGAGCAGTGTGTTCATCAAGATGCCAGCAGGCCAGGAGCCTAGGCCAGACACTAGACTTCTATTGACATGCCACCCAGCCCAAGCCTGTCATGAGCAGCAGAGAAATGGTGGGGCACAAAGATCTGGCTGTTCTAGTACCAGATGAGCCCTATTTAGGAGCAGAAAATAAAGCAGAAGGCTAAGTGTGGTGGCTCATGCCTGTGATTCTAGCACTTTGGGAGGCCAAGGTGGGAGGATCGCTTGAGGTCACGAGTTCAAATCTGGGCAACACAGCAACACCTTGTGTCTAAAAAAATAATGACAACTTATCCAGGCTTAGTGTCATGAATTTAAAGTGCCAGGTACTCAGGAGGTCAAGGTGGGAGGATTGCTTGAGTCCAGAAGTTCAAGACTGTAGTGAGCTATGATCCACCCCTGTACGCCCTTACCAGCCTGGGTGACAGAATGAGACCCTGCTGAGAAAGGGGAGGAAGGAAGGGAAGGAGGGAGTGTGGGAGGGGAAAGTAGAAATATGTCATCCCACAGTTATAATCTGCTGCTGGCAAATTCTCCCAGAGCTTTAGTTCTATCCCCAAAGCTCCTCCAATACCCCCACACCTGCCTGCCATTTAGCACATCTGTATTTCAAAATTTCATTCTGGAATGGTCTTCTTTAATGCTTTCTTTCCTCACTTTCCTCACTAGATTTTAAATGCCAAGGGCAAGGCTCTGGTACTGGGGCAGACTTGTTTACCTTTCTCCCTGCACTGAGCACAGCAACGGGCTAATGGAAGCAGTAACAGCAATGATGATGCTGGTGGTATGGCAGCAGTGGTTAACATTTACTGACTGCCTGGACTGGGCCAAATTTCATTCAGAGTATTTGCACAAGAATTAATTTCTTTAATCTTCACAAGTAACAAGTAGAATTTATTGTTACCTCATTTTATATATAAGGTAACAGGCTCTGGGGGTCTAAAGTAAACCTGAAACTATAGAGCTGCACAAGAGATGGGCAGGAGTGATCTCGGGTTTCTCGATTCTGGGCCTCCCCTCAGCTCTGCTCCTCTAGGATGCACTGCACAGGGGTGTAGAGAATGAATGAACAGATGGATGATTGTTGCCATATGGGTCTCGCAGAAAAGCGATGTTGTGGAGAATAAGCATGCTTATTGAAATTGTGTTTTAAATAAAGGTGACCATCTGCTCACTCAGGCAAAATGGTGAGCTTCTTTATTTGCGGTTGGTTTATATAGGAAATTTTATACATGTGCACAATACAGCAATGACCTCATTGATCCATTTAAACATCATGTGACTACCCCATGATTAGCTTCCAATAATCCACTCAACATACACCTTTTGACAACCCTTTCAATATAACCCAATTTAACACAACTTAATGGAGAAGATGTTGTTAGCCATTACTTCTTTGTTCTTATCTGATGACACCTGAGGCTATGGAGGAACAAGGTAGGTGGAATACCTGCCTTTGCTGGCCTTACCATTTGGAGGCTGTTACTTCAGATCTTTAAACAAGGCATAAAGAAACTTCTTGGGCATACAGGAATTTGTGTGCAAACCTCTGCTCCCATGTAGGCCTTAAGTCAGGGGGTTTTTGCTGGAACCTTTTATAAGGAATTCTCAGGCTGCACTTCTCAAAAGTCTTTCACGAGCCCAAGTTTCATCTGTGCCATTATACACCTGTATGCATTGGGTAAATTCCTCTTCTCTTGAGGTCCCCAAGAACATTTCCATTCCCAGACCTGTCAGCAAGCAACCTTCATTACTTACCACAGATCAGGAAAGGTTACTCATGGTATCTGGCCAGTTTTCCAAAGGGCTTTTTTATTGGCCTTATAAAGTCAACCTTAATTCCTTAACATAGTAAATGCTATTCCAGCCAAAGCCTTGGTCATGTTAGGCTCACAACCAACCTAGCCACATGGGATTCTGCCTCAGTTTCCTACAAGTATGCCTGCACAAAGTCTTTTCACTGTTTTCTCTCAAACAGCTTTTTTGGCCAGAAGCATATAGGCATTTCACTTATAGATGATGATAACGGAAGATGTATGGATGGGTGGAAAGCCAGATAGATAGCTGGATAGATGCAGTTGGACAGATGGAGTTGCAGGCCTTTTATTGGGCATATGGAATTCAGGGATGAATGAGACATGGTCCCTAGACGCTGAAAAACTCCATCGAGTGAGGGAAACAGCTGATCAGAGGAAGACACCTGGGTCAGACTCAGAAAGTAGATATACAGCGATTTAAGCTGAAATGCAAATCCAGAGGGTACAGGTAGTTTGAGCCACGTTATCTACTATGAGTAAGTCCATCCTATTTAAGTTTGCCCAGCATTGCGACATGGCCCTCTCAGCCAATCACAGCTTGCCTATGCTCCACTTTCACAAAGTCAGTCTGAATCTTCCATCAAATGTGCATTTGATATAGTTTTCTTAGGAGCAATTTTTTCCAAAGCATCTCATTTCATGCTTTTTAAATTTTCCTGAATGTTTAAAACTTAAACTCCCATTCACAGAATAAGAAAATTACAAAATGAATGTCTAATACCTGGAACAAAACAACAGGCTTGCCTCCCTCAAAACTCAAGCTGAATTCAAAGTGCACTGCACACACCACCTTACTACTGCCTTAACCGCACCATGTCATCTGATCTATTAGCAGTTGCTCCAATCCAGGACATAATAACTCTTTAGTTCTAAACAAACAAGAGACAGGAAGTGTTGATGTGACTCAAAAGAGCTTTAAGAGAGAATGGAAAATCTAAGTATAGTAATTCCCAATTAGTAACAGAAATTGGGGTGGTCTCAAGTAAATAGCACCACTCATGTTCCAGGCTGAACTGAGGGTGTTTCGTAAGCACCAAGGACAGCAGATCAATTATAGAAGAGGCTCCCTGCATCTCACGCAACCCCTACGTTGACAAATCTCTTCCCTCTGAAGGCTCCATTCCCTTCCTCTGGAATTAGGGCCGCCGTCCACTTCTGTGCTGACCACCTCAAAGTATAATACTTGGTGTGGGATTTGGGTAAGTGCTATGTTGAAGTTTCCTCCTATTATTAATTTGCTAAATAGTTTTATCTCCATAGTTCTAATATGAAAGGGTATTAAATTCATTAAAAGACTTACTCTGTATCATGTGCATTTCCTCCCCTGTTCATCTATTAATCAGGTAAATTTTATAAATGGGTGTTCCAATGTTAAACCAACCTCTATTCCTGGGATCAACTTGACCTGGCCGTGATGTCGTAACATTTTTTATAGATGGCGGGATAACATTAACAACACTTTGTTTACAAATTGTGTGTCTAGGTTCATAAGTAAGACTGAAATGCAAGTGCTCTTCCCTGTACTATCTGGGTCTTTGACACTTTGGTGTCAAAGTTATCTGAGCTTCATAAAAGTGAGTTGAGGAATATTCCCTATTTTTCTGGCAAGAATAATTTACATATGAAAATGGCAAAATACCTTAAAGTTACCAAAAAATATTGGAGCTGAGTGGTTTTTTGTGTGTATGTTAGAGATTTTTAACTACTAAATCAATTTTTTTTCATGGTAATAGAATGATATAGAATTTTTTCCTACTTGAATCAACTTTAGTGATTTATGTTTTTCTAACATATTTTTCATTTTATATCAGCTTTCAAATTCACCTCTATAAAGTTGTCCACAGCAGTCTCTTATTTTTAAAAGGTCTGTTACACCTGTAGTTATGTTGCTTTGTATACTCTTAATATTTCTTGCTTGTCCTTTATTGTCAATGGTCAGTCTTACTAAGGATTTGTATATTTTATTAGAATTTTTTCAATTCCACATCTACCTCCATTGATTCTCTTTGTGGTAGTTTTGTTTTTAATTTTAGTTATGCCGTGTTCCTTCCTTCTCCTTCCTATGGCATGTTTATTGTTGTTTCCACACTGATTTTTAATATGATCTTAATTATGAGCTTTTCTTCTTTTCTCATCTGAGTTTAGGGCATAAACTTTCCTCCAAAAACAGCTTTTGCTGAATTTCATACATTTTGATACGTCATAGTTATATTATTTTTCTGTTACATGTATTTAAAATTTTTCATTATGATTTCTTTGACCCATAAATTATTCAAAAATATGTTTTTAAATTTCTAAAGTCCAAAGTATGGGTGTTGTTGTAATTATCTTTTTTTAACTGAATTAAACTTACCTGCCCTTTGTCCAAAGATGGTCACAATGATATCACATATTTATTTTTAACTTTTCTAACATGTGCCGAACAACAATGTCGGCTGTGAATCTCCCATATACGTTCATTAAAGACAGTTTGTTAAATGGGTTATTCAGTTCAACTATATCTTTACTTGGGTTTCATATGCTCAACCAACCAACTACTCACTGAAAGAACTATGCTGAAATTTCCCATTATTAGGATAGATTTACCAATTTCTGTTATACCAGTTTTTCTTCCTGAGGAAAGAAAGAGCCTTTTATTTTGAGCCTTTTATTAAGTATATGCAAGTTTAGAATCACTATGTGCAGCTTTATATTACTTTTAATTTACTTAACAATTTCATAAATCATCATCATCATCATTATTATTATTATTTGAGACAGTCTTAAAAAAGTCTGTTGCCCTGGCTAGAGTGCTATGGTATCATACCTCACAGCAACCTCAAATTCCTGGGTACAAGTGATTCTCTTGCCTCAGTATCCTCAGTAGGTGGGGCTACAGACACCTGCCACAACACCCAGCTAGTTATTCTATGTTTAGTAGAGACAGGGTCTCACTCTGGCTCAGGCTGGACTCAAACTCCTGAAATCAAGAGATTTCAGGATCCAAACTCCTGAAATCAAGAGATCCTTGGCTTCCCAGAGTGCTAGGATTACAGGCGTGAGCCACCATGCCCAGCCTTCATAAATCATTATTTTATATTCTATGCTGAAAATTCAGATAGCTAAAGTTTTCAGGGATCTTCATCCAGTTTTTATGTTGGTTTGTTTCTCCTGCATATAGGTCATCTTGCCTTACTTCTTTATGTGTTCAGTGACTTATACTTTTCTCTGGAGAGGATTCTCTGCAGTAGGATAGTTAACCAACCTTGTAGCATTATAATCTAATCAGTCACCTTGTAGGCTTCCTGACTGAATGGCTAAACGACATGTGAACCAAAACTATAGAAGCTTTTGATTAAAAACTCACAGGGATTCTTCTTCACTCTTCTCTTCTTTTTGGTCCTATACCAAAAGGACACTTCAACATATAAGGTCAGAGACAAGATAACTTAAAGTGGAAGAGGAAATGAAAGGGAAAAGTAGGGTAAAGAAGCATACAAAAAGAAAACATTCATGATGAAGAACGAACAGAAAAATCCTGGCAACATGAAAAACCGGAACAGAGTAACCCCCCAATGGATCATGAGGTAGCTACTCTACCTATAAAGAAATGTCAGAAATGACAGAGAGGGAATTTAAAATGTGCATGGTAAAAACAATGAAGGAAATTGTTGAGAAGGTGGAAAATAAACAAAAAGAAATCCAAAACCAGAACCAGATAAGAAATGAAAGATATGAAGAATATAGATAGGATATAGAGAAGCTTAAATAATTGAAGCTGTCAATCAGGGTTCTTAAAGATGCAAAAGAGGATATCAACAACAGATTAGAACATGGAGAAGAAAGAATCTCAAAGCTAGAGGATAAAGCTCTTGAGCTAACACAGGTAGTTAAAGAGGCAGAAAAGAAGAGAAAGAAAACAGAATGTTCACTGAGAGAATTATGGGACTTCATGAAGCATTCAAACATATGAATTATAGGTATCCTAGAAGGGGAAGGAGAACTCCCCAGAAGAATGGAAGCCTTACTAGAGGATATCTTAAATGAAAATTTCCAAGGTATCACCAAAGATACTGCCACACTCCTTACAGAGGAGTATCTAACCCCAGGTCATCTCAACTCAAACAGAGCTTCTCCAAGACACATCGCCATGAACCTATCCAAAGTCAAAACAAAAGAAAAAAATTCTGCAAGAATCCAGAAGGTAGCACCAATTTAACTAAAGGGGAAAACCCCTGAGTGACAGTAGACTTCTCAAATGGAACTTTTCAAGCCAGAAGAAAAGGTCATCTGCCTTTAACTTTCCTATACAAAACCATTTCCAGCCCAGAATTCTGTATCCTTCTAAGCTAAGCTTTAAAACTGATGGAGAAATCAAATCTTTTACTGATGTGCTAACACCGAGGAAGTTTGCCACAAGACCAGCTCTACAGGAAATATGTAAACCTGTTCTTCACACTGACCATCACAATGTACCAACACCAAACATAATTCCTAGAAACTAAAGGACAAAACCTAGCTTCCACATGACTCAAAAGATAAAACTAAGCACTGGACTTTCACAAAATAAGATGAGTAGAACTCCACCACACTTATCAGTTCTCTCAATAGATGTTAATGGCTTGAATTCCCCACTGAAGAGGCACAGGCTGGTTGACTGTATAAAAATGCACAAGCCATCTGTATGTTGTACACAGGAAACTCACCTAACCTCAAAGGACAAAGCACGACTCAGTGAAGGGATGGAAAACAATATTTCAGGCAAATGGAAATCAGAAGGAGGGGTCACAATCTTATTTTCAGATACAAGTGGATTTAAGGCAACTTTTAAAGCAAAAAAAAGACAAAGATGGACACTTCATATTTGTCAAGGGAACAATACAACAAGAGGAATTTCAATTCTAAATGTTTATGCACCCAACTTAAATGCTCCCAAAATTATGAAACAGACCTTAACTGGCCTGAGCAATATGATATCCTATAACACCATAATATCTAGGGACTTTAATATTCCTCTTACAGAGCTGGACAGATTATCAAAATAGAAACTACATAAAGATACAAGGACTTAAATGCAATGCTAGAACAGCTGTGCTTAATAGACATACAGAATACACCATCCCAAAGGTAAGGAATATACGTTCTTCTTGTCAGCCCATGGAATATTCTCCAAAATAGATCACAGCCTAAGACACATATCAAACCTCAACAAAATCAAAAGAATAGAAATTAGACCCTGTATCTTCTCAGACCACAAGGCAATAAAGGTGGAACTCAACTCCAACAAAAATTTTCACCCCCACACAAAGGCATGGAAACTAAATAACCTTATACTGAAAGACAGTTGGGTCAAGAAAGAAATAAAGGAGGAAATCATTAACTTCCTTGAACACAACAACAAAGACACAAGCTACCAAAACCTGTGGACCACTGCAAAGCAGTCCTAAGAGGGAAATTTATTTATCTGAGAAACAGAGAGAATATCAACAATTTAATGAATCACCTTAAAGAAATGTAAAAGGAAAAGCAATCCAACACCAATAACAGAAGAAAAGAAATAACCAAAATTAAAACAGAAATAAATGAAATTAGAAACAAAAGAATCATTCAGAAAATTAATGAAACAAAAAGTTGGTTCTTCAAAAAGGTAAATAAAATTGGTAAACCATCGTCCAGATTAGCCAGAATTAGAAAGGTAAAATCTTTAAAAGCCTCAATCAGAAATGAAAAGAGGGAAACAACAACTGATGCCATGGAGATATAAGAGATTATTTCTGATTACTATCAAAAACTCTATTACCAGAAATTTGACAATATGGTGAAAATGCACCAATACCTGGACTCATACCATCTCCCTAGACTTAACCAGGAATAAACAGACATATGGAACAGAATAGAAAATCAGGAGACGAAACCAGTCTCTACTTGCCATCCGATCTTTGATAAACCAAACATAAGCATACAGTGGAGAAAAGAATCTCTATTCAACAAATGGTGCTGGGAGAACTGGATAACCACATGTGAAAGACTGAAACTGGACCCACATCTTTCATTACTTACAAAACTTGACTCAAGATGGATAAGATTTAAATCTAAGACATGAAATGATAAATATCTTTGAACAAAGTGTAGGGAAAACTCTTGATGATGTTGGACTGGGGCAAGATTTTATGACAAAGTCTTTAGCAGCAATCACAACAACAACAACAAAAAGGGACTTAACTAAGCTGAGAACTTCTGCACAGCAAAGGACACAAGTAAAGGAAAAAGACAACCTTCAGAATGGAAAAAGATATTTGCAGGGTATGCATCTGAGAATGCGTTGATAACTACACTCTACAGAGAACTCAAATTAATCAACAAAAAAAGAGTAAATAATCCCATCTACCACTGGGCAAGAGACATGAGTAGAACCTTCTCTGATGAAGACATATGAATGGCTAGCAAGCATTTGAAAAAAATGCTCATCATCCTTGATCATCAGAGAAATGCAAATCAAAACCACCCTGAAATATCACCTAACCCCAGTGAGAATAGCCCACATCACAAAGTCTCAAAGCTGTAGATGCTGGTGTAGATGTGGAGAGAAGGGAACACTTTTATTCTATTGGAGGGAATGCAAACTAATACAGCCTTTTTGGAAGAAAATATGGAGAATCTTCAAGGAACTCAAATTAAACCTCCCATTTAATCCTGCAATCCCACTACTAGGCATCTACTCAAAAGGAAAAAAAAAATCATTTTATCATAAGAATATTTGCACTAGACTGTTCATTGCAGCTCAATTTACAATCACCAAAATATGGAAACAACTTAAATGTCCATCAACCCAGAAACAGATTAACAAGCTATGATATATGTATACCATGGAATACTATTCAGCCATTAAAAAAGATGGAGACTTTACATCTTTTGTATAAACCTGGATGGAATTGGAACACATTCTTCTTAGTAAAGTAGCACAAGAATGGAGAAGCAAGAATCCAATCAATTCTAGTATGGAGCCAGTAGATGATCCATTACACAGTCACATAAGAGAAAAACTCAAATCGAAGTGGGGGGCAGGGGAACCACGTAGTGGGGAGAGGGGAGGAGAGAGCGGTATGGGGGTATTCCCTCTTAATGGGCACAATGTTAGGATGGCACACTTCTTGGGGGCAGGTCATAATTATAAGAGGGACTTTACCTAACAAAAGGAAACATTATAACCTAATTCTTTATACCTTCAATTAAAAAAAAAATAAAATTGAAGATAAAATTCTAAATCTATACATAAGGGCCTAAAATAACTACAGGCAGTCCCCAGGTTATCAACAAGATAGGTTCTGTAGGTTTGTTCTTAAGTTGAATTTGTATGTAAGTTGGAACAGGTACATTTACCTGTAATACCCTCTGTTCAGTTCATAAGTACAAGTTGTATGTAAGTCAGATGTTTGTAACTTGGGGATGGCCTGCACTCAAAACAACTGTTGCCATATCTTTTGATTTACGGTTATACCTCCTACACCTTGAAAGAATGTAGTGTGTAAGGAATAATGGGAATAATTAGAATTATAAATTAATAAATAATCCAACATATTGGTGCATTTAAGTGTCATTAATTGCGAGATGCACTGTTGACATGCAGAGCACTGCCAAGGGAGCTAGCACACAGGCCCTGGACTGGAAGACATTTGGTTAAAA
Organism: Otolemur garnettii; assembly: GCF_000181295.1. Lineage (NCBI taxonomy): Eukaryota > Metazoa > Chordata > Mammalia > Primates > Galagidae > Otolemur > Otolemur garnettii. The sequence goes on from NW_003852566.1 coordinate 2,540,076, forward strand.
TCCAAAAGGGATGCTACTCCAAGGCAATGAACCAGAGCACTCTAAGACTACGAGAGCGCGGAAGTGCTCTCAAGTAAGTCTCCTCACTGAATCCTCACCAAAGCACTGCAGCACTGGCAGGATGGGGGGCTGCAGCCTGTTCCATGGTGGGAGATATGGAGGCAGTGGTGGGAAGGACCAAGGGGCAGCAGTGGCCAGCTCTGCCCCTCTCCCTCTCCATCACCAGCACTCACCGGGCTGTGTGACTCCAGGATCTGGGTGCAGGCAGCCGTGGTCAGCATCTCAGACACGCTCAGCTCCTCCAGGAACAAGTCCTGGATGCTGAGGAGGGCGGTGTATGCTGACAGCGTCTCAGTTACCTGGGCGGCTTTCTGGAACTGCAGAGCCACAAGCATCTGGGCAAAATGTCCTTCCTGGGCCTCTAGCCTCTGCACTCTCTCTCGCAGCAGCTCACCTTGAACCTGGGAAGGACAAGCCCCAAATCAGAGAGCAGGCAGTGAGTGGAGAGGGCACTGACTGTGGACTCTGAGAAGCATCCCTAGGGCTTAGGGGGAGGCAGCGCTGGGACCCATGGCAACATATGAAGGCCAGAGTGCCCTGCTCATGGAGGCTCTAGGGGGCTGTAGGAGTGGAGCTGTCCTACATCCTCTATTCACAATTTCTAAGGTCACTCAAGGCTGACACCATCTGCTCAAAACCCTTCAAAGGCTCCCATGTTCTAGAGGAGGGAAGCTCCAACATCTTAGCACCAGCTCCAAGGCCCTTCCCACCAGAGCTCAGCCAAGGTCTCTCTGGACAGGCCTGTTCTTCTGCTGTACCCACCACACACCTGAGACTCCGTCATTCCCAATCACACACTGTGCCGGGCACACCAAGCCCTGCATCTTTAGCTAACGCTCTTTACAATCACTGAAATGCCCTTCCATCCTTGTCTTCCTGCTTTAGAGATCTGAATTGTCGCCCAGCAAACCCCTATCTTCCCATAGTTACTTTTTCACTGTAAATTCACAAAAATATATTTATACCTTTATTCATTTATACAAAAAATATTTAAGGAACAACAACTACATATAATATAAAGGAATGTGTGACCCACCTAAGGGGGTGAGGACGGGTAAACAAGAAACAAATTGGACGTGGCTGTGACCTTCAAAGAGCTCTTGAATGGGGCACAGGTACAGTGATAAAGGGCATGGGCACGACACCAGAGCTGGAAAATCTTCCATCAGATGTATAATCAATCCATTTTTAAAATATTTAAAAAAAGAAAAGAAGAATTTGACATATGTACCCACACAGTTACTGTTGGCTGTTGTGGTTGCTCTTGGTGGTGGCATTTATCATCATTACTGAAGGTAGAAAATGGTGCATGTCATAAGGGAAGTCCGTATTCAGTGCTATGGCAGTTTACAGGAGGGAGGAGGTAGAGGGATCAGGAAAGGCTGTGAGGATACTGGCATCTGAACTGCTCCTTGAGGGACTCAGGCAACTGGGAAGAGAAATGGCATAACTGGAGGCTCTGGGGCAGGAGCCACTACGGAGCTCGCTGAGAGGCTGAGTTAGACCAAAGCTGAAAGGGAAGGTGAAAGATGAAGCCAGGAGGTTGGGCGGAAACCGTTCTGCACAGCCCTGCCAAGGATGGGAGGCAGATCTCCTGAGACAATGGGAAGGATGAGCCAGCTCAGAGACCCTGAACAAGAACATCCTGAATGATGAGCAAGAAGCAGGTTTGGGTCCCCTCTGCTGTGCACCTGCCATGAGCACAGATTCCCATGCTCCCTCCTGTGGTCTCAATCTTCCTCTCTTGAGTGTGGTACAAGGTGGTCCAAGTGTCCTATGAGACCTAGTTCCCTGAAGACATGCAGGTACAGTGTGGTGGCCATGGGGGACAGCTCAAGATTTATTTATGCAAATACATGTCTAAAATGCAGGCAAAGCACGAGCCTTTAGCATGTACTATAAAAACAACATAGACAGTGGGATTAAAAAAAAACAAAGATGCTCCAGAATAATTTTTCTTCTTCAGAAAGTTCACTTTGTTAGTTCCAGCACCATGAGAATATGTTTTTAGAGAGGGTTTTAATCCATGTTTAGAAGACACCCTGGTAATAGGAAGATGTGCACTTCTATGAGGCATTAATGACAGGCTTCATTAAATATTCAAGCTATTCAAAATGACACAAATTAACAACTATAAGAGGGACTCTACCTAACAAATTGAAATATTTTGACCTGGTTTGTACCATCACATTAACTGGAAATTTAAAAAAAATACAAATTAATTTGCAAAACAATATGCTCCTAATACCCTTAGTTTAAATAAAAAGTTCCAACAACTTCCTTACTTGTTTTCCCGACTGCTGTGAACTGCAAAGAAGTTTCTTCTGTGCACTGTGAAGTCCTTTAAGTGCATAATAAAATCTGCCTGTGTCAACCAGCAGAGAGTTTATGGAGTTTAAAAAATCACATCCTGCCTTCTTGCCCAAATTTGAAAACAAATGTAACTAGATGCATGGGTGAGCCAGACAGTTGTTAAATGTTAACTTTGATATTGATGAAAACTAGACTGGAGAATGTGGCTCAGATCTGTGTCTGATTAAATTTACATTCCTCCAAATAGGCCTCCCCAGAAGATCCAGTTCTTAATTGACAAGAGATTGGGGGCTTCCTGCAGGTGACTGGCTGCCAGAGAGGGGTTCTCTCCCCACTGCACAACCCCGCCTACCATGAGCCTGCTCCATCCCTCTTAAAAAAATGCCCTCCCTGGAGAAAAGTGGTCAAGGAATGTAAATGAGGCTGGCAGTGTCACTAGTGACAGTCTCCAGGTGGAAAGAGAGGGTCAAGAGAGGTAGCATCCAAACATTGGAAAGAGAGGACTAATGAATGTGTGCGTCTGAAGATTCCCATGCTAGTGGCTGGTCCTCTCACAAAGCAGGTTTGCTTTTTGTTCTGGGAGAGAGTATCACTCTATCCCCTAGGCTAGCGTACAATGGCTTCATCATAACCCATTGTAACCTCAAACTCCTGGGTTCAAGCGATCCTCCTACTTCATCCCCCAAGGTAGCTGGAACAATAGGCACTTACCACCCATCTGGCTAATTTTTTCTATTTTTAGCAGAGATGGGGTCTTGCCCTTGAAAGGTGTAAAGGATGGTGCCCAGAGGCTGCAGAGATGTTCAGGCCTGGTTTATTAAAAGGGGAGGATGACCTGCCTAGGTAGTACAAATATGGCCTCTGTGCCCAGTTAGAGACCTCTTTTATGTAGGGCCATAGGGAGTGGGCACATTCCACAGCTTGTTTGGCAAGTTAGGCCCTTTTGGCTTAGAGTTAGGGTTAGAACTTCTTAGGGGGTAGGCTAGCCAGATACTTTGTGTTTTGTCTTGGGGTGGGGGACAGGGTTTCTGTGTGCCTGCCTTAGCCACCTCCCCCCAACAGCTCTTGCTAAGGCTAGTCTCAAACTCCTGAGCTCAAGGTCAAGGGATCTTCCTGCCTCAACCTCCCAGAGTGCTGGGATTACTGGTGTGAGCCACCCTGTGCAGCCAAAAGCAGGTTGGTTTAACCTGAGTTCTGTTGGATGAGTTCAAGATGCCCAGACCAAGAAAAAAGATGCAAAATGTTTAAGAATCTCCCTTGCATTCTGCATCAGAAGGAAAGTGGACTCAGGAAATGTTCACTACTGAATGAAAGGCTGTCTTACTAAGTAAGCATCGTTAGTGATTAAATTTGACAGATAGAGAAACTAATTTCTATGCCTGGAAAGATACTGTCAGCCACCCCCATCAGGAATAACACACAGGCCAGTAAGGTGGCAAGAACTCAGTTTCTGAACGTGGTTTCATGACCCTGGCATCACTTCACCTCGCCATGCCTTAAATTTCTTCTTTCTAGCATGGCCTTGTGTGAGGACTGGAGGACAGGTGGAGGGCACTTAGCTCCCAGCAGACATTACTAGCACAGGTAAGGACATATGTATAGCTACTCAACACAGCTCGCATGGGCTCATACATACACACAAACATATGTGCAGATCAATACAGCATATTCACGTGCAAATCCACACACACACACTGCTTAACCAGGCTCCTGGAAGCAGACAAAGGTGGTGGGCCGTATTCTCAGTAAGATCACATCTCGGGAAAGGACATAAATTCTCATATCAGCACATCAGCAGACGTGAACCTAACACCCTTGGAAATGCTCTGGGCAGCAATAACTCTCCTCCTCAGTCTTAACGGCAGGCGGGTGTTGTCTTCTGGCTTGTTTGTGGGGGCCGTGTGGTAGGACAAAGGCCGACCCCCAAGGTGAGCTCAGGGCAGAGAGAGCTGCCAGTGACACAAAGTTTGCCCATTTAAGGCTGGACAAGGCACCCCAATTTTCCTAGGCCTGGGCAATTTCATGAGGGGAACGCCCTGACCTTTTGCCGTGAGTTGGAGAGACTGCATTCATTTGTCAAAGCACTCATTAACACCAAGTCCTGGCCAAATGCAATTCTCAAGCCCTTATACCCCTAGACAAAGGACCCAGGTGGAAACTTCTGACTTGGGTCTTTCCCGAGAAGCTGTGGTGCTTTGTACTCCTTCTGTATTCCTTTCTGTCTAATATATCCTGTCTTACCACTGATCTGTGGTCTGTGGGTTCATTCTTCAAATCCCCCAGACCAAGGACTTACTGTAGAAATTCCAGTAATACCAGGACTGGCCTGGGGAGCTCAAACCCCATGGGCCCCTCACATCACCCTTGCTTAGGGGCCTCTGCTAAACAGGTGAAGTGGCTGCTGGGCTCCCTGCCAGCTCAGCTGGCCTTTATTCTCACCCCTGCTCCTATGTCTCTCTCCTTCTTACTGTCTTGCCTTTTTTTAAAATCACATGCCTTTTGTGGAACTTCCATAGGTGTCTATGAACGTGTGGCAAGTAGACATGATGGGTAAGCTGGGAAGATCCAGGATCTTCCCATCCAGATGGACATGGCTTTGTGGGTCACCACCTGTTGGCTAGATGTCCCTGGACATGTCACACAGCCTCCTGGTGAGGCTGCTTCTCACATGTCACCCGATGACCCCGCACACGAGGGTTCCCAGGGCAGGCTGTCTTCACGCATTTCATCTGCACCAGAGAGATGCTTGGCTGTCTGTTTTCTTCTTCCATCTTGAAGTCTCTGTCCATGCTATTCAAGAAGTGATAACTAATCTGGGACTAGGACCCCGTGTCAAGTGGGGGGCTGCAGAGGGGGCTGAGGCAGACCATGTCTCATCACACACCTGGTGCTGACCCTGGGATGGGGACTAACCTTTATGAACCTCAACAAGCCATTCTTGCAGCAATAAGGCAGTCTGGAGATCAAAGCTCATGGAAAGCATGGCCAAGGAGCCTGGTATCTGACTGGGATTCCATAAAGACTAGAAGCAGTTTTGCTTTTAATATTGCTGCATGGTATTAACACTGATTATCTCAGAAACCGTTAACTATGAACAGAGCCCTATTTTATACATTGTGACTAACTGGGAGAGCAATCAGCTTCTAAAGACTATGGATAACAAATAAAAAAAAATAAGGTTGAGATATTTTCTGTAATAATACCCAGAGTATTGGATTTACAAACTAAGTGGTATGAAAGAAACCATGAAAAGTAGGCTGGACATGCTGCCTCACACCTATAATCCCAGCACTATGAGAGGCCAAGGCAGGAGGATCCCTTGAAGCAGGAGTTTGGAACCAGCCTGGGCAATATAGGTAGACCCTATTGCTACAGAAAAATTAAAAAGCATTAGCCAGGTGTGGTGGTGTACACCTGTAATCCTAGGTACCGGACACAGGGAGGGTGATTTGGGAGGATCATCTGAGCCCAGGAGTTCAAGGTGGTGGTGAGTTTTAGTTAGGCTGCCACAATCAAGTCTGGGCAACAGAGCAAGACCCTGTCTGAAAATAAAATAAGATTAACACAAATAAGAAAAATGGTAATGAGAGACACCAAGCTAGAACATCTTCGTCTTCCTCAAATTGGCCTTTGAGAACATTCCTCCTGGGTGCTGCTCCGCCATCTCCTTGCTATGACCCAGCTCTATAAGGAAAGCAGCCTCTCCAGTGGCCTCTGGTGTGGGCTGGAACACCCACTGTCTCTGCTAAACCACACCCTACTATGTCCTTCCCCAGCTGCCCACTCTGCTTGGACGACAGAGAATTCCAGACCAGCCATGTGGAGGAAACACTGGCCCTCTCCACACGTGGCCACCTCCTCCCATGACCCCTTGTGCAGGGCTCCCAGTCTCCATGCACCCCACATGCTGCTGCACCCGGGTGAGGCCCCCCGGTGCAGGGCTCCTGGCCTCCCTGCACCCTGCATGCTGCTGTCCCCAGGGGTAGGGCCCCAGAGTTCATTAATGCAGTGCCTGGGACATTGCTGCCTCCCAAAAACACTTAAGGAATGGATGAACCATGTGAAAGGTGTTGCAACAAGAAAGGGATGTGGGGGCAGGTGGGGCAAGTGGGAAGGTGTTCAGGGAAGGCTTCTTGGAAGAGAGGACACCTGAGGACAGAGGCAACACTTTAGGGCAGCAAGGACAAAAGTTACTTGCTCACATCAAGAAAGGTAGAAAGTTAATTCTGGGAAGAGGGAAGAACCCAGACTAAAGCGGCCCAGGGGACTGTGTGGCGCACAGGAACCTCACAGGTAAAGCAGGGCTGTGGGGCGACCAGTCTGCCTATGGAGCACAGAGGAAGGGGTGCAAGGTGAATAGGGAGACTGAGTGGGACAGAAGATACAGATGACCCGGGACAGAGCCAGACACAAATACGGCAGCCGCCATGTTCAGCAGAGGCAGCACTTGACGGGAGGCCTGAAGGACACAGGGAGATCCCAGGCAGAGTAGAGGAAGGCGATTCCAGAAAGAAAGCATAGTGGAAAGGCCAGTCTGGTCCAAGGTCCACATGTGCTTGAGTGGAGATGGAAGGCACAGCCCCGCACATGTCCCATGGGCCTGGGAGTGGGTGGCTGTCAGCCTACCATGTGCAGAGAGGAATGACAGCTGAGGCTGGCACTGACCTTTTCAACCAGGTCTTCAGGGGCCTGTTCCTCCCAGAGGTGAATTTTATCTTCAATGCACTTCTTCAAAAGGTCTATTTTGTTTTTACTCTTGGACCGTGGCTTTCTCCCCTTGGACTGTTGCTAGAGATAGGGCAGAGAAAATACAGCAAGAAGGCAGTCACCCATGAGTCCATGTGGTCAGCCATGAGTCCATGCAGCCCCCAGGGTTCTGCAGGCCAACAGAAGTATCTGCAGCTCCCAGAACTGTAAAACTCTGCCTTAGGACAGAGGGGAAGGAAAGCATGTTTCCTGGAAGGAGCTCAGCCTCAGGACCTTGAATCTTCATGTGCCCTAGGGACTCCTCCCATCCAAGGCCAGATAGGGAGTCTAATGGGCAGAGCCAGAGCTCTGGAGCCCAACCAGTCAGGGGGACTCTGACTCCTAAGCCAGATCTCCTTAAGTCCCCAGGCCAGGCTTCCCTCAGATGGCACACGAGTTAACCTAATAGGGACAATGCCTAAAAAGGACAGTGTGTCTGCACTGCTCAGGGGCAGAGCCAGGCTGGGGGGCTGTACCCGGAGTCCCCTCACTGAGTTTGGATTGGGGCTGGGGAGGGACCACCCAGAGGAGGGCAGGGCCAAGGGCTGACTATGCACATCTCTGCCCAGCTCCACAGACAGTGACAGCAGGTTAGCAGCCAGAAACTGGCCTTGCGAGGAGTATTTACACCATGGAAATGGGCAGTGCTTCCAGTCAGGATGTCCCCACCCCTCTTTCCCAGCATGGGTCTGGGTGGGGTCCAGGCCACCTGGATCCTCCAGAGCATGGTAGAACCTCTGTTCCCACAGAGAGGTCTGGGGAAAGGTCAGAAGGAGGAGGGCAGGGAATCTGATCTGTAGTCAAGTTCAGGGCCTGAAGGCTCCTGTGAAACTCATTTCCATAAATGATCTGAGAGCCCTGTGGCCATGCAGCCCCCTTTCTGTCCCCATTACATATCATCTAGACAGAGGTCAGTGGGGAGGACAAGGACAGACATGGACATGGGGGTCCTCCTGGTGATGAGGAGACAGATAGGTGGGGTGCTGAGGAAACAGCAACACACTGAGCCTCCTCCACTAATTCTGCTCTACCCATCAGACAACCAAATGCCCCTGTGATCCCCATTAGCCATGTGATGATGAAATGATGAAGATTAAAAATTAAATTTTGGGGCTCGACGTCTATGGCTCAAGCGGCTAAGGCGCCAGTCACATACACCTGAGCTGGCGGGGTTGAATCCAGCCTGGGTCTGCCAAACAACAATGATGGCCGTAACCAAAAAAAAGCTGAGCATTGTGGAGGGCGCCTGTGGTCTCAGCTACTTAGGAGGCAAAGGCAGGAGAATCGCTTGAGCCCAGGAGTTGGAGGTTGCTGTGAGCTGTGATGCCACAGCACTCTACCCAGGGCGACAGCTTGAGGCTATGTCTCAAAAAAAAAAAATTAAATTTTTGCCCGAGGCCTTGCAGTGCTCAGGAAATTGTGTGCAGCCTCCATCATCCCCTGCTTTCTCAGGATGGAACCGGTGAAGGAAGCTGTACCCGGTGGCTGAGAGCAGGGCCCTGCTAGCCTGGGCCTTCCTCCTGGAGAATGTGGAGCAAGCACCTTCCCATCAGGGCAGACGACAAAAGGACCAGCTTAAAAGTAGGGAACACCGCAGGCTGTTTTCCTTCAGTAATATGGAATATTCCCCCTACTATTCTAAAATCTTAAATTTCTGATAATTTATCCTTTACTCTTGAACTATCCCCATGTTGTATATCCTACACCCTTATACAAACAGAAACAGAAAACAATCTTTTGTTTTAAATGGAAAGAATGTAATGGCTTCTAAGTTGTTTCTGCATTCACTGATTTTCATTCAGAAAGGATATGTCTGAAATTTGTTTCTCCTTCATTTTTTTTATTTTTATTTTTTCTCTTTCTAAAGGAAGATAGTGGGTTTGAAGCCCTCGGAACGTAGGTCTCCACTTCCTAGAGGTATACTCACTTTCCCTCTGCTGGTCAGTTTTCTCATCTGTAAAATGGACGTGTAATATTGACCTGGCACTACTGTGAGCTACAGGGGAGATAATATAAGCTTAAGTGATGTTAATATTTTCAATCTCAACATATTGTCACCTCAAGCAAAGCCCCACTGTTCTGCACACGTTTGGTGGTTGGCTGGTTGGACATGCCAGTATCATTCACGGCACACCCACCATGAACGCAGCACACTTGAGTGGTGAGGTGAGCGGATTGTGGAGCCCAGACAATGGACAAGTCAATGGGCCAGAACATTCCCATAATGGTAAATAATAGAAGACGTGAAACACAGCCATGTGGTAACAGCGCCTGTGGGAGAGGGTTATTTTAGACAGGTGCTCAGGGGAGGCTTCTCTATGGAGGTGACATTTGACTGAGGCCTGAATAGACTACAAAGCAAAAGAAAGAGCATGCTCAATGGCCTTGTCTTAGCTCAGTTCCCCAGAGGCAGAGCCTGAGGCAGGGATTGGGTACACCTGGTTCCTGTGGGAGGTCTCCTTAGGAGAACCTGGCAGGAAACAGGAACCAGGACAGGAAGGGCAGGGCCACCCGAGCTATGGCCTGGTCTGGTCCACAGGGACTCTTGAAGCAGCAATTGCCCCAGTGTTGTCTGTCCCCAGGACACAAGAAGGACTCACTAAAAGGCAGCTGCCCATCATCGTCCTTCATTACCCCATGCAAGACCCCCCTTTCCTGACCCGCCTAAGCTGACTCCAGCACCCGTACTGTACTCCTTAAAGAGGAGCCTCTTGTACCCTGCCCTGGTCACTTGCTGTGGCTGACAGAAGATGCGGCAGGGGGAATCACATTGTAGGCCAGGTGGCTCCCTCAGGAGAAAAGCGTAGGTGGGACCCAGGAGCAGCCAACACCCACCGGCACTGGTGAGTGGTACACCCTGGGTGAGGGGACCTGGGTACAGCACCAATATCCCACCATAGATGTAGAGGTCAGGGCAAACTTGAATGTTTTGGGACAGTCAGATGCCAACACAGGTGGAGAGAACAACATGGGGGAGTGTGAGGTGAGAAGAGCTCAGGAGGCCAGACCCTGGGAGTATCACTGGCTGGGAGACAGCCCTCCCTCCACTCCCAACATGTCCATCTTACCTGGAGCTCAGGGGCAGCCAGTGCCTGGTCCAGCCGCAGGCACTCTGCTTCCCGCCAGGCAGTCTGAAACCGCTGCAGCAGGACTCGCGCCCGGATCCTGGGGAGGGCCAAGCTCCTGTCCATCTGAGCGAAGCAGCCATGGACCTCCTGCTGCATCCTGAGCAGCTGCTCTTCTGACAGGGAGAAGGCTGAGGAGCAGAGTTTCCTGTGGAGGGAGAACAGCAACAGGCTCTTACTCAGAGAAAACGTGAAGCTAGGAAGAGGAAGGTCATTGGTCAAATCCCTGCCTGTAGAAAGTGACATGAGCTCCTCAACCACGCACTCCTTCCACATGCATTTCCTGAGCACTGAGGCACCTCGTGTGGGACACGGCATCATACTGGGGCTGAGAAGTTAGAGGGGCATGAGGAAAGCCTGGGAGGGTATCTCTTCCAGCGTTCGTGACCTTGAAGATGACTGGTCTTGCTTTGGAAACAGACAGGACAACAAAGCATTGTCCACTGAGTCAGGTCAGCAGCACACTGTACACAGGGACCAGTGGCATGAAGGAGAGGTGCTCGGCTCAGATCAGAGACTCAGGAAAGAGGGGCGCCTCTTGCATTGAGTGATTGATTATTGTGGGTTGAATTGTGTCCCCCCAAGAGATATGCTGAAGTCCTAATCCATGTTACCTGTGACTGTCACTTTATTTAGAAATAGCATCTTTGCAGATGTCATAAAAGAAGTTAAGATGAGCGAGGTCAGACTAGAGTGAAATAGGAGAAGACCAACATAGAGGCAGAAGTCCACGTGAGGACCGAGGCACAGGGAGTGACACATCTGCAGGCCAGTCAACACCAGGTGTCAGCAGCACCAGACGCTGAGGGAAAGGCAGGGAACAGGTTCTGCCCCAGAGCATTCAGCCCTACCAACACCCGGATCTTAGAATTCTGGCCTCCAAAATTGTAAAAGAATCAGCTCCCCTGTTTGTGGCACTGCGTTAAGCAAGGCTAAGGAATGAACATATCTACCTACATCACTGCTAGTCCTTATACCAACTAGCCCTCAATTATAGATGTGGAAATTGAGAATATCCCCTTCCTTTCTGGAGAGCCTCCTGCCACCTTCCCAGACTCGCTGGAGCCAGCTGTGGCCACCAAGATATAAGGAGAAGTCTGCTGGGAACTTCTAGCCAGAATTTCCTCCCTGACCCAGGAAAAGGCAATTCTGGGAGTGGTTATTCTCTTCCTTCTTCCTTTGGGCAATGTGTGTCTACCATTTATTCATTTAACAAACAGTCTCTGTAGACAAAAATGGATCCGTGTGCTTATTCTGGTAACGTTCTGTCAACAACGGCTACATAAAATAAACTTTCGGAAGTATCTGCAGAATACCTGGGGCCAGGCCTAGTGCACCAAATGGCAACGTGGGAAGTCAGGGCTCTGGTTACAGCTAGTAAGTTCTCTCATGGAAGCAGAACGGGATCTTTAAGGATCAACCTCACATCATGCGACACCCCTGTCCTGGGTGCCTCACTAGGCTGGTCTTCAACTTTTAAAGCACCTCCTGAAACTGTAGCCACTCCCCTGGCACCTTCCCTTGGGCAGAGCCTTTGGTCACATGGGATCCAAGGAAAAGCAACCCTGAAATGCATCTGAGTGTTAGGACTCAGATGGATACATGACTGCAGGATACAGGCCTCTCTGGAATCTGGTGCTTCCAACCAAACTGGGCCCAGTAATCTTGTTGTAATCTCCTGTTATGCAAGTACCGGGAGAATACAAGAATACAGGAGGAAGAAACTTTGCCCTGAAGGAATTTAAAATCAAGGAACTTAGGAAAGACGTTTCAAAGACACACATTCCCTGGCAAAAGTGTACCTCATTAATTCCTTCTTTGGCCAACCAGTTTTACAGCAACCCCATCTTGCTTGAAATTGGGAAACTTATAAAAAGGTTTCAGAACCGTTGTGCAGTGCCATCTTTATATAATGCCTCAGAAGGAAGCCTGAGACCTTTTAGAATCTTTTTTTTTTTTTAGATTTTTTATTTATTTATTTTTTTATTACATTAATACAAACATGGGGTACAGTGTAGTATTTTCATATACATTTTGAAATACTTTCATCAAGCTGGTTCACATAAATTTCATGTCATTTGCATAGTCATTGTGTCAAAACATTTACATTCTAGTTCTAGAAAAGATCATTTGTACCCTTGTTAGACAGAAATATAGGTGATCTTTCCGGTTACCCTCCCACCACCCATCCACCCTTCTCCCCTCCCCTTCCCCACCC
>NW_003852566.1:2566355-2573065 GCF_000181295.1 Otolemur garnettii
CCCAGAGAAGCCATAAAATGTTTCAGACACATCGTTTACATTCCCAGCAGGAGATTGATGCAAGCTCTAACTCCTGCATTCCTCTGCCCCCCACCTCTTGTCTTCTCTGAATACTATAAAAACTGATCTGTTACACCCATTAAAGGAGACCTTGACAAATCTGCTTGGTCTCGCCTCCTTTTTCTCTCGCCCATTCTCTTTACAGGCTGGGTCCCCCTCGCCCCCCGAATAACCGTGTCCCGCAGGACGGGACAGTCAATGCCTTCTCCGCTTGGTGACCACTCTTTGTGGCCAGCCAGCAGGAATAGCTGAAGCCTATCAGCCTCAGGCACTCAATGGGAGCTGTAGAATATTCCACTTTGGTTCAATCTAAGCCTGGAATTTGTTTTCTTGAAGTCGTGGTTTGCCTCGGTGGGGAGGATGTGTGTTTATCTATCTCTTCTCTCAGTTCAGCTCTCTACCTTCAGCTTTGTTGGGTTCTTCTGGAAGTTATCTCTCTCCTTGAACTGATGTTTATGTTGAAAGCTAGCTCTAGTCGGCTCTCATCCTCTATTCCTCCAAATTCTTATTGAATGTGAAAATCTTAATTAGGGAATGTAGCCAACCCGGAGATTTAGCAAAGTACAAAATACATTGAAACAAGGCAGACAAATAAACAGACTAGAATGCTACCAGACATATAAGCACTCCAATGCCCAGACACTCAGCTACATGTAAACAAACAGACAAAGAAGTAAACAGAGCAACAGACAAACCAGTCAACTAACAGATCAAAAATGAAAGAAGGGAGAAAGAAAAAGGAAAAAAAATAGTGATAATAAAAGATAACCACAGAAATGTTGGTCATAAAATGATAGAGCAAACAAATAGGAAAGCAAACAATCCAAGAAGAGAAAATATCAAAATATATATATAATAAAGAGTAAAAAATTAAAAATTAAAAAAAGGAAAAAAAAAAGGAAAAGGAGGGCACCACTAGGAAAATTACTTTTTTTTTTTTTTTTTGAGTATATACAAACAAGACTCTTTTTCAAAGCGGTGCGGTTCCAGTTTAAAAAAATATATATAATTATGCTGTAGAATATTTTATAGACAACAGGTGGCGCTGTGAGTGGTCTCTACACTAATACCAAAAATAGGGGAAAAGAGGGAAAAAGAAAAAAAAAAAATATATATATATGTGTGTGGAGAATCTTTGCTGGCAGGATGCCAGATTCTCCCTACAACAGTTCCCGCAGAGTGTTGGGCGTCTTGGATTAACTTCAGATGCCAGATAGCTCACTGCAGATCAAATTGAGTTCTCTGCACTTCTGGAGGAGGTGTTATGGAGACGCCATCTTGGAGGTTTTACTTTACCTCTGGTTCCTGTCTGGCCGCCCGCTCCTATCTGTCCTCCGAATTTGGGACACAAGTTTGCACTTCGCCAGACTTTTTCTCAACTCCTAATTTCCCCTGGAACAGAAAACCCTTGTGGTCTGAGGGAAAAAAGCTGGGGCCGCCCCTTTTGCGGTCCGTGTTCAGTTTGTTTCCAGAGTAGGAGGGGCTACAGCCACAGCCGCTGCGGCCGCTGCTGCCGCCCATCGCGGCGGGACGTTCAAAAGATTTTTCAGTGTTTGTAGGAAGGGAACCGATTCCCTGCACTCAACTCCTGGTTTCCTCTCAAACAAATTTGTGTGGTCCAAGGGGAAAGAGCTAAAGGGCTCCTTTTGCCCTCGGAATTTAGTTTGTTTCTGATGGGGGAGGGGCTATAACTGCTGCTCCTGCAGCACGTTCAAAAGACTCTTCAGTGATTGCAGGACGGGAACCGATTCACCCTGCCAGTCACCGCCGCGTCAGTGCAGCTCCACTCAGACTTCCAAAATTATAGGATGGATTGGTTCCCAAGCAGAGTCCCTTCCCCTTGAGTTTCTGTCCGAATGCCTGGATCCCTGACACCCCAAACTGGGTCCAAATGTCTCCCATTTCTGGCCACCAAATTCTGCCCAGGAATCCACGCCTCACCACACTCTCTGCGAGAGATGCAAACTCCCCGCGAATTGGGCACAGGAGCCTTTCCTGGGGGGAGGGATTGGTTTCTGTCTCTCAGGAAGCTAGCCGCGGATCTGGCGCCACAGGGCGCAGATGGTGCCCTTTCAGCTGCTGCCCTGAGTTTTTCTGGCTGACACCGTAGTTCTGGGCTACACTTCCAATCCAGCAATTCACCTCTTTGCTGCTCACCCTGCGCTGCTTATCCGCACAAGGACTACACGCAGAAGAGATTCAATAAGCCCACTCTCACCTGAAACCACCAGGAGAGTTGACTCAGGGATGCATCTCCTCCGCCATCTTGCTCCGCCTCCCTTGACCTTTTAGAATCTTAAGTAAGCAAAATATATAAGCAGATTCACACCATGTATGGTGTGCGCTGACCCCTTTAATTCTTAGAAAAATCAGAGTTTCCTGATAGCCAAAAGAGAGATCTTTTTCCCGTTGAATGGCTAAATCAGAGGCAACTTTTATTAATACTCCCTGTAAAATGGATCCAAATGAAGTTAGAGAAAAATGACCCCTCTGGAAATAAGAAGACCAAATCTAATTCACATACTATGAGGACTCCAAAGACAGTTTAAACTGACATAGAGAATTTGAGAATTTGAGCAGAATAAATACTGTTGAGAGTAATTCATGAGAAAAAAAAATAGCATTTAAAGATCCGAGTTTTATAGGCTTGGAGAAGACAGCATCTTACAGACAGCATCTGCCAAGAAAGGAAAAACTAACAAAAATTGATAAATGAGGCCAGAATCACAAAAGAGAGAACTGAGGAGCCAGAAGTCAAATGAAAACAAGGTCGTTCTCTGCAGACATCTGGGGACCTGCTCTGCTGGTAACAAGGTCAGTCCCCAGGGAGAGGCACTGTGTGGGAAGGGGCACCAAAGTGCTAAGGCCAGTGAGACCCCAGGCAACGCCTTCCACAAGGAGGAAGAGAGCTGCAAAGGGCTGCTCCACCACCCGCTGTCCATCACACAGTCCAAGAAGAGCCCAAGCTCTTATACAAACACTGTCTTCATGGTTTACACGCTTGCTGGTACCACGCGCTGCTGAAAGTCCCCTGAAGGATTTCATTATTGTGGTCTTCACTTCACAGGCAGGAGAGATGAAACTCAGAGAGGTTAAGTAGCTTCCCACACTCATAGAGTAGGTAGTGGGGCTGAGATTTAAACCCATGTTCCTGTGGTCTACACTGCCCATGTCTCAGTCCATGCTGGCTATATCTGGGGCTCCTCTAGTTTCCAACCTTACATGCCAGCCCCAAACAACCACCATTCTGCTGGGTCTTTCTACACCACTAAAGGCCACCATCTTGGGCCAAGCCGAATTTCAGTCTGTACCAAAAACCAAACAAACAAACAAACAAAAAAATGGTTAATTGCTGATGCAAGAAGGTAAAGGACTGCAGGATACAGGCCTCTCTGAAATCTGCCAACTAGTCCTCATTTCCATAGCTCTCCCATGTCTTTGGACAATTTATTTATGCAATTTATCCATTATTTTCCGCATGGAGAATGCTAGTCAGCTGTGGCCTACTACCTCCTACTAAGAAGCAGAAGTCACTATGTGGTTTTTGAGTTAATAAAAACAAACGGCCCAATGAATGAACCAGTGAATGAAAGCAGCAATGGAAAGACGGTGCCAGCGGCAGAAGAACTGAAACAAAAGCCCAGCACCACCTGGGGCCTTGACATTGGGGAAGTCAGGAGGGCCTCGACTGGGCTGCAAGTTCCCTTCCCCACTCTGCTCCCACGATAAGATCCCCTCGCCAAACACCACCTCTCACCAGGGAGACCAGCATAGTTCCTACTCATCCTGTGCAGCAGTTTCCAGACCCCAGGCAGCCGAGGAAGTTCTCAAACAAGCAGATCACATTCCCCCACCATGGGCAGAGCCAGGGGCCACCGCACCCTTTGGTTACTACAAGCCTGGTTCCCAGGACCCTGGTTCTGCCCTCTGCTCAATCTGTGTGGGGTCCTGCACGGCACTGCCAAGCTGTGAGTTTACATGCATGACCCAGAAACACCGTCAATCTCCTGTGTCCAGGGATGGGTGTTCTGTGTCCGGCCATCCCCATAACCTTGGGGCGGGAATCCTCCCGCACCAAGGGAAGTGGGAGAGATCGGGACAGCGGGGACACTCACGCAAAGGTCAAGCGCTCCCAGTGTCGCAGCTCGGCCTGCTCCGCCACTGAGGCCTCCGGGGAATCTTCCTTCAGCCTCTGCCGCACACGTTGAATGCCCTCCCGGTCCCTGTCCCTCTCCTCGGCCTCCAGCTGCTCAGCCCGTGCCGCCATCTCCTCCCTGTGCTCCTCCAGGATCTGCTGCAGGAAGAGCCAGGGCACACTGCGCTTGAGCAGCTCCTGGGTCAGCGCAGAGCTCTGCAGCCGCCTCAGCTCCTCCGTGGCCTTCTCAAACAGTGAGAGGGTCAGGGCCCTGAGGTCGTCCAGGGCAGCCTGGTCCAGACGCTCCTGCAGCTCCTCCAAGGCGGTGCAGTGCTCAGCCATCAAGCCCCGCCACTGCTGCAGGTACTGGCCCACGTCCTCGGCTGCGTGGAAGGCGTCCCTGACCGACAGCTGCTCATTCTGCTGCTCCTTGTGCTGCCGAGAATTTTAGGAGAACAGTTAAGTGGGAGCGGGGCCTGGTGGGTGCAGCCCTTTGAGAAAACACTTTGGAAATTTGTTAAGACACAGAATGCTGATGGCCTTTCCCCCCATAACCTGACATGTAGAAAACTATCCTTTATAAAGTAAAACTAAAGACAGTGAAAACGTCATGTTTTCAACACTCATTGAACAGGTATAGATGGAGTAGGTCAGCCCTGGAGACAGGCCATGGGGCTCCAATCCTGGCTGCTCCATTCACAAGCGGAATGACCCAAAGCAAGTGTCTCAGCCTCTCTGTCCCCATTTCCTAATCTGTAAAATGGGGTGTCACAGAGTGGTTGTATTAATTGTACTGTAATATATACATTTTGGTGTGGAATTCACACCAGTAAGCATCTCGGTTGTCATTACTGTGTGCCAGGCACATAATGTCTACAAATTGTGATATTATGGGGGGAGGGAGGGGAAGAAACTAAGATGATGAGATGTCATAAAGGAAGAGGCCAGCAAAGGCCCTTTGAGTACGAAATGGGACAGAACATTCCTGGGAGCAGCACAGTGGGGTAAACAAAGGCCCTATCATGGAAAAAGCTGCCATGCCGGAGGGCGGTGCTCGTGGTGCTATTTGTAACAGTGGGTCCACAGAGAGGCTCAGTCATATTGGAGAGAACACAAGATGCTCTTCCCTTTGTTCTTGGGCCCTGGTAAACAGAAAGTGTCAATTCATTCACTCCATAAATGTTTATTAAGCACCTACTTTGTGTCAGGAGGTGTCCTCAACACCAGAGATAACATAGATTTTTGTCTTCATAGACCTATATGCTAATTGTGGGCCACTCACAACATCTATCAAAAGTAGCTATCAGAGATGATATTCACAGAAGCCTTCTGGAATCTCTTCTAAGATCTGGAGTGCCATCCCTCCAGATACTAACACTGGATTGGGCCAGACCATCGGGGAACTGTGGTCTTGGGCCCTGTTGTTTTGATCCCCTATTCTGTGGCTGGGAGGGGACTGGAGTGCGCTCAAGGACATGACACTCTTCAGTGATCAAGGTCAGAAGCATGGCTTTCTGTGGGGCCCAAGCTTGGTAATAAAAAGCAGAGTTTCTACTGATCAAATATGAAAATTATTCAGCATCCCCTCTTCTTCCCCCAGATGGTACTACATAGGTGTCATCCAGCAAGTGCCACATGTCTCATGCTCCACGCTGTAGTTTAGGCACTCATCAGTTCCTGCCTAACCACGCACCAGAGCCTCCCAGGGGCCTGTACTTCCAGGTTCCTCCAACTCCACCCAACACGAGCTTCCTAAATCACAAATCTGATCTCTCGCTCTCTGCCTAAAAACCCTCAAGGTTCCCACCATCCTTGAGTAAAAGGTGTTTTCTTAGCCTGGCATGTCATGCCCTCACTGGCAGGGCACTACCTCCCCGACAGGTCCATTCCAGATGCTGCCCTCATCCATCTGCATGCTCCAGCCCCATTGTGCTCTTGGAGCTCTCAAACACATGCCTTATGTGCTACTTGGTATTCAGCCTTGACCACGGTAATTAACACTCTGAGCTTCAGTGTCTTCATTGAAAAGAAAATAAAAAAACCTAGCATTTCCTTCTTAGAGTTCACATAAGGATTGCACAAGATATCTAATGTAACACGCTCAGCACAGTGCTAAGAAAACACTCAATAAATGTTAGGATCTATCATCACCATTTGTCATTCAAACCAGCTATTCCCTTGCCTGTGCAGACATGACTAGTCTACCATGACGATCTACTATACAGAGGCAGGACAGGACCTGCAGAATCCTGCTTGACCCAGCATTCCAGTCTCTTCCAATCAACTGTGGATGCCACATTGAAATACTTGCCCAGCAGCCCTTCCATGCATGCTGATGGCAATGCCTGGCATAGAACCTGGCACTTAGTGGGTGCTCAGAAAAGGTTATGAAAAGAACAAATAGCATGGCTCGGCGCCTATAGCTCAACCGGCTAAGGCGCCAGCCACGTACACCTAAGGTGGAGGGTTCGAATCCCCAGCCCGGACCCGCCAAACAACAATGACAGCTGCAACC
>NW_003852566.1:2573227-2587184 GCF_000181295.1 Otolemur garnettii
AAAAAAAAAAAAAAAAAGAACAAATAGCACAATGCCTTACATACCTTTTGCAGCAACTCTCGTCTTCTCTTAATTATTAATTTTTGGTGAAGTTTTTTCTTTTCCTGCTTTAAGTCATAGTCCAACTTCTGCTTTACAGAAAAGATTTCTGTCTGAGCCCTCTCCAGCAGCATTTCCATTTGATCTTCGTCCAAGTACCCTGCTCTGGACAGAAAAGATGTAAACTCAGTCAGTGCCATCCCCAGACTCGCGTGTAGTTTGCTGCTATGGCTGAGAATTTGTGTCTGTATGAGTTTGGCTGGAATCAGAAAAATCTTTGTCCTCCAGAAGGATTAGGAGGACAGGTGGCTAAGACATTCATAAAATCCCAGCAGAACAAGGTCAGTGGCATCAGAGATAGGCAGGGAAATTCAACACAGGAGAGAGATCATCTATCAGGGCAGAAAGCGGCATGAGTTCCAGACAAAGCAACATTCACAAGAACACTGTGGTACAGATAGAGTTTTCCAAGCGGAGATGGTGGATTAAAAAGCCTAGTTTTAAGAATAACACAAGCAAGTCAAAGAGGTGAATGTGGGGATAGTACAACAAAGTAACTATAATCAACAATAAGTTAGGGTATATTAACTAAAAGAATGGAATTGGAAGGCTTGGTCAGATAGGAACTGATGAGGGCCTAAACTACAGCATGGAGCATGAGACATGTGGCACTTGCTGGACGACACCTATTGGGGAATACTCTGTGTGGTGTTTAACTGTGTGTTCCAACCAGACAGGCCCAGGTGAAATGGTATTTCCAGGTATGTCTGTGATGGTGTTTCTGGGTGAGCTCAAGAGAGTAAATGGTCCTCCCCAGTGTAGGGGGCATCACTCAGTATGCTGAGGTCTTGAAAATACCAAAAGGGCAGAGGCAGGAGGAATCTGTTCCTTTTTTTCTAATTCATAGCTTAAGGTGGGACCTCTCATTTCATCTTCTCCTGTGCCCTGGACTGAGATTTACACCATCTGCTCTCCTGGTTCACAGGCCTTGAGAGTTGGACTGAATTACAAATTACAGGTCCTATTTCCCTGGGGCTTCAGCTTGCAGAGGCAGATGGTGGGACTCCTCAGCTTCCACAGTTGTGTGACCAAATAATCTAACAATCAATCAATCTTTCTATCTCCGCATACACACACACACACACACACACACACACACACACAGCATATATACATTTTAAGAAAGAGAAAAACTGTACTAAAATTGTAATATTCAATATATACCAATATTGTGTCTTATATCTCTTGTGTGGAAGTCAAACAGGACTTGGGTATTAAAACTTTAACACAAAGTTTCTTTTCTTAAAATGTGCATACATTTTTGGCACCCTCTATTTGTGTGTGTTTCATATACACATTGTCAGTTCTGTTTCTCTGGAGGACCCTGACTAGGATTCTCTGCTACCATTCCATTGCTAGTCCTCACTGTCTGCATCCGTGGGCTGGGTCCCCCACTTGGCACAGGGAAAACTCTCAATGGAAGCTTCTTGAGGAATGAACAGTAGACACATGTTTTAGCAATGTAAGTCTGTGCAGGCTTTTTCAAAGAAAATTTTAAAATAAGAGGTGAAATATTCTTCCTTGCTCACTGCTTACAATCAGCATGTGGATACTTTGATTTGAGCAAGAAACCATTTTTTTCACGTGAGTACAAATTAATCAGGACTGTCAAGTAAATTGCAGGACTATGTTCATTAGCATCTTTAGCTGGGGAGTGTTTGCATAATTTACACCTTAGAGAATCCTCATTAAACAGGGCAGGAGAGGAGCAAAGTCCTACTAAAATTACTAAGTGATAAAACCAATTCATAAAACTACAAAAAATCAAGGTTAGAAAGCCAACTTCACAGTCACATCCCTATTCATTTTAGAGCTTCTCATAAGCTAATGAGAATAAATTTCATTATTTACAATTAAGTCACCACAAAGAAGAGCTGAGAAGGGCTCCATGGAGAGTTGAGGGACTGCACTTATGAGAACTCTGCAATGTCACCATTGACCTGACCCTGAGGCACCCCAGGTGCTACTGAGAAAACCCATCCAGAATCTAGGATAAGCTTTGCTGTATCTATACCTAATGGCAAAGGTGAACACAAAGCCAGCAGTCAGCTAGGTCTCAGAGACATGGCTCTTCCAACCATCATTGACTTCTCTAGAAAATGTTGATGGAGGTTTGCTTCAAAATAATCCAGGTAGGCACACAGCTCCAACAAGTCAACTCCTGCTAGAGCCAAATGATGGCAGCTTGGGGGGGTTCATTATTAGACCACCTTGACTATTGTGTATATACTTAAAATTCTGTAATGCAAAGGATTTTTACAGCTAGAGAATTCTTAAGTAAGGGGAGAGGGGATGCAGCATGATCACCAATAAGAAAAGCCCAGCAAGTGTCCCTCGGCCAACATGAAATTCAACAACTGTCTTGCAAGGAAGCACCTTCAGAAGAACTAGATCCCAGGAAGGGATGTTAGTACCTAGTTAGTTTTTGACATTGTATCAAGAAACAAGGCACTGAAGGGGGCAGAAAGGACAGTCTGGCCTGACCTACACCACCCTCCCACATCCTCATGCAGTGCTATGCCAGCTCCCTGGGCAGAGAGATGATCTGTATCCCCAGGGGAGGGACAGTGAAGTGACTGACATTTTGCAATGAAACTCAGGGCCACCCTGGCACAGAGAAACAGCACAGGACAGAATTCTGCTGGTACCCACCAAGGGGATGTTTAGACTAGCCCAGCCACATGCAAACCTTTCACTAACCTCACCACTAGCAGACAAAAGATGGTCTGGTGCCTACACTAAATTCCAAGGGAATCAGGCCACAAAGGCTGCAGTTCTGGTGCAATTCCTGCAGCTGTGCTGGCTTGGAGCCAGTCAACTTGGGTGCACAGGAACCCTATGGTAGTGAGCAGGCCGGTATCTCCAGTGAGATACCTGTGGTAGTGACCAGGCCAGTGCCTTTGTCGTCCCTTCCCCAACTTTAGGGACTGCCACTCAGGGAGAGTGTTCTTCTACTTGGGGAAAGAAAAAGGAAGAGTTCAGAGAACTTTCTTTTGCATGTTGGGTACAAGCTCACCAACAGTAAAATAAACCAGACATCTGAGGCCCCAGTGTAGGCTTCATTTCCTGGAGGGCATTTCAGACCCATTTTAGACCCACCCTGGGTCAAAAGGAAACACGCTGCTCTGAAGGGAAAGACACAGTCCTGGCAGACGTCACCACCACCTGCTGACTAAAGACCCCATGGAGCTTTGAATAAATGTCACAGGTAACCAGGCAATGGTCACCATAGGCTTTGTGTAAGCCTGGACACTGGTGGCCATTAGAGAGTGCCCATGTCACTCCTCCTCCAACTCCAGTAGCCCAGCACGGATAATGAGGGGAAAGAGTGAGAGCCTCTGCCTGGTAAGCCAGTGAATTCTCCCATGTCTTACCCAAGCCCACCAAGTGGTATCACTCTCTGCAAGGGTCACAGCATTACTGAGCTTGGGGCACCCCTAGTGCTGATATGGCTGCAGTGACCAAAGACTTAGGTCACGATATTCGATTCCCTCTGAATATCTAGAAATCTTTCTCAACAAGCATGGATTCAAAGAAGCCCAGACTGTGAAGACTAAAATAAACACCTAATTTTTCAAGGCCCAGACATCAACAAACATCTACACACATAACCAACATTCAGGAAAACATGCCCTCACCAAAAGAATTAACTAAGGTACCAGTGATCAATCCAAGAGGGATGGAGATATGTGACCTTTCAGACAAAAACATTCAAAGTAGCTGTCCTAAAGTAGCTCAATGAACTTCAAGACAACAAAGAGAAAGATTCAGCAGCCTGTCAGAGAAATTTGACAAATAATTAAAAAAAAAAAATCAAGCAGAAACACCGGAGCTGAAAAAAATTCAATTAATGAACTGAGAAAAGCATCAGAGTCTCTCAACAGCATAAATAACCAAGCAGAAGAAAGAATTAGCTTTAGGGCAACCTATTTGAAAACATATAGTTAAAAAAGAAAAAAGGATAAAGAAAGAATGGAGAGTGAGAGTGGAGAGAGAAGATTCCAGGCATCTCTGGCTTGTCGGCTCCTCCAGAAACATCCCTTTGGGGATTCAGGGAGACAGTGAGAGACTTCTGCACCCCAGGAGGAGGACAAAAGCAGTGGAGAAGTGGCAAGTGGTTGTGAACAGGCTACCACAGCCATAACTACAACAGCAGCAAAATTGTAGACAGGGAAAGCCTTCCCTGTGGGTTGCTTTGTTTGTTTGGACTTGGGCACTCAGTTGAATTCCCTTGGGAGAACTTGGGTGAGAGAGCGGGTAACATTAAATCTTATCCAGGGCACAGGACTGAGCCACTGGGCCAGAACACAGTTAACATTGTTTGGCTGTGGGCCATGCATACAGCCATTGTGGGAGAACTAGCCCTGCAGTCACCACCCTCAGGGTCACACAGAGAGGCTTGGGCTGGGAGACATTGGGCAAGTGATCTAGTGACTGTGAACAGTGTCAAAGGCTGGGACTGAGATGCCAGGGAAGAGTGGAACTTTCAGTGTTTGGCAGTGTGAGGGCTGCCTTGCAGCCTTGGCCCTCAGGGGCATAGAGTGAGGCCAGTTTTGACCCACTGGATAAGCGGGCAGTCACTTCAGGAGAGATCCCAGCAACAAGCGCTTTCCTAGAAAAGCTTCTGCTTAGCCAAGGTTAACAGTTTACAGTATCTTTTAAGCACACTGAGGAGAGATTCAGGCCCTCAACCCTGTGGGGTTTGAGAGCAAAATAGTCAGCAGAGCCTCTAATCTCCATCATATACAACTGTATCAATATTGTGATTAGCATCTCATACCCCAGAAGATCACCTGTTGCCCAGACAATATTCAGTAAGATACATACACTGCTTTGTTTTTGGATTTGGTCTGTTTTTCTTTTTTCTTTCTTCATTTTTCAAGGGTAAATATAATTTTTCATTCATTTTTGCTAGTGTTTCTGCCCCTATTATTTGGTTTTTACCCCCAATTTTATCCTGTAAGATTTTCTGTTTGGTTTGGTTTGATTGATAGTATTTTTGTCTTTCCTCTCTATTTGGTGGAGGTAGGGTACCATGTCTGCTCAGGCTGGCAAAGAGCTGCTGACCTCAAGGGAATCACCCAACCCAGCACCTGCAGAGGTTGAGGTTTTTTAAGGACTCATTGAAACCTAGGCCAGAAGCACTGTAACTTGAAGAGCAAGAGGAAGTGAAAGGAAAATTAGGTCAAGGAAACAGATAAAAGAAAACACTCATGAGGAAGAATCAGCAGAAAAATCCTGGCAACATGAAAAATTAGTCCAGAGCAACCTCCCCAAGGGACCATGAGGTAGCTACTGCAGAGGATTCCACCTATAAAGAAATGTTAGAAATGACAGAAGGGGAATTTAAAATACAGATGATGAAAACAATGAAGGAAATTGCTGAGAAAGTGGAAAATAATCAAAAGGAAATCCAAAACAGAATCAAATATGAGATAAAGATATGAATATAGAAAGGATTTGGCAGAGCTGAAGGAATTGAAGCAGTCAATTAGGGATGTCAGGGCCATCACCAAGGAAACAGGCTGGACCATGGATTGTAAGCTTGAAGCTTGGGGGGGGGTGTGTCCCCCCAGATGTGTGGTGAAAGGCCTCAGGCAACCTCCGTAATAGCTATTTATTGAGAGAGTACATCTCGAGTGTGGAGTGCCCAGCATGTGCGTGGGTAACGTGCTCCCTTCCCCTGACCCCCCCCCAACTTCCATAGCTATGAATCATGTAACATCCAACATCTGCTCCTTAAGTCCGGGGTCTGCTCATCATTAACAATGAATCTTGCCTGGGGGCTTGTCCTCAAGCCACAACAACTCTCCAGGTTTTTCAGTGTTTTCCTGTATGTTTCAAAAACTGCTGCTTGTCTCTGCAAGCCCCATGTCTCAATTCCTGCATAGGGAACTTAAAGATACAATAGAAAGTATCAATAACAGATTAGACCTTGCAGAATAAGAATAACAGAGGTAGAGAACAAAGCACTTGAGATAACTCAGATAGTTAAAGATGGAGGAAAAAAGAGAGACAAAGCAGAACATTCACTGACAGAATTATGGGACTTTATGAAGCGTTCAAACTTCCGAGTTATAGGTATCCCAGAAGAGGAGAAGGATGCCCCAGGGGAACAGAAGCCATACTAGAGAATAATATAAATGAAAATTTCCTAAATATCACCAAAGATTCTGACACACTCCTTTCAGAGGGTTATCAGACCCCAGGTAACCTCAACTCTAACCGAGCTTCTCCAAGACACATTGTGATAAACTTGTCCAAAGTCAAGACAAAAGAAAAGATTCTGCGAGCTGCCAGGAGTAAGTGCCAGTTAACCTACAGGGGCAAATCCATCAGGGTGACTGCAGACTTCTCTAATGAAACTTTCCAAGCCAGAAGACAATGGTCATCTACCTTTAATCTACTTACACAAAACAATTTCCAGCCCAGAATTCTATATCCTGATAAGCTAAGCTTTAAAATTGACAGAGAAATCAAATCTTTTACTTATATGCAAACTTTGAGGAAAACTGCCACAACAAGACCAGCTCTACAGGAAATACTTCAATCTGTTCTACACACTGACCATCACAATGGAACAACAGCAAAGTAAGCACTCAGAAATTAAAGGACAGAACCTAACTTCCACACTGATGCAAAAGAGAAAACCAAGCAATGGACTTTCGCAAAATAAGATAAATAGAATGCTACCATGCTTATCAATTATCTCAATAAATGTTAATGGCTTGAATTCCCTACTGAAGAGGCACAGATTGGCTGATTAGATTAGAAAACACAAGCCATCCATTTGCTGTCTGCAGGAAACACACCTAGCCTCAAAAGACAAATTGAAACTCAGAGTTAAGGGTTGGAAGACAATTTTTCAGGCAAACGGAATTCAGAAGAAAAGTGGAATTGCACTCTTATTCTCAGATGCATGTGGATTTAAAGCAACTAAAGTCAAAAAAGACAAAGATGGTCACTTTATATTGGTCAAGGGAAAAATACAACAAGAAGACATTTTAATTCTAAATATTTATGCACTGAATTTAAATGCTCCCAGATTCTTGAAACAGACCTTAATTACTCTGAGCAATATAATATCATATAATACCATAGTAACATGGGACTTTAACACCCCTCTTACAGAGCTGGACAGATCCTCTAAAGAGAAATTAAACAAATATAGAAGGAACTTAAATGAGACCCTAGAATAACTGTGCTTGACAGACGTATATAGAACACTCCATCCTAAAGATAAAGAGTACACATTCTTTTTATAGGCCCATGGAACATACTCCAAAATTGATCATATTGTATGACACAAAACAAACCTCAGCAGAATCAAAAGAATTGAAATTTTATCTTGTATCTTCTCAGACAATAAAGAACTAAAGGTGGAACTCACCTCCAACAAAAACATTCGATCCCACACAAAGGCATGGAAATTAAACAACCTTCTGTTGAATGACAGTTGGGTGCAGGAAGAAATAAAAGAGGAAATCATTAACTTCCTTGAGCATAACAACAATGAAGACACAAGCTACCAGAACCTGTGGGATACAGTAAAAGCAGAACTGAGAGGAAAAATTCTCACTTTAGATGCCTACATCCAAAAAACAGAGAGACAGCATATCAGTAAACTCACAAGCCATCTTATGGAATTGGAAAAAGAAGAACAATCTAAGCCTAAACCCAGCAGAAGAAAAGAAATATCCAAAATTAAATCAGAGATTAATGAAATTGAAAACAAAAGAATCATTCAGAAAATTAATGAAATAAGGAGTTGGTTTTTTGAAAAAATAAATAAAATAGGTAAACATTTGGTCAGACTAACTAGAAACAGAAAAGTAAAATCTCTAGTAACCTCAATCAGAAATGATATAGGGGAAGTAACGGATGCCACAGAGATACAATAGATCATCTCTGAATACTATAGGAAACTCTATGCGCAGAAATTTGACAATGTGAAGGAAACAGATCAATATTTGGAATCTCACCGTTTCCCTAGACTTAGCCTGGAAGAAACAGAGCTCCTGAATAGACCAATTTCAAGCACTGAGATCAAAGAAACAATAAAAAAGCTCCCAACAAAACAATGCCCTGGTCCAGATGGCTTCACACCAGAATTCTATCAAACCTTCAAAGAAGAGCTTATTCCCATACTACAAAAATTATTCCAAAAAATTGAGGAGGAAGGAATCTTCCCCAACATGTTCTATGAAGCAAACATCACACTGATACCAAAATCCAACTAAAAGGAGAAAAAAACCAACTAAAAGGGAGAACTTCAGACCAACTTCACTAATGAATAATTCTCAACAAAATCCTAGCCAATAGTTTACAGCTTATCATCCAAAAAGTCATACATCATGATCAAGTAGGTTTCATCCCAGGGATACAAGGCTGGTTTAACATACACAAGTCCATGAACGTTATTCACCATATCAGTAGAAGTAAAACCAAAGACCATATGATTCTCTCAATAGATGCAGAAAAAGCATTTGATAAAATCCACATCCTTTTCTAATTAGAACACTAAAGTGTATAGGCATAAGTGGCACATTTCTTAAACTGATCAAAGCTATCCATGACAAACCCACAGCTAATATTTTACTGAATGGAGTAAAACTGAAAGCTTTTCCACTTAGAACTAGAACCAGACATGGTTGTCCTCTGTCACTGGTACTATTCAACATAGTGCTGGAAGTTCTAGCCAATACAATCAGGCAAGAGAAGGAAATAAAGGGCATCCAAATGGGAGCAGAGAAGGTCAAACTTTTCCTCTGTGCTGACGATATGATGTTATACTTAGAAAACCCGAAAGACTCAACACAAGACTCCTGGAAGTCATAAGATACAGTAACATCTCAGGATAAAAAATCAATGTCCACAAGTCAGTAGCCTTTGTATACGCCAGTAACAGCCAAGATGAGAGGCTACTTAAGGTCACAACTCCCTTCACCATAGCCTCAAAGAAAATGAAACACCTAGGAATATACCTAACAAAAGAGGTAAAAGAACTCTATAAAGAAAATGATGAAACCCTAAGAAAAGAAATAGCAGAGGATATTAACAAATGGAAGTACATACCATGCTCAATGCTGGGAGGAATCAACATTGTTAAAATGTCTATACTTCCCAAAGCAATCTACAGATTCAATACCATCCCTATTAAAATATCAACATCATAATTTCAAAATTTAGAAAAAAAATTCTTCATTTTGTATGGACCAGAAGAAACCCCATATAGCTAAGGCAATTAGCTATAAAAACAAAGTAAATAAAAACAAAGCCAGGGGCATCACCATACCAGTTTTAGGCTGTGCTACAAGGCCGTAGTGATCAAAACTAAATTTTGTACTGGCACAAAAATAGAGACAATAGACATTTGAAATCGAATAGAAAATCAGGAAATGAAACTAAGACCTTACAGCTACCTAATCTTCGATTACCCAAACAAGAACATACACTGGAGGAAAGACTCTCTATTCAATAAATGGTGCTGGGAGAACTGGATGTCCAAATGGAGAAGACCAAAACTGGACCTGCACCTTTCTCCACTCACAAAAACTGGTTCAAGATGGATAAAAGATGTAAATTTAAGGCATGAAATGATAAAAATCCTCAAAGAAAGCATAGGAAAAACGGGAAAGATATGGGCCTAGGGAAAGACTTTATGAAGAAGACTGCCATGGCAATAGCAGCAACAACAAAAATAAACAAGTGGGACTTAACTAAACTGAAAAGCTCTGTACAGCTAAGGAGACAACAACCAAAGCAAATAGACAACCTACACAATGGGAAAGGATATTTACATATTTTGAATCAGACAAAAGCTTGATAACTAGGATCTATAGAGAACTCAAATTAAACCACACGAAAAAAGCCAACAATCCCATATATCAATGGTCAAGAGACATGAATACAATCTTCTCTAAAGAAGAAAGACAAATGGCTAGCAAACATATGAAAAAATGCCCATTGTCATTATTATTAGAGAAATGCAAATCAGAACCACCCTGAGATATCATCTAACCCCAGCAAGCACACATCACAAAATCTCAAAACTGCAGGTGCTGGCACGGATGTGGAGAGAAGGGAACACTTTTACACTGCTGGTGGGACTGCAAACTAAGACAACCTTTTTGTTAGGAAGTATGGAGAACCCTCAAAGAACTCAAGCTAGACCTCCCATTTGATCCTGCAATCCCATTACTGGGCATCTACCCAGAAGGAAAACAATCCTTTTAATACAAGGAAACTTGCATTAGACTGTTTATCATAGGTCAATGTACAATTGCCAAAATGTGGAAACAGCCTAAATGCCTACCAATCCAGGAATGGATTAATAAGCTGTGGTATATGTACACCATGGAATACAATTCAGCCATTAAAAAAGAGGGAATAACTGAGAAAATGACATGAAGGCTGTGTTGACTAGTTTGATGGAAGTAGTTCGGATTGCATGTGAAAACCCCATACTGTACCCCAGAAGTGCATTAATGTACATAGTTACCATTCAATAAAAAAAAAAAAGAGGGAGACTTTACATCCTTTGTATTAAACTGGATGTAAGTGGAACACATTATTCTTAGTAAAGCATCACAAGAATGTAAAATAATTAATCCTAAGTACTCAATTTTGATGTGAGGACAATTAATGACCTAGTACACTGTGGGGATGGGGGAAGATCAGAGCAGAGAGACAGAAGGAGGGAGGGTGTGCGGTAAAGGACGAGCAGAGAGTGGGAAGGAGGGTGGGGGGTTGGAGAAGGAAGAGCAGAGAGTGAAAAGGGGGAGTGTGGGTGTCTGTGTGTGACACACCTTTGGGGGGCAAGACACAAGTATAAAAGGGACTTTACCTAACAAAGGCAATCAGTGTAACCTGGTTTCTTGTACCCTCAATGAATCCCCAACAATAAAAAAAAAAGAAAAAAGAAAAAAGAACAGAGCAAACCTACAAGATCTAGACAATATCCTCAAAAGAGCTAATCCAAGAGTTGCTGGCCTGAAAGAGGAGGTAGAGAGAAAAAACTTTCCAAACGTAGAGAAAGATATCAATATTCAGGATACAAAAAGATCATACAATCCCAAGCAGGTATAACCTGAACAAGAATACCTCAAGGCATTTAATAATCACCGTCACAGATAATGAAAAGGTCCTAATGGAACTAAGAGTAAAGAAAAAAATAATAATGTAGAAAGGAGTTCCAACTCACCCAGCAGGAAACTTCTCAGTGGAAATTTACAGGCCGGGAGAGAGTGGCAGGACATTTCCAAAGTGATGAAGGAAAAAAGGCCTTAACCCTAGAATAATCCTGTAAAAATATCCTTCAAACACAAAGGAGAAATAAAGACTTTCCCAGACAAACAAAAACTAAGGGATTTCATCAACACCAGTTCTGTCCTATGACAAAAGCTAAACGGAATTCTTCAATATAAAAGAGAAGGACATTAATAATAAGAAATCATGTGAAGGTATAAAACTCACTGGTAACAGTAAGGAGACAAATACAGAATATCGTATTAGTGTAACTGTAACCACTTATATGTTAAGTAGGAAGAATACAAAACAAACCTATCAAAAATAACTACAACAACTTTTTGAGAGAAAGATAGTATAAAAAGAAAGGGATGGAAACAACCAAAGTTAAAAAGCAGTGGAAAGGAATTAAAGTGTAGAATTTCTTTTAGATTTCTCTTTGCTTATTTATTTATTTGTTCATAAGGAGAGTTATCATATGCTTAAAATAATTAGATATAAAGTATTTATTCTAAGCCCCATGGTAGCCTCAAATAAATAAACTACAACAGATATACAAAAAAAAAGTAAGAAATTAAAACACACTACCAGAGAAAAATCACTTTTAATCAAGGAAGGAAGGAGGGAAGAAAGGAAGGAAGGAAAAGAGGACCACAAAACAGCTAGAAATCAAATAACAACATGTCAGTAATAAGTCTCTACCTACCAATAATAACACTGACTATGAATGAACTATCTCTAATCAAGACATAGAGTAGCTGAATGGATAAACAAGTAAGACCCAAATATATGTTGTGTATAAGAAACCACCTTCATCTATAAAGATACACATTGACTCCAAATAAATGGATGAAAAGATATTTCATACAAATGGAAACCAAAAGGAACAGGTGTACCTATACTTCTATCAGAAAAAATAGATTTCAAGACAAAAACTATAAAAAGAGACAAAGAAGTTCATGATATAAACTTGAACTTGAACTCCTTGATAAAGGAGTCAATTTGGCAAGAGGATATAACAGTTCTAATTATAGTAACATATGTACCCCAAACTGGAACACTCAGATATGTAAAGTAAATATTGGAGTTAAAGAGAGAGATGACCCCAAGACAATAATCATTGGTGACCTAAATATACCACTGCCAGTACTGGAAAGATCATTCAGACAGACAGAAAATCAACAAAGAAACACTGGACTTTATCTGCACTAAAAGACCAAATGGACCTGACACATAGTGATAGAACATTCCATCCAAATTCTTCTTCCTCAGCTAATGGGTCATTCTCAAAGATAGGCCATATATTATACCAGAAAACAAGTCTCAAAAAATTGAAATCATATCAGGTATGTTTTTCTGACCACAGTCGCTCAATAACAGGAAGAACATTAGAAACTACAAACACATATGAAAATTAAACAATATGTTCCTGAATGGCCCTCTGGTCAACAAACAGATTAATAACAAAATTTAAAAATTTTTCAAAAGAAATGAAAATGAAAACACAACCTACCAAAACCAATGGGATACAGCAAGAACAGTAAGAAGAGGAAAGGTCATAACAGAAGTGCCTACATCGAAAAAGTGCAAAAGCTTCAAATAAACAACCTAATGATGCATCTCAATGAAATATAAAACCAAGCGCAAACCAAACCCCAAACCAGGTGTCCTCAAACAACGGCCCGCAGGCCACATGTGGCCAACCTAGGACATTTATCCGGCCTGCTGGGTATTTTTGCTGCCTGTCCTGCTTAGCAGCTGACTCGTCCCAGGGCCCACAGCCCAGCCCTCCAACAGTCTGAGGAACAGTGAACTGGCCCCCTGTTTAAAAAGTTTGAGGACCCCTGTCCCAAACTAATAAAAGAAATAATAATAGAGCATGAATAAATGAAACAAAAACCAAAAAACAATATAAAAGATCAATAAAGTTGTTTTTTTGTTAAGATTAACAAAATAGATACACTTAAGGAAACTAAGAGAGAAGACCCAAATAAATGAAGTCAGAGACGAAAAACAAGGCATTGCAACCAATACCGTAGTAACTCAAAGGATCATTAGAGACGACCAACTATGAGCAAATAAATGCAATAAAATTGGAAAAACTAGTGTTTTCCAGATATACAATCATATCATCTGCAAAAAGTGAAAGTTTGATCTCTTCTGACCCTATATGGATGCCCTTAATCGCCTTTTCTTCCCTAATTGCGATGGCTAAAACTTCCATTACAATGTTAAAGAGCAGTGGAGACAATGGGCAACCTTGCCTGGTTCCTGATCTGAGGGGAAACGATTTCAATTTAACTCCATTCAATACAATATTGGCTGTAGGTTTGCTGTAGATGGCTTCTATCAGTTTAAGAAATGTCCCTTCTATACCTATTTTCTTAAGTGTTCTGATCATAAAGGGATGCCGGATATTATCACAAGTTTTTTCTGCATGAATTGAGAGAATCATATGGTCTTTGTTTTTTGATTTGTTTATGTGATGAATTACATTTATAGATTTATGTATGTTGGACCATCCTTGAGATCCTGGGATAAAACCCACTTGGTCATGGTGTATAATTTGTTTGATGTGTTGCTGGATTCTGTTGGTTAGGATCTTGTTGAA
>NW_003852566.1:2598122-2633404 GCF_000181295.1 Otolemur garnettii
CTGGAGAACACTTAGAGAACTAAAAATAGACCTGCCATTTGACCCTGCAATTCCTTTATTAGGTATATATCCAGAAGACCAAAAATCACACTACAACAAAAATATTTGTATCAGAATGTTTATTGCAGCCGAGTTCATAATTGCCAGGTCATGGAAGAAGCCCAACTACCCATCGATCCACAAATGGATCAATAAACTGTGGTATATGTACACCATGGAATACTATGCAGCCATAAAGAATGATGGAGCCTTTACATCCTTCATTTCACATGGATGGAGCTGGAAAAAGTTCTTCTTAGCAAAGTATCACAAGAATGGAAGAAGTGTCCAATGTACACACCCCTATTATGAAACTAATTTATAGCTTTCATATGAAAGCTATAACCTAATTATAGCCTAAGAATATGGGGAGGGGAAAAAGGGAGAGGACGGGAGGAGGTGCATGGGTGGAGGGAGGGTGACTGAAGGGATCACCTCTGTGGATTATCTTTCAAGGGTACAAATGAATCTTTCTTAAAGTAAAATATAAACGTCATAGCACAATAACTAAGAAAATGACATGAAGGCTATGTTAACCAGTTTCATGAAGATATTTCAAATTATATATAAAAACATCACACTGTACCCCATGATTGCATTAATGTACACAGCTATCATTTAATAAAATAAAATAAAATAATTGGAAAACCTAAAAGGAGTGGATATATTCCTGGATACATACAACATGTCAGGATTGAATGAGGAAGAAATCCAAAACCTGAATAAATCAGTAAGAAGTAATAAGATAGAAGCATAATAAAATATTTCCCATTAAAGAAAAACCCAGGATTTGATGGGTTCACTGCCGAATTCTACAAAGCATTCAAAATGGAACTAATACCAATCCTACCTAAACTATTCCAAAAAATCAAGGAGGAGGGAGTATTCCTTAACTCATTCTACGAGGTCTGTATCACCTGATACCAAAACCAGCCAAAGGCACAGAAAACTGTAAGCCAAATATCTCTGATGAACGCAGATACAAAAATCTTTGACAAAATACTAGCAAACTGAAAACAGCAACATGTTAGAAAGATTATTCATCATGCTCAAGTGGGATTCATCCCAGAAATGCAAGGATGGTTCAAAATACACAAATCAATCGATGTGATACATCATATCAACAGAATGAAGGACAAAAAGCCCACGATCATTTCAATTAATGCTGAAAAAACATTAGATAAGATTCAACATCCATTCGTTATAAAAAACTTTCAAAAATCTGTGTATGGAAGGAATTAACCTCAAGACACTAAAAGCCACACAAGCTATTATCATACTGAATGCAGAAAATCTAAAAGCCTTTCCTCTCAGATCTGGAAGAAGACAAGTATGCCCACTTTCCCCACTGTTATTCAACCGTACTGGAAGTTCTAGCTAGAGCTGTAAGACAAGAGAAAGAAAGAAAGGGCATCCAGATTGGAAAGGAGTAAGTCAAATTATCACTGTTGGCAGACAATGCAATCTTATATCTAGATAAACATAAAGACACCACAGAAAAACTATAAGAATTGATAAAAAAAATTCAGCGAAGTGGCAGGAGACAAAAATCAACATATAAAAATCAGTAGCATTTCTATATGCCAAGAGAAAACCATCTGAAAAAGAAACCAAGAAAGTAACCCTATTTACAGTAGCAACAAATAAAACAAAATACCCAGGAATAAATTTAACCAAAGAAGTGAAAGATCTCTACAGTGAAGATTTTTTTTTTTGCAAGTATAAGGCTCAATGGCTTTTTTTTCCTCTTTTTTTTTTTAATTGAATGGTAACTATGTACATTAATGCACTTCTGAGGTACAGTGTGGTGTTTTCACACACAATCTGAAACATTCCATCAAACTGGTTAACATAGCCTTCATGTCATTTTCTTAGTTATTGTGTTAAAACGTTCACATTCTACTCTTAGAAAGATTCACTTGTACTCTTGTAAGATAAACCTCAGAAGTGATCCCTCCAAACCCCCTCCCTCCACCCATTCCCCCCTCCCCCTCCCTCCCCCCCATTCTTAGGCTGTTATTAGGTTATAGCTTTCATATGAAAGGTATAAATTAATTTCATAATAGTGGTATGTACATTGGATACTTTTTCTTCCATTCTTGTGATATTTTGCTAAGAAGAACATTTTCCAGCTCCATTCATGTGAACATGGAGGACATAAAGTCTCCATCTGTCTTTATGGCTGCATAGTATTCCATGTTATAAAACACTGATGAAAGAAACTGAACAGGACATACAAAAATAAAAGGATATTCCATGCTCATGAATTAGAAGAATCAAGCTTATTAAAATGTCCATACTACCCAAAGCAATCTATAGATTCAGTGCAATCCCCACCAAAACACCAATGACATTCTTCCCAGATACAGAACAAAATAGTCCTAAAATTTATATGGAACCACAAAAGACCCAGAATAGCAAAACCATCCCAAGCAAAAAGAACAAAGTTGAAGGATTCACAATTACCTGACTTCAAATTATACTACGGAGCTGTAGTAACCAAAACAGCAGAGTACTGGCATATAAACAGACACACAGACCAATGTAACAGAATAGAGAACTCAAAAATAAACGCACACACCTATAGCAAACTGATCCTTCACGAGGGTTCCAAGAACATACCGTAGAGAAAGGACAGTCTCTTCAATAAACAGTGTTGGGAAAACTGAATATCTACATGCAGAAGAATGAAATTTGACCTTTATCTTACTACACACAAGAATCAAATGGTTTAAAATGGCTTAAAGACTTAAATCAAAGACCTAAAACTATGAAACTACTAAAAGAAAACATTGGAAAAATGCTTCAAAACATTGGTCTGTGCAAGGAATTCTTGAGCAAAACACCCAAAGCACAGACAACCAAAGAAAAATTAGACAAATGGGTTTTACATCAAACTAAAAAGCTCTGCCCAGCAAAGGAAACAATTGCTAAAGTGAAAAGACAACTCACAGAATGGAATAAAATATATACAAACAACCCATCTGAGAAGGGGTTAATTAGAATGTATAAGGAGTGCCAACAACTACTCAATAGGAAAAAATCAAATAATCTGATTAAAAATGGGTAAAGGATCTGAATAGACGTTTCTTAAAAACAGACATATAAATGGCTAACAAGTATAAGAAAGAATGCTCAACATCATTAGTCATCAGAGAAATGCAAATCAAAACTACAATGAGTTGTCATCTCACTCTAGTTAAAATGGCTTTTATTCAAAAGTCAGGAAACAATGATTGCTGATAAGGATATGGAGAAAAAAAGGGACCCTCCTACACTGTTGGTGGGAATGGGAGTTAGTGCAACCACTACAGAGAACAGGGCACAGCTTCCTTAAGAAACTATAAATAGAACTATTATATGACTTTGCAACCCCACTCCCGGGTATATGTGCAAAAAAAGGGACTTGAGTATATTGAAAAGGTATCTGCACGCCCATGTTTATTGCAGTCATGCTCACCATAGCCAGCATTTGTAATCAACCTAAGTGCCCATCAGCTGATTAATGCATAAAGAAAGGGTGGTATGTAGATACAGTGGCAGATTATATAGCCACAAATGTGAATATTCTATTAGAATAGAAAATGTGAATATTCTATTAAATAAAATAAGCCAAGAGCAGAAAGGAAAATCTCGCATGTTCTCATTTATATTTGGGTGCTAAATATTAGAAACAATTGATATGATAGAGATAGAATGATCGTTACCAGAGGCTGAGAAGGGTCGAGGGGTGGGGAATAACATGGGGATGGTTAATGGGTACAAAAATATAGTTAGACAGAATGAACAATATTTGATAGTACAACAAAGTAGCTATAATCAACGGTAAGTTAGGGTATACTTTAACTAAAAGAATGGAATTAGAATTGGAATGTGTCGAACACAAGGAAAGTATTAATGCCTGAGGTGATGAGTACCCCAACTACCTGATTTGACTAATACACGGTGTGTGTCTGTGTCATAACATGACAAGTGCCCTGTGAATACAGCAGAGCCTCCATAGCAAAGTATTCCCTACACTGACCAACTCCTTATGTTGACCTAATTTTCATAGACTGGACATGCACAACTGTACAAATCAGCACAGTATGCCAACTTTGGTATGTTGACCAGTTTCTTACAATCCCTTGGGTGGTCAACTACTGTAATATATAACTATTATGTACCCATAGTAATTAAAACTAAAAATTTTTTTAAGAAAGAAGTAGCTGGGTATGGTGGCTCACACCTATAATCCTAGCACTCAGGGAGGCCGAGGTAGGTGGATTGCCCTGAGATCACAGGGTTTGAGACCAGCCTAATCAAGAGCCAGACCCCATCTCTAAAAATATCTACAGGTGTTATGGCAGGCACCTGTAGTCCCAGCCACTTGGAAGGCTGAGGCAAGAGAAGCACTGAAGCCCAAGAGTTAGAGGTTGCTGTGGGCTATGATGCCACAGCATTCTACCAAGGTGACAAAGTAAGACTCTGTCTCAAAAAGAAAAGAAAAGAAAAGGAGCAGGTAGCACATACATTGAATGAACAGAATTACTTTTCTTCAGTGAAGAATGTTTGTCAAGGTGGTTTGTTTATGCTGTTATTTAAATGTTCCCTCAAAACTCATGTTTAAATTTTATTGCCATTGGGACAGTATTAAGAGTTCGGACCTTGAAGAGGTGACTGGGTTACAAGGGGTCCGCCCTTACTAATAGGTTAATGTGGTTTGTTATAGCAGAAGCAGCCCCCCACCCCCACCCCGCTCTGTCTTGCACACATGCTTCCTCTCATGGGAGGCCTTTCTTCCATGTCGCGATGCAGCATGAGGGTCCTCACCAGATCTTGGATGCCCCAGGCTCCAGAACCATAAACCAGATAAATCTATCCTACTGACCAATTACCCAGTCTGGGGTATTCTGTTGTAGCAGCGGAAAACAGACTGAGACAGTTCACATCCGTGGGGCAGCTCCAGGGGTTACCTCTCATGTTTCTGGATGAGGTGGGTCAGCTGGGCTGCAGCAGTGCTCAGAAGGCCTTGCGCACGGGTCTCCGACGACTGTAGGTTCTGGACCAGGTATTCTCTGTGACCAAATCTTTTACTTAGATGATACCTCTTAGTAGCCTGGAAAAAGTCCATTAACTCTTCTACATTCTCCTATTAAAAAAAAAACAAAAAACAAAAAAACGAGATGACATGCCAAGTTAAAATTTAGAGAAAAATCTTTCTAGACACTTAAAATACTGCTTTTCCTTTAGAGAATATATACAGGAAAAGAAACATGAACACCTTTAACCTTCCTGCCATAACAGAGGCTTACAAGAAAATTATATATAAACGAGAAATGAGGGCTTTGAAAAGTGCACTCTGTACCTGGAAGGTGAAGGGTTATCAGAGCAACTTTACTGCCCCAAGAAACAGAACATAAATTTCACTCACTTGTCCTTCAGCCGTGCACACATTCCCACCTGTGGAGTCCCCACTGTGCTGGGCACCAGCAGGAGGGGCTGAGTTCTGACATGAATCAGCCACTGACCCCACCCCAGAAGCTTCCACACTCACAGAGGAGACAGGCAGGCTTGTGCATGAGGAGCAGCAAGAGTGTCCCTCGACCTACAAGTGAACAAACCCACAACCACGGAGTAAAAGGACCAGCTGCACTGGGTGTTTTCTCTGGACAGAGCCCTGGGCCAAGAATGATTCCCTCCTCACTCATCCAACTTAACCCAGGGAGAGAATATTATCATTCCCCTTTCACAGGCGAAGAAACTGAGTCCACATCACACAACTGGCAAATGGCTGAGCAGGGACTTGAGCCCAGTAATCTTTAAGCACGTGGCCTGTGCTCTGACATTATCATAGGTGGCCTCCAAAAATCCAGCCTTAACCAGCAGCATCAGTAGTGTTACCCCATGAAAAGGCTTTGTTGTCTTTTTATCTATCTGTGGAAATACTGTCCATACAGTGGATCACTAAAAGAATCAACACTTTGTCCAACAAGAAACAGATGACACCATGGACACTGTCCTTTTAAAAATTGTAAAACCTCCAGGTCTCAACACTTGAGAACAGGCTCTTCCCAGACAGTGAACTGTAAGGGTTAACAACTAAGAGAAACGATACAAAAGACCAGAGGCGGTTTAACAAGGAGGCGCCTAAGGACCTTGCTGATTAAGAAAAACGATACAAAAAACCAGAGGCGATTTAACACGTGCACCAGGACTACATACATAACCAAATTTTAAAGTACCCCTCGTTCCCCCACTAACTGAACCTATAAAAACCCCTACCTATTACAATAAACAGCTTCGGCTCAGTCCCTTTCCCAGTGTGTCTGTCTTTGTCTTATTTGTTTTCCCCTTTCATACGCCGACTCCCCAAACCGCCGCCCCCCGCCTTCGGAAGGCGGCAGTGAACAGCTGAGTGTTCAGTGAGATGTGGTCTAATATAGTATAGTATAGGCATTTCCCGAGAATTACTAGTTCCAGAATTGATGTAACAGGAATGCTGCAGCGAAACTCTGATTCTCAGAACTGGGTCCAAGCTGCTGGCTGTTGTGAGCCCGAGTCAGGGAATTTAGGGCTGGTGTGCTCTAACACTCATAGCTCTGGTCAAAAAAGCCGGTATTAGTGGTTCTCAACCAGTTGCGACCCACAGGAACTGTATTAAGGGGCTGCAGCATTAGGAAGGCTGAGAACCACTGGATACCATGGTACTATCAGCACCTGTGTAGTTGCTGCTTCACCACAATATTGTTAACATAGCATGTATTCCTTTCAACTCTCAGTGCTCCAGAGTGGAGAGTCATCCACCGCCCACCGTGAGAGTCAAACCACAACAGGACCTGCTGATATCTAAGTGATGCCATGGAGTCTGAATGTCCAGCTGTGGACACAACAGATTTCTTGTTCTATGTACTCTCATCAAAGTTTTAATGGAAAAAACCAAGAGTGAAATGGAGGGGCTAGCTCATTCTCTGTACATCCAGAAGCCTTCTGGGAGTGGCTCTCTGTTCACCAGAGGCTGGTGACAATCACTTGGTTTCCTCCTGGGATGGCCCTATGGCCTCAGCTGCCACACAGCCCTCAAGTACTGGACCTGTGCTAGTTACATGTCCCCAAGGGATAGGCAGGGCCAGCCTTCATCTTGTCTTTGGAACGCTGAGTAGTATGGCCTCATCTCAGAGGGCCTGCTCACAGATGCGGGGTGGATGCCCGTGCTCACACCTGCTCCTTGTCCTGCATCATCTTTCGCCCCTGCTTTGGCAATGGCAGCAACAGAGAGTGGTCACAAGTCTGGATTTGCTCTGGGTGGACACAGCTCATTCTGCTGTGTGGACCCCACACATCTAGTGCAAGGAAGGAATTTCACAGGGAAATTTAATCAGCAAGCCAGCTTTCCGGAATGATTTTCACATATAAAGATAAAACTGAAATAGAGTGACTGCTCCATCAGAAGGACACGTTGCTCAGGAACCACAGGTTTGCACTCATCGAATGAACACAGCACTGCACCAAGGAGCAAGTCAACCCTACAGCCTGGAGTGTGCCTGGTGGTGCCCACATCCGCCTGCACCATCCAAAGGGGCCTTTGCTCTTTGTAAACAGAGACTGGCTCATTAGTCGTAAGAGGCAGCCTGTCTGATGAATGACATCTGCATCTCTCAAATATTTTATTCACAGACAAACAGAAAATTCCATAAAGGAAAATAAAAGTTGTTTGCAACTGCTGTTCCCATTGGCCAGAGCAAGCTGTCAGCACAGTGACAACACCGGGGACAAACGGTGGAGTGCATTCTTGCAAACCAGTGATGTCGCCCTGCACATGTGTGTGGGCACATGTGCTTATAAATACTCATGCAGGCCTCGTAAGAAATTCTACAAGTAAGGTGACAGTATCAGGTAAACTATTTGCACTATCACCTAAGAAATCATTCACTCTGGATTAATAACATTCACACCAAAGCTTACATGCAAAAATACACAAAGTCAT
The DNA here is from genome assembly GCF_000181295.1 of Otolemur garnettii. Lineage (NCBI taxonomy): Eukaryota > Metazoa > Chordata > Mammalia > Primates > Galagidae > Otolemur > Otolemur garnettii. Next base: position 2,606,128 of record NW_003852566.1, read on the forward strand.
CCAGGCAAACCTAGTCACAGACAGTAACGCCCACGTGCACATCAATACACACATGTGCAGATGTGTTTCTACTGCTTCATACATTACACATATGTTATGCCACGCACTAACTTCCCACGAATCAGCTCGTTAAATCTTCATCGCATCCCTGTGAGTGTGGGTTCTCTATTATGCCTATTTTACAGGTGTGGAAACTAAGGTTCAGAGAAGTTGGGTAACTTGCTCCAGTTCACATAGCAGGTGGGTGTGCCAAGCCACCACTCTGCTTACAGGAAACTCACCCACACACCTAGAGGTACAAGGAAGAGGAATTAGCTCGTAGGTATGCAGCACAGGAGAGGCAGGACTTAATTCTGAGAAAGAGGAGAAATTTACTGAAACAATTCAGGAAAATAGCTCTCTTGTCACAGGGAGACTAATCTGAGATATTACCTGTATTTTTGAATAATTCTGAAGTAGCATTTTAGCGACCTCTGGCTTCAAGTCCCCTTTGAGAACAGCACTTTTCACCTGGGTGAAGAAGATGCCGTGCAGCTCGCCTCTCTGGCAAACGGCCAGCTGTCTACGAGCAGCGGCAAAGTCTTCCTCCTGCTGCAAAGCCAGGGACTTCCTCACATGCTCTTGCTCCAGGCAATGCAGGGTCCGCAGGAGGTTGTTACACTCAGTAGCCGACTGTGGAGAGAACAGGCAGTGTATAAGAGACCAACATACCAAACACACGTGCACATGTGCACAGAATGTAATGTGGACACACAGTGTGCACACGCATGCAAGGTGTACGTTCATGCAGGCATATGTGTGCATGACAGGCAATGTGTGCACTGACACTTGTCATCCTTGCACACACACTAGTACATGTGCACACAGTCCATACACAGTGCACACACATCTGCTCACAGGCACACACCCTCACATTCACACATGTGAACGCACATACACAGTCCCAGCCGAGGATGCCCACCCTCAGGTCTGCTAAGCAGGGGAGGTTGTGTATGAAAATGAGTGAGGTGACCCTGCGTGAGAGGCATCAGAAAGTAGTGGGGACCACACAAAGCATACAGGGCAATCCCTGCCTGCAGGGAAGCCACTAGTTAGTCTACCGAAGGGGCTCTACAAGGATATGGACTCAACATGGCCAAATCTTCTTGTTCTTTAAGAGAAGTTGGAAACTTGGCTTTTCTTAGATAGTAAATTTTATATTGTAAATATTGTCAACAAATGTGCGCTTCCACTTCCCTGGTAAACTTTCCAATACAGTGGACTTTCCAGGGAGATAAGGCATGTGTACAATTTGGTTCCAAATAGCTAGAAAAGCAACTTTCCCCCACAGGGAGTGGGAGGTATGGACCTGAGGGGAGGGGGCCGAAATTCCAATCTGAGAAACGCAAGCCTGTGTCAGGCTGACTGGAGTAACTGCGGTGCATGACATCAACTCTACACCAACAAAGGTCTGAGATATGCTCAGGAAATTACGACTGTACTAAATTATGCTCCCTGTACTCAGTTTAACAAGAAAGACAAACTGTAAAACTGTTTTATAAAAATAAATCCAGAGAGGGTTAAAGTGTAAGTGTTCTTACACTTAAAGAACCTCTTCCTTTAAGACAAGGACTCATGAAGGGTGAAGGAGCCTCAGGCAGCACAGACAGGATGCAGGCTGGGCCCCCTCCCCTTTAAGTGCCAGGGAAATGTCTGGGTATAGAAGGCATTCTTCCCCCGAGGAAGGACACAGCCCTGAAGAGCCAGCAGTTGGCTGAGAGAACCTGGGTTGCAAGTCACTTCCCCTGCAGGCCTCAGTTTCCCCATCTCTGAGGAGAAGTCCTTCATATACTGACTACCCTGATAGCACTGAATTATGGATCCTGTAAGGGCTCCCACAGGGCTGGTGCCATGCCGAGCACTGAGTGAAGTACTACGCCAGCATTAACGTGCTCATTCCCACACCAGCCCTCTGAGACAGGCACCACCATCCTCCCATTCAAAGTGTGGGGAAACAGGGCCAGGGTGACTGAGCAATGTGACGTCTGGAGGAACACAGTGACGCTCTAAACCCCAGCACCCTGTCTTCTGTGTTGATAGTCCTCACTACTCCCCTAGGGCCTCAATGTGGAGAAATCATGCCCAAACTCTGAGGAATTGCGTAGACATTTCAACAGAACAGATGTCATCTCAATACAAACTGCAGTCAACTCCTGTACCCATGGGTTCCACATCCATGAATTCAACTATCAGCGGATCAAAAATATTCAGGGGGGAAAAAGGATAGTTGTATCTGTACTAAATATGTACAGACGTTTTTTCTTATTCCCTAAATGAAAGAGAGATTACAATGATTTTCATAGAATCTGCATCATGTTAGGTATTTCAAGTCATCTAGAGGGGGAGGACATGTAGGTTTATGCAAATACCATAAGGTTTTATTTCAGAGACCTGAGCCTCTGTGCATTTTTGGTCTCTGAAGAGTTGGGAAGGGGTCCTGTAACCAATCCCCTCAGGATACGGAGGGTGCCTGTGCTGGGAATTCCTAAAATTTACTTTAAAAAGCTGATACTGATCATTTTGCTTTTTTTTTTTTTCAGTTTTTGTCTGGGGCTGGGTTTGAACCTGTCACCTCTAGTACATGGGGCCAGCGCCCTACTCCTCTGAGCCACACATGCTGCCCCATTTTGCTTTTCTTTTAAAAAACTGGTTCTTAATGGGATAATACATCCAAAATATTTTCCTGCATTCATTTCATTTCAAGATTACTATGATATGTGACAGACAATTATAATGCAGGAGTGGCTTGCACTGCTGGAAGAGATCTAGTTCTATTAACTTTAATAGCTCACATGCTATTTGTGGAAGCATACTGGCTCAAAACAGGCAGCTTGCCTCTGAGCAATGACCTCGGAGATGCAGACCAGAAGGCAGGGGTGGGGGAATGGACATGATGTGGCTGTAGAAAAATCCTGGGGAGGGCAGGTACAGAAGGTCCCAGGGGAGGGACAGGACAAGCAGAGGAAGAGCCAGCTTCCATCCTCCAGGTGCCTCCCACATAAAAAAGCATCGCCCCAGGTCATGTTTCTGGAGCAGAAGCCTTGAAAACATTTTAGATGCTCAGCAGGAGAGGATGGTACTCATAGCAAGGAGTGTCACCTGCCATTACAGTGGCAGTACGGCACCGTGGATAGGAGCACAGTGCCAGGGCCTATCTTTACTCTACCTTTGAGGCCTCTGACAGATGAACTTTCCTGTATCTCAGTTTCCTCACCTGTGAAATGGGAACCTCTCAATCCCCACCTCACTGAGTGGGTGTGAACACTTAATGAGGTTCACACAATGTGCTTGGAATAATGCCTGACCCCAGGGGACACTGAGAAGGGGCTGTTATTATTAAATACTGTATTTTTCAAAGAGTATCTAATAAAATGAGAAAATGTTTATGCTGTGATGTAAAGAAAAAGAAGAAAGATACGCAATTACAGGAACTGCATAAGCTTTACTTTGTAGAAAAATGTAATATAAAATTATTATAAAATGTAATACAAAATGGAATACAAATGTACTATAAAATGTAATATAAAGCAAAAGGCCAAAATGTCTGCTGGAATCCGAGGACAAGTGAGAAGGCCATCAGAGTCACCCCTGTATCTCCAGGGTCAGGCATATAGTAGGAATTCAATAATGGGCCAAATGAACGATCCTCTACGTCAGTGGTGAAATGGTCGTCACTATTTTTTTTCAGGGTTTTTCTTTTTAGGTTTTGAAGCTGGAATCAGTGAACTTTTGTGTAAAGTCTCAGAGAAGCATTTTGGATTTTGCAGGCCATATAAGGTCATATATTCTTTGGCATTTGTTTGTTTTTTACAACTCTTTAAAAATGTAAAAGCCATTCTCAACTAGTGGGCTGTATGCAGGCAGAATTGGGCTCAGGGTCCCTCATTTACTGAGCACTACCTTGGAATACTTTCTAAGCCTCTCTTTTTGCGCATGTATTATATTCACAGGAAATTAAAAAGACAAATTTAGGAAAGAGAGAGAGAGAGATAAGAGGATCCTTTAGGGGCTGAATCACTGAACAGGGTGTTAAACACATTCTTCCAAAGGGGGACTGGTGTATTCCAACATCACAGCCCTCCATGGACATGCCCTGCCACGAATGAAGCCTCTCTACTCTCTCCACGAACTCTCCCAGCACAGCACTGCAAATATGTGTCTCTGAGAACGTTACTGACTAATGTCTCATTTGTATATCTTTCATTAGACTATCGACTTTGTGAATTCAAAAACCATGACTCATTGTTCTCTGCACCTTCTCTGCCTAGCCCAGTGCCTAAGAAACAATAAGTACTCAATAAATGCTTCCTAAATGAACCAGGATGGATGGATGGATGGATGGATGGATGGATGGATGGGTGGATGGATGGTTAGAAGGATGAATAGAAGGATGGGTGGATGGAAGGGTAGACTGTAGGAGATAAGATCTCTTTGCTCAAGACATGGCAGTTCGCCTCAATGTGCTCCTTCAGGAGATTGTTTCTGTGAAGCATTTCCTTGAGGATCTGAGCTTCTACACTTGCCTATTGATGTGCAGGAATGTGTAGAGTGACTCTCCCTAGGGGGTGTGGAGAAACAGCCAAGGTGTTAGCTGGAGGATGGACAGACCGGTCTTCCGAGCATTGGGTTCTATTCTCTGCCTTCTTCCCTCATTAGCATTATAATGTATAACTTTACCTTGGGCGAGCGAGGACCAACAGCCAGGCTCCAATATGTTTTACTCTAAACAAAATCAACTGTATATGTGTTCCTCAGCCTTCACACTAAATTGTAATCTTAAATGGTAGCTTCCTAATATTACTTCACCTCTTTGTATAGGTGTTAAATTCTTACTGAATGTTGGAAAGTATATAAGGTAATCAGTAAAGTTTAGCTGGGCCACCGACCAGAGCGAGTCCCGGTCTCCCTTGAATATTCATTCCATCTGCAGTTCTTTCCCCTGCGTCCCCGATCAGAATCTCCAAAGAACACACAACAACAGTAGACGGTTAGGTGGGTGACGTGTGGATGCATGGAGGGGGTGAATGAATAGACAGGTGGGTGGATGGATAGTTGACAAATCCCTGAAAGGAAGGAGAGAGGTAAGGCAGGAACATCTTCCATTCAGGCCTGGCTTACCCTCTCACTTGCACGTTTCAGCAATTCTTCTGCTTCCTCCATTGCCGCCATCTCCCTCTGGTACTGATTTTCTGTCTTCTTTCTTGTTTCCAGGTCACATTCAGCTGTCAATGCCACCATCTTCCGATCATACTCCTCTTGAATTTCATTTTCCAGCAACAGAAACTGCCTTTTGAAAATGGTACCCATCCTCCTCTCCACTTGAGGTGAGAGGTGGCCATTGCTGGTGAGGTTTTTCAGTAGAAGGGCAATGATATCCTTGCTGATTTGAGTTCGACAGACCTCCAGATCTGCATCAGCTCGATTCAGGGTTGCAATCTCCAACCTGAGAGACACAAGTCAAATGGAGTTTATTACGTGAAATTGCAATAGAAACAATGGTTCCTCAAAGCTCTGAGGTGTTAAGCTATCTGTGCGTGGGTCCTTTCTTTCTTCCTTTTCTCCTTCTCTTTTTCCTCCCTCCCTCTGCTCCATGCAGTCAGGGGAGGCCAGTCACTAAATCAGCAGATCCTTATTTAATAAACTGGTAAGGTACCAGGGTCTGGACAGTAAGGAATATAACTGATATAAGACACAGTCTTGGTCAACAATAAGGAGACCAAGGGAAAGATGGATGGCTAACGTATTCAAACAACTTAAAAATAAAGTTTATTTTAGCTTTTTTCCAATTAAAAATTAATTTATGGACATGCCAACTCAATGTAATGACAGCTAAATCCCATCATATCCTTCCACTAAAAATAAATTCTTCTTAAAAAATATTTACATGGTCCTTCACAAGGTCAGAATGTTCTGCCACTTGATTGTGGTGGTGGCACAACTGTACACACTTATAGAGCACATCACACTGTACTCTTAAAATGGGTGAAATTTTATGGGATATTAATTATCCCTCTATAAAGCTAGAAAAATATGCACAAGGAAAATTATGTTCACAATAGAAAATATGGAAAATAAAGACAAACAGAAAGTGACTTCTGGGCTCGGCACCTGTAGTCAGCAGCTAGGGCACCAGCCACATAACACGGGAGCTGGGCCTGCCAAACAATAATGACAACTACAACCAAAAAATAAAAAATAGCTGGGCGTTGTGGCGGGCACCTGAAGTCCCAGCTACTTGGGAGGCCGAAGCAAGAGAATCTCCTAAGCCCAAGAGTTTGAGGTTGCTGTGAGCTGTGACACCATGGCACTCTACCAAGGGCAACATAGTGAGACTCTATCTCAAAAAAAAAAAAAAAACCAGAAAGTGACGTCTGACTCAGTGCCCGCAGCACAGTGGTTATGGTGCTGGCCACAAATGCTGAGGCTGGTAGGTTCAAACCCTGCCTGGGCCTGCTGATGCAACAAAAAAAATAGCCAGGAGTTGTGGTTGTGGCACCACAGCACTCTACAGAGGGTGACATAGTGGGGCTCTGTCTCAAAAAAAAAAAAAAAAGAAAGAAAGAAAGAAAAGAAAATGACTTCATTCACTGTGAGTTCATCATTTAATCAGAAACAATGAAGCAGCCAGGTGCTGTGGCTCATGCCTATAATCCCAGCACTCTGGGAGGCCAAGGTGGGAGGATCGCTTGGAGGCAGGAGTTCAAGACCAGCCTGAGTGATGGGGGGTGGCATGTGACTATAGTCCCAGCTACTTAGAAGGCTAAGGCCAGAAGTTTGGGGCTGCAGTGAGTTATGAGCCACTCTAGCCTGGTCAACAGAGCTAGACCCTACCTTAAATAAAGAAGAAAGAATGAAGGTATTACACTGTTAGAGTTTCTTCTAGTTTTTCTGTGTTTTTACATACATGCAAAGACTATTTACAAGGACACAGGTACAATTTCATCCTCTTTTTCAACTCACATTGCTACAGGCATCTTCCAGAGGTACTGAAAAACTAAAAATGTTTCTTTTATAACATTTTCAAAATATTTCATCGTGTGAGGCATCACCATTCAATTAACTGTTTTACTGTGGTTGCTGGTTGCACATTAGGGTTACTTGCAAATTTCAAAATCTAAAATAACCCTAAAGTAACCAGCTTTGCTACAAGCTCTTTCCGCCAAAGAGCTCTTGATCTTTGCAGTAATTTCCTCAGTACAGATTCCCACAAAAAAGATCACTGGGTCAAATGTCAGCGACATGTTTAAGCCTCTTGAGTCATCTTGCTAAATGGCTTTCCAGAAGAGTTCCCCAGAAATACATTCTGATCCTTAAACTTAGAACCCTACACTCTACATTGAGTTATTATAGATAACTCAATCTATAAGGGAAAAATGGCATAGGATTGTAAAACTATGAGTTTTAAGGAAACTACTATAAATTTTCCAAGCATTTAAAAGTAGAACACTGTGATTCCCATGTCACCCAGCTTCAAAAACTGCCAATATCCACCACTCGTTTTGTCTACTGCCTTTAAAGTTTGAGCACGTTCAGGTAAATCTCAGACGTGGTATTTCACCTGTAAGCATGTCAGCATGCATCTTTAGCTGTCAAGGATATGTATACGTAGGTAGAGAAACAGATAGATGTGCGTATATCTACCTACCTATCGATCTACATATACGTATATGATCTTTTTTACCAAACCTTGTGGCTTAAGAGTGGCAAAATATGCTACCCCCAAATACGCTGTTCTGGTATAATGACTATTTTAAGTTAAAGGCACTTCAAAAACTAACCAACCCGCAGGTGTAAGAAGGTCATTCTGATCTTCATGCTGTTTCTTAAAAGCAGATGGATGAAATTCCCAGGTGAAAGACGCCTTCCCTATGCTGGGGCGGGGAGGAACCAAAATTCTTATCACCAAGGATGGAAAGCTGAGAGCAAGAGAATTCTGTACAAACAGACCTTGGTAAGATCATTCTTATCTCGCTTTGTCCTCGCCACATAACTCAGTTGCTTTTTTCACAACTTGCTCTTTGTTCACTTATTGGGTCTTCATAATGGCTCTTGTGTCACATAAAACTTTTTATCCTGTTAATCTATCTACCTTATATCAATTTAATTCTCAGGCCCATACTCTGGGACCCTAAGAGTAGCAGTAGGGTCTGACTCCCTATACTGCCATTATCATATTAAAAATACTTAAAATAATTTTAATAATTAATAACATCTAGTGACCAGTCATTATTCAAACTATCTCAAGTGTCTCAAGAATGTCTTTTTACCTAGACAAATGGCTAACAAACATATGAAAAAATACTCATCGTCTCTAAACATCAGAGAAATGCAAATCAAAACCACCCCCTAGTGAGAATGGCCCACATGACAAAGTCTCAAAACTGCAGATGCTGGTGTGGATGTGGAGAGAGGGGAACACTTTTACACTGCTGGTGGGACTGTAAACTAACCTCTCAACCTTTTTGGAAGGAAGTATGGAGAAGCCTTAAAGAACTCAAACTAGACCTCCCATTTGATCCTGCATTCCCATTACTGGGCATCTATCCAGAAGGAAAAAAATCCTTTTATCACAAGGACACTTGCACTAGACTGTTTATCACAGCTCAGTTTACAATTGCCAAATTGTGGAAACAACCTAAATGCCCACCAACCCAGGAACGGATTGACAGCTATGGTATATGTACACCATGGAATACTATTTAACCACTAGAAACGATGGAGACTTTACATCTTTAGTGTTAACCTGGATGTAACTGAAACACATTCTTCTTAGTAAAGCCTCTGACAAGAATGGAGAAACAAGAATACGATGTACTCTGTTCTGACATGAGGACAATTGACAACTTAGTACACAGTGAGGGGTGTGGGAAGGGGGGGAGCAGACAGAGGGAAGAAGGGAGGGGGGTAGAGGGTCACAGCGTGTGACACACACTCCCTGGAGGAAGGACATAGTTATAAGAGGGACTTTACCTAACAAATGCCCTCGGTGTAACCCAGTTCTCTGTACCCTCAATGAATCCCCAACAATTTAAAAAAAAAAAAAGTGTCTTTTTACAGCTCAAAGTTTAATTCAGGAACCAAACAAAATCCCACAATGTCAGCTAAGTTTGTGCTACTCTGTAACATTCTGGCCTTCTGCTTTTTCTTCCAAGGCATTGATTCATTGAGGAAACCAGGCCATTCATGCTGCAGATGTCCCACATTCCAGATTTGGCTGATTGCGTCCATAGAATGTCACTGTACCTTTCTCTACCAGATTAGTGGAGATTACTGTAGACTAGTAATCAGATCTAAGGTCTTGATTGGTCAGATTCAATTTGTTTTCCAATTATTTTTAAGTTCTTTTTCTTACTGAAGTAAAATGTACTTCACGAACTCACCCTAGAAAAAATGCTACATATGTACCATTGCTGAATATCATTATGGACCTTCAAAGTACTCTGCTTGGGAAGCTATCAAGCAAGGCCAAAACCTAGTCCAACCTTCAGAGAAATTTTGGAACTTTTTCTGGAATGGCCAACAAAACTGTCATCAAAAGTGTCATCATATTTACACTTGATATTGTGAATGTCACCAAAATGTCTTCCTCTCAATATTTCCTTTAACTTTGGGTAAAGAAAAAAATCATTGGGTGCCAAATCAAGCAGGAGAGGGGCTGTTCCAAATCTGTTTACGGGCTACAAACTCTCTCAGACAGTGCTGTGAGACTTGGTGCACTGTTGTGATACAAGAGCCATGAGTTGTTGGCCAAGATTTTCAGTTAAGATTTTCCTAACTGTTCCTCTATCAATGTTTACTTGGTCTGCTATGCTTCTCACAGTTAGCCAAAGATTTTGATGCACAATTCAATGAATTTTTGCAATGTTTTTTTCAGTTCTTTTTGTTTCTGGCTGCTTTGACCTCTGTTTATCAGTGATACTTTCTCTCCCCTCAGAAAAATGTTTCATTCATTTGTACACTGCTATTTTCTTCAAGGCATTATCCCCATAAACTTGAAGTAACATGTCTCTGATTTCACTTCCACTCTTGCCAAGTTTAACAAGAAATTTATGAATGTTTGTTCACTGCTCTAATTTACCAACATTCTCATGTTAAACAAAAACATGCAACAATAACAAATGCTACTCAGCAAGACACCGCCACACACTGACATGAACACAGCTGTGACACCGATATACCAAGGTTATCAAACCTTGCTGAGTTTTTTGTACAGTGCTGCCAACATAAGTGCAAGGTGGCAATTTCATGCACTTAATTGGTGGACTTCATACACATACAATTTACCATCTTCATCATTTTTGAATATACAGTTCAGTGGCTGGGTTTTATCTATTACCATCAAGTGCAAATTTCTCTGTGTGCTGGTGGGTTTTGACCCACCACCATGGAGCTGCACATCTCTGTGTATAGATGGGATTTGATTCACCACCAGGGAGTTGCAGGTCTCTGGGTGTAGGTGGGCTTTGATGCACCTCCATGGAGCTAGAGATTGCTGTGTGTGAGTGGGTTTTGATTCGCCAGTATGAAGCTGCATATATCTGTGAGTAGCTGGGCTTTGATCCACTGCAGTCATTTTGTTGGGTGCTGAGACTTTCCCATCTGAGATCAAAATGGCTCCTGTGTACTTTATATCTGTGGTCCCCAACCCTAGGACTGTGGACCTACACTGATTTGTGGCTTGTTAGGAATGGGTTGCACAGCAGGAGGTGAGCAGCAGGTGGAGGAGCAAAGGAGGGGACATCACACCACCCTGGGCATGTTAAGCAGACCAGACATAAATCACCAAGGAGAGGCACCATGGCAGGGAGGGGAGGGGGCTGTCACAGCAGTGCCATGAACGTACCTTGGCTGAGTCACTGCACTGAACCTCGCTGTGTACATGTCATACCTCTGCAGCTGGTGGGCAACTCGGGGCTCCTAACTGAAAATCTTGGCCAACAACTTATGGCTCTTGCATCACAACAGTGCACCAAGTCTCACAGCACTGTCTCTGATAAGAGTTTGTAGCCAGTAAACCACAGAGCCTGGTGCTGTGTGTGAGCTCAGTACACACTTACTGAAAGGTGGAAGGTGTTAGACACAGATCTCCTGGAGAAACCCTCACTTTGTTGGGAAGATGACAGTAATGGTTGCCATGGTAACCAGGCAGTCAGTCCCTTGACTGTGTTCCTCAGAGGCCCCTTTACAAAGCCCATAAAACACTGCTATGGCTTGTTAGGTGCTGCACAGGGACTTACCACCTCTGGGAAACTCAGAAGCAAGAACAGGACTGAAGACAGGGTCTCTGTCTATTTCACTGACTTTGGCAGCACATAGGCTTGTGCTCCATTTGAGTGCCTGATATCAATCCTTCCAGAAAGGCAGAAGAGACCCAGCCATGGGTTATTAGTATCAGAGGAGGGACCTACAGGACTATGAAGACATTCACTCAAAGACTAAGGACTCTTCCCTAATACCACCTGTGTCCAGCCTCCTGAAGTTGCTCCTGTCACATCAGTCCTCTCTGCTGAGAATGCCCCCACACACATCCTGACAAGGGCACATCTAAATGGTCTTTCAAAACCCGGAAGAAAGATGCTTGCTGGCTGGGTGGGGTGCTCATCCCTGTAGTCCCAGCACCTGGGAGGGTGAGGCAGGAATATCGCTTTAGCCCAGGAGTTGGAGTTTGCAGGTTGCAGGGAGCTATGATTGCATCACTGCACTGCAGCCTAGGCCACCAGACCTGTGCCACCCAAGGGACAGGGTCCAGTAAGAGAAGCAGATTACAACCTGAGCATCACAGACCACGTGGCAAGGGCTCAAAGGCACAGGTCTGCTGGCTCTTGTTGGAGTCCCCACCATATTGCATGGCGTGTGTGTGTTCTGGAAACTTAATCTATACTAGAAGTACAGTTAAAGGAAGAAAAATAAGGGAAGGGAGGAAGGGAGGGAGGGAAGAAAGAGGAAAGCAACAAGAGGAGGAAAGAAGGAAAGAGAGTTTCAAATTAGCTTAGAATGGGGGAGGGAAAGAGAGGGGCATGATTCATTGGCCTTGCAAACCCACCGCCCGATAAGAATCCCCAGCAGAGTATCGCATAATAGGTCATCTGTTCCAGAAGCATCTCTGAACACCTGCCAAGAAATCACTTTTATCCCGTTGTGACCCAAGGGAAGTGGAGGGAAGTGGGTGAGCTGTCTCTAGTCACAGGACAGCTATGTCACGGGCACTGTGGGCCCCTTAGTCTCTTTTGGAACCCCACATAATCCAAGATGAACCTTGCCCATGGGCCTTCAAAAGGCAGGAAGTACAGAGGCACCCCAGCCTTGGAGTCAGAGGCTGTGAGGTAACGTGAGCCCTGGACTGACCATTGGCAGTGCCTATGACTAATGAGAATCCTTAGGAACATTCCATAAGCCAACCCCCAGGCATCTACTTCCCCTTGTTCTCAAGTCCCCTCAAGTCCGACCCAAAGGGAACATGGCCCTGTGCACACCTTGACTTCAGACTAATGAAACTGATTTTGGACTTCTGGACTACAGAACTGTAAGAAAATACATTCTATTGTTTTAAGCCACCAAGGTTATGGTAATTTGTTTGAGATGCCACGGAAGACTAATAAATGCACTCCCTGTTCTTCTCCCACTCACCTGGAAATACCCTCCGGCCAGCTCTGGTCCAACACCTGAATGAGACCAGCACTGTGTCCTCACTTTATAAATAAGGCAACTGGAACCACCGAGACAGTAAGTGGCAGAGCCAGGACTCCGACCTAGCAGTCTGGCTGCTCACCGAATTCCAGCCACTGGGCTCTGTGCCCACCATCAGTAGCCTCTGGACCTCCACCCAGACCAGCGCAGGAGAAAGCACCCTGTCCAGGCAGGTGAGGCCTGCTGGCCTCAAGTGGGCATTCCATGCTGCCTGGAAATTCTTCTGGGTCTCTCTGGCAAGCCACTTCCCCACTCTGTCAAGACCGCTGCACACCTTCCTGGGTTCCTACCCTTGCTCCTTGATGTCCTCACCTCACACTTGATTGGGAAGCACCAGACATGTGTGTCCTGTTCCCACCCCCAATCCCATGTTCCTGCCTGCACCTGTGCAGACTCTGCCTTCCTCTGGATATGATGGACAACAGCCCCAGATCCTGGCCAGCGCGTCCTCATGGCAGGATCTCACTTGGCAAGAGTGGCCAACCACAGCCAGATGTCTCAGAGGAACCTGGTAAGCTGTGAGGCCACACCACATGTGGGAGCACGTAGTATTATCTTTTGGTCTGGGCAAGATTCTCCCTCTCCTAATCTTTGCTGTTGAAGAACCTCAACTCCTCAGATTTCACCTGCTACTGACAGTCCATCAAGCACAGCACTGTGTAGTGGCACCTACTGTGTGCCAGGCACTTGTCTGAGGCACTGGGGACAAACTGGTGAGCAAGACAGAACCTGCTCCTTAGGTGGGTGAGACAGAATACAACAGCATCCACCACCAGCTCTTAGCCCAACCCCTACCCTCAGAGGGGCGCCCCAGGATCCTGTAACAGAGCCCCGCGTCCCTTTACGGCTCCTACCACAGTCCCCCGGACACCTCATTTGTATTTTGCTTGTGTATTCTATGAGGACAAAAACCAAGACTCTTGTTCACAGTATCCAGCCAGGGCCTACCACAGTGCCTGGCACAGAATGGGCCCTGAGCAAGAATCTGCTGGAATAATCGATCACTTAATTGCTTTTTATCAGTGCTGCCAGCATGAACAATCAGCCCAGGCAAAGAATGAGTGAACACAGCAGCCTTGGACAAGTCATTTAATTTCCTTGGGCTTTAAGTCTTTAGAGGTAAGGAACAAAGTTACTTTTCTGTAGACTGCGTGTAAAGAATAAAAAGGGCAATAGTTATAAAAATATACCATCTGGTAGGCACATAAATAGAACAACTCCACACACATATGTAAATGCTTCAACTCAGCAAACACTTAGTGAACACTTCCTCTGTACAGAACACAAGTGTGAGACAATTTAGTGGCAATGTGTGATAATCTTCCAACAACAAGGGAACAGACACAGGTCTGGACTCTTTTCTTATTTTCTTTGCCTCTCTGTAAAATCTAAGCTCAGTCTTTTAGAAAACCTATTCTGTCAAAAGAATAGTAGATTTAAACACACTGAGGCCTGGGCCACATCCATTCATACCTGTGCAACCTTAGCAAAACCAATAAACTTTTCTGAACGTCACCTTCCTGGCCTAAAATGTAAGTGATGCGTGAGATGAAGACCCCAGGTGCGAGGGATGTCAGTCCCACAGCAAAGCTGAAGCTAAAGGACCACCGACACACGCTGCCCCTAGAAGCTCCTGGGACCTGCCAGCCATGCCGTCCTTCCCCTGGGTCTCAGCAGGTGCTGGGGCTGAGCCCACCTCCATTATGACCACAGTCAAGGAACCAGACAAAAATCAAAGGCAACATTCCTTCCTCAAACCTTCTCTGTAAGAGGCAATGTATAAATAAGCAACGTCAGAGACAAGCAACCAACCCAAGGAAATGCTCTGTATCAAAAACAAACAGCAAGATAGCCCACAGTCACGCTCTGAGGGGTCTTGAAAGGCGGTAACAGTCAAGTGACCTAATGGCATATTCAGAATCCCACCAAAACCTCATGTAAGAAAAAGGAGCAGGGTAAATCATCTGCTAGAGAAAAGTGCTGTTTTTAGTGGAGAGAACACCACAGATTTCCATGCCCTTGACATTCTGAGTGACATGTTATTTCTCGGATTTCTTTAGCTTGACTATAAGTCAAGATGGAAAGATTAAAAGTATTTGATGACGATAGGATTAAAAAAAAAAAGACTGGGTTCTTAAAACTAGTGTCCAACTACAATGCTAAAAACAGGATTAGTGTTCAAAAAACACAGAATGTGGGGAAGAGGAGGGAGGATGGGAAACTGGGAGAGAGGAAGAAAGGGATAAATCTCAAGCCAAACCCTCCCGGCTATGCTTGATAAGCAATGTTAAAAACTCTTCAGGCAACATACGATGGGCTCCTAAGCAGAAATAAATATAAAATTCCAGAGCTACTGAGTGAGTGATATACAAATATGAAATCTTTGCTAATGTCAACATCACTATTGCATTTGAGCACCAGGACCAGCAAATTGCAGTAGCTGTTTAGAATTTCGTGTAATAAAATTATAAAAGGATAAGGCAGAGGTGTTTCTGTCTCTATCCTAACTCAGCGCTATATGCCACAGGATGCTCTAAGGATAAAGGAAACCAGGGCTGCCTAGATTCCATCGCTTTTTGAATCAAAAGCAAAGACAGAGGATTAAATACTTTCCTATTTGAAAGACCTAATTACTCTGGTCAGAGGTTATAGGGTACTGCGTACTTGCAAATTGAATATCAAGGTATTGGGGTAGTGCCTATGGCTCAGTGGATAGGGCTCCAGCCCCATATACCAAGGGTGGCAGGTTCAAACCTGGCCCTGGCCAAACTGCAACAAACAAACAAAAAAATAGCCGGGCATTGTGAGGGCGCCTATAGTCCCAGCTACTCAGGAGGCTGAGGCAAAAGAATCTCCTAAGCCCAGGAATTGGAGGTTGCTGTGAGCTATGATGCCACAGCACTCTACCAAGGGCAATAAAGTGAGACTCTGTCTCAAAAAAATAAAAAAAAAGAGTATTCAGGTATTGACTACACAAACCAAATCATTTCATTATACTTTTCATTTTTTCCTTTGTAAGAAAACTTTCAGCCAGAAAACCATTTGATAACCACTTGCTCATACCACTTAATATAATAGGTGACATTTATGGATATCTCTTCACTGCTTGTCCACCTCCAACACCCTCCCCCATCCCCGCCCAGATAAGGTGGCAAATTTTAATTTGTCATCCTTGCCATTCTGATTAGGGAAGTTCAGATAAAATCAAGAATTTTTTCCTGAATGGCTACAGAAAGCTTAATTAGTCAAGCACCCAGAAATGGGTGAACAAGGCTTGATTCTTCACTTGGCCCTGCACTTAGGAGGCTCCAGGCCAGGCTCTTCATAATGCACTGGGAGGACTGAGCACTCTCTGCTCCTCTCCACTGAGGACATGCACTGAGTCAGTCCCAACAGAGCTTTTCACCCAGGCCAGGTAGTAGTCATTCCTATTGTAAAAGGACAAGGTTTCTGTCTCTATCCTGGACTCAGCTCTATACGCCACACGAATGCTGTTTCCTGGATTCAGGGAGGAGGATCAGACAGATGCTCAATTTTGCTTCCAAGCAGTACCATTTTCAGTGCTGTTTTCAATTTTCTTGAGAAAGACTCAAGGAAGTGCTAATTATCCCGGGAGCCTCTCTTCTTTGTCTACTAGCCTGGGCCAGGCTCCGAGGTAACCATTCCCTGAAGGATGTTGTACTAGTACATTGTGGTTTCCCCATTTGAGGCCCATTTGAGGGGTAAGGAAACTGAGGCTCGGAGAATTTGTGAAAGCTAGAAGGTGTGGAGACTGTAGGGACAAAGCTCAAGTCCTGTTCTTCGCTCACCAGATGTGTAACTGTGGATAATACTCTTAAAAGCCTCAGATTCCTCAACTGTCAAATGCTAAAAATAAGATATGTTGCCAAATAACACTCTATGAGGATGAAACTAAATACGGTGTGTGGAGCAGACTGTACATTTTTTAATATGACACAAATATATGGTATTAAATACAAAAATTAGACATTATAGTTTACTGGCATCATGATGACTCCCAATCCATAGAAATTCCTCCCCAGTGGGCAGGGAACTTTGTGTCTTAAATCTAGAAACAGAAGGGTTTTCTGCAAATGGAAGCCAATGTGGGAGTTTCCACATGGCCTCATTATTAATAATCAACAGTCTAACAAAAAAGAAAACAAAGGAAAAATAAAATTGGATATAACCAAATAAGAATTTGATCTGGAGGAAATGAAGCCCAGCTCTGAATGACTTAAATCTGAGTGTATTAAGGTAACCTATAATTACATTCCTAGCTGCTGGAAAGAAAATCACATCACCTTAGTCCTCAAATGGTCTTCTCATTTATCAAATACAATGTCTGGCACATAATTAAAAATATCCAGGCACATGAGGAGACAAGAAAACAAAATCAAAAACTAAGATGAAACATAGACAACAGGCACAGAATAGGGCTACAGATAATGAAGTTTTCAGAGACTTTAAAACAATCACGATTAATATGTTTGAAAATAAAGATAAGAGCAAAACTTTTGGCAGACAACTCAAAACTGAACAAAGAAATACAAAGATGTCATCTGTAAATATTTGTTGAAAGTAAAGATGGAAAGGCCACCCAGATGGACCTTATCTAGTGATGGTCAACCACTAGCCTGTGACCCAGGTGCCTGGCCAAGAGAAATCTTAGGCAAGGGAGCACCTTGATTAAGAGGCTGGACCCTGCAGCCCGGTGACCGGGTTTGAAATTTGATTCTGTCATTTGCTAGCGTGTGCCTGGGTATGCCACTCAATCCCTCTCCAGTCCTCATCCATGAGATGGCAAGAACACCAACACCTACTTCACAGGGCTATCAAGGGTAGTTCTTGTAAAGTTTGTAAATGGCATCGGCACTATGTTCTATTGCATAAAGGCAGTACAAGGTCAATATTCATTAAATAAATGAAAAGAAGTGGATCCAGTTCAGCGAACAGCCACGTCACATGCTCTGGCCTCTGCTCTGTTTCCTGTATTCAATACCCCAATCCAGACCTCAGCCACACATTTCACCAAACACGTCATGCTCATTTCTCATCTTTGCATCTGCCCCTTTTCCCTCTGTCTGAAAAGCTTCAAGAACTAGTTAAACATCACCTCCTCTGGGAAGCATTTCCGATTACCCTCTCAGAAGTAACTACTTCCTCTTTCGTGCCTCATCAGCCCTGATCTTCCCCTTAGCATGGTGTTCGCCAAACTTCATGTCACTTCCGTGTCTGTGTCTACCTTCCCTGCTAGATCAGCCCGCCTCCAAGTAGGTCTTATTATACCACATACACCTCTTCTCCCAAATGCCAAGCGTGTGTTCAGTGCCGAGCGGCGGACCACGAAGTGACAGATGACTGAGATACACTCTGTGTGTACTGCGCCATGGTAATTGAAACACTCATCACCACATCCATGAGATTTAGAACTCTTACTCTTTTAAGGCTTGAAGTGTGCTCCCAGAGTCCTCAGAGGACAGAATGTCTATCAGCTGTTCGTTAAGGGAAAGGTCCTCATTCACACCATCCTCCAAAGTGAACAGCAGGGGCTCCAGCTTGCTCTCATGATGCCCAACCTTCAG
Organism: Otolemur garnettii; assembly: GCF_000181295.1. Taxonomy (NCBI): domain Eukaryota; kingdom Metazoa; phylum Chordata; class Mammalia; order Primates; family Galagidae; genus Otolemur; species Otolemur garnettii. Next base: position 2,624,439 of record NW_003852566.1, read on the forward strand.
GAAAATTGCAGAAACGACAACTGAGTGTGCCTTCTTGTGAATATTGCATGCTGGGAAGTCGGGAGCAAGGCAGGGGATCTGCAGAGAACCTGATCCGGCCCACCACAGGTGAGCAGGATGAACTCAGAAAACCCAATGCACTTCCCTGAGCCTCCATTTTCCCATCAAAGTAATGGGATTATAATTCCAAGCACTGTGTGGGGTGCTGTGAGGATAAAATGAAGCAATGGATGGATACAGTCCTTTCAACCTGTAAAAACCTATCAAAATATTTCACTATCATAACCACCATCCCCATCCCCGGCAGGTAGAGGCACCTGTGGGCAGGGTGGGAGTGGGATCCACCTGGTTTCTAGTCAGAGGACAGGACTGGGAGCAGGAGAAGACACTCAAGATGATCATCCTTGACCCTCTGACTGGGTATGTAACACAAATGCTTGGTTCCCCACTACTATTAACTCTACAGGAATGGGTGGTAGCTGTAGCTAGCATTTAAGAATTCCCGTGCCATTGCCAGGCTCCCATTATTCCAGGTGCTTCTAAGTGCTATATCATGATGCTGTCATACAAAGTAAGTGCTGGTCCCCGTACTTCACAGAGAAGGAAACCCGGCCTCAGAGAGATGCACAGTAACATCACTGCAGACCACACTGCTCTCTGAGTATGTGACCCCACTCTGACTCTGAAGCCTGCCTTCTGTTTTATGACATGTTTTTGTGTTAGTCACCACCACACTGGCAAGAAAAAGTAAAGAAAAATGTGAAAGGTTCATGGTGTGATGCCAGGAAAAAATACTGCCAGGGTCTTTAGACCTTAAATCAATTCAGATCCTGCCTGCCTCTGCATAGCTGTAACAGTTTGCCTTAATCTCTGGGAAGTGAACCCTGCTCTTCCATCCAAGCAGCAGCTGAGTTTTGTCCTGACTGATAACAGCACTGGGAGCACAAGCACAAGGTCTAATCAGATGGCTGCTTTTCTTCTCCTACTTTTTCTTGCCAAAGAGACTGTGGGCTGACCTCATTTCAAAATGGCAATCTTCTCCAGGATGTAGGAATAAAATGAACAATGGGCCCCTCACCTGGGCTGGGGTGGGACTCAGGCTCCAGAGAGAGGGAGCCCCAGAAGCCAGGCTCCAGCCTATGCCTGGCCACTCAAAGCAAGTTGTTTAAATTCATGGACCTCAGGTTTCTCTACACAAGGTGAGGAAGAAAGATGACAGATATCCTTTTTGAGATGTTGGACCTCTGGGTCACAGCAGAGCCCTTTGCCCACTGTGTTTTGCCCCCATCCGCCCTTACCACCTCAGTACCCAGCAGCCCCAAATCCACCAGCCAACACCCACACACCTTCCCTGAAGGAGTCTGTTGGCCTCTAGATGCCAAGCCAGGGACATAAATATCATCTCCCTCCTTGCCTCATGCCTCCTTATCCCCAAACAATGACCAAAGGGATTCCAGGCCTTCGTACCTCAGGTGGGATGACCCCACAGCTACTTCTGTGCTGTCTCCTGGGCAGGAGTAAGCTCTTGGGCACACAGGGGTGCTGGTGCTGCTGTCCCTTCCTGCCTCACCTCCTGCCACCCCCAGGTTTCCCTGGGATCACTTCCCATATAAACTACTGGTCTTGGGAGGTGCTTCTGTGGAAACCCAGATTAAGACAGGAACACAGAGGCTGGGAATTCACAGTCAGGTCTGACGGGTTATAACAAGTGCTGGGGGAGTCAACTGGAGGCCCAAAGAGAGGGCTCTACTGTACCTGAAGTTGTCTCTGGCCAGGTGATGCCCAAATTAAGGTTTAAAGGATGGGTAAGAAGTGACCTTACTGAGGAAGGAAGAGAGGACCAGGAAATTGCGCAGGTGTGAGTACATAGAAGCTTAGGGAAGCCAGGGTCACTTGATGTGGCAGGAGATTGGGGTGTAAAGCAGAAAGTGGCAGGAAAAGGGGGTAGAAGCCAGTCCTGGTGGCTTCATAGGCCAGGCACAGGGGTCTGGGCTTCACCCAAGGTTGACAGCAAGTCTCCCAAAGTCTTTCTTCAGAAAACACATTGCTGCCCAGCAAGGCAGGATGCCAGACCATCAGAGTCTCTCACACTTGGCACCTGGCAGCTTGCAGGAAGTTTTCAATGGTGGGGACACATACCAGGATACATGAATCTGAGCTAGGCCTGGGTATGAGTATCTGTCCATAGCTCCCTGTGGGACAGATCCAGGTGGGAGCCCCTGTGCTGGAGGATGAACTTCAACCTGGTGTCTCCCACCAGCCAGATTACCCTGGGAAGGAACTCACCCGATGTCTAGTGAACACATTTCCCTGCAGACACTGATATCGAACCATGAAGAAGAGTCCAACCCAGGTCAGCACAAGGGAGAGGAGGAAGGCAGCAAAGAACCCTGCTGCGTGCAGACCATGGTGTGGCAGGACCTGTGGGCATAAGCAAGAGAGTAGGATTCATATGTGGTCATGCCTCACATCTCCCGAGTCAAGCACACAGCCAGGAGTCAGAGACGAAGAAGCAGGGTCCAGAGCCAACCAGAGATGGGCTGGTTGCCTCAAGGTCCTCACTAGTCCTCTCTGAGCCTGGGTTTCCATGGAGTGGGAAGTGGGATGAGTGAGGAGCTGATGCATGGTGGCCTACGCATGACAGGGCCACCCAGCACCCAGCAGTGCAGAATGTTGAGTTCCCAAGTCAAATATGTGACAACCCTAGGTCAGCACCAACAATCTGTGACACTTTCCTAAATTCAGAATTTTGCAGAGGCTGGAGGGAGAACTCATCACCCTTTCATCTTCCCTCAACAACCTGTAACTTTAAATGAAACAATTAACCTTCAATTTTTGTGGCATGACATTTAGATACTATTTCTTGTCTTCTTACTAAGAAAGAAGGTGCAATTAGTGCCGCACACTTGTCTCCTCCTTCCTTCCCCACTTCTACCTTCCAGCATCTATTAGGTTTATGACATATCTATTTTTTTCTGCAACCATAATTCAGTCATTGTAACATTTATAGGTTAATTCTAAAAAATCAAAATTAAAAAAAGACAACCTCATTATGATTAGGCAAATTTATTCACTGCAGAATAAAGTAATAGAATGTAATTCTGTGTCACTAAGTATGTGGCCCTCAAAGGAACACCTTCCTCACACCCTCCTCCTTCTCAGAGCTCAGCAATTATGCACAATTATGTTGCATTTTTTGTTTGCTCAAATTTGGACAAATATTTCCTTGTGTAACTTTTTGTTTTTCCTGAGGTTTATCATTGCCTTCCTTTTTTTTCTTCCTGGTACATTCCTGTATCCTTAATGCTACTGTTATAGAAAGTCAAATTTGTTTTTTCTTAAAGTCATCATCAGAGTTCTCTGCCTGTCTGATTTAACCAGGACTGGTTACTATCTAGGTTTGCTGCATGACCATCATGCTAAGGTTGCCTTCACTGCCTTTTATATTGTCACAGCATCACTGATTGAAGAATAACTTCTTGGGCCTCATTTCTTTCTTTTTATTGGATACTTTTCTTTTTTTAATGGAGTATTTAACCCTCAGTATTTATATATTCTCAAATAAATTTGTTTATTAGAAAAGATATCCTTTTTTTATATGTCTGAAATTGTTACTGTACCCTCACTTTGATTGATAGCTTGGCTGAGTGTATAACTCAGAATCTATAATCTTCTTACCTCCGAATGCTGATGGTCTGACCCCTCTGATGGCAAATGTGTGCCTGAGGAACTTTCAGAAGGGTCTTCTTTTGCTTTGTGGGTGCTTTTAAGTTCCCCTGTAGTTCTGAATACCTTACCATTTAAAAGACTTTGAATGAATTTTTAATGATATTTTAAAAGGCTTATACCCAAATGTAAGTTTGAGAAACAGATCCTAAACTATATACATAGGATAATTTCAATTTCACTGAACAAAAATCACACAGTTGCTACATATACATGTGTCAGCTACACAGAAAATCTTCCAGAAGTTTGTCTGGATATGATTACTCCATGAATTTTTTCATCTTTTTTATATGTCTTTGTTTTCTAAGATCCTACAACGGGCATGCATTATCTTCATAGGAAAGGATAAAATATAATGACAATTTTAAGGAAAGTTTGGTAGCAAGGATTACCCACATCATCCTTCAAAAAAGGACATGGTGCCTAACTATGGGCCATGTGCTCAGCAGACAGACTCTGATTTCAAGGTCTGTATCAGCTGCAGAGAACCTCGTCTGAGGACATGCCCTTCCTGAGACAACTGACAGCCAGCAGCAGAGTGTGGCAGGGGCACAATGGCCAGCTGCTTTAGCCTGGCGAGGTAATGCTTGCCCAAGAGTGCCCCACCAGGCTGGCTGAGGATTTGTCAGCCCAGTTTACATTTCAACTTATTCCTCTTCCTCTCCTAGAGGATCACTTGTTGTCCCAAGGGTCCCCAAGACCACTTGCAGTTTCAATGACTAACTCAGAGGTTTCTCAGAAGGCTCAGCATGTAGTTCTGCTAATAACTGTGATTCATTACAGTAAAAAGACATAAACCAAAATGAAAAAAGGGAAGAGCTGAATGGGATCAAGCCCAAGGAAAACCAGGCACAAGCTCGAGAGCCCTCTCTTTTAGTGGAGTCACCCAAGACCCACTTAATTTCCCCAGCTAGGAACTGCAACAACTCATGTGAAATGCTGTCCACCAGGGAAGCTCGTCAGGAACACAGTGTCCAGGGTTTTTACTCAGGCTGATCACTTAGTCACCCTCAGCCTGGCATGTACCGAAATTCCAAATGCCAGGAAGGACAGCAAGCATTCAACATAAACTATATGGTTTATACAAACAGTTCAGGCACAGTGAACCACTATTCTCAGACTTGAGAATGTAAAAATCCTCTTGAAATCCAAGTTTTCAGATGCCAGCCAAGGGCCAATCTCGTAAACTGTCCTTTCTCAAGACAGCCGTCTTGGGTTAGCTGTGCTATTTTTTTGCACAGTGTTAAGTATATTATACCCCAAACCCTATCTCAGCATCTGTTTCCAGAAAAGCCAACCTGTAATGACAAGTTTAATTCAAAATGGCTACAAACCACAAGACCCCTAAATGTATTGTTTAAAAGTTAGAAGATGATAAGCCTATTCCTTATTCCTGTGGCCACAATGCAGCTTTGGTTAAATTTATTTTGGACAGACCAACCAGGCCAACTTGATTTCCCAGACTGTCAAAACTAAGTCAGGTCACAAATAGGAGTTTTAGTCCAGATGTTCGTTGGAACTTCAATCAAAGTGTGATGCCACATACAACTCTCCTATATTAAATCAGCCTCCATCAACAGAGGCTATTACCACAGACTGCCAGGAAGCCAGTTGTTTCCATGCTATAACATCCTCCTAATCCTAAAGCTTGAATTTTGATTAGCACTAAAATGAAATCCAAGTTCTCTATAAATTATCCCTCTGATTCCTGAGTTCTGACTGTGCACCTCCTGGACAAGAAAAAAAATCAACAAACCAGATAAATATGAATAGCATTGCAATAAGGTTATGTTAAAATATTGATGGAATAGAAACAAAAAAACCTCTTGTCTCTAAAGAGAACAAGGGAGCTAAAGATAAGCGATCTGTGCCCTCAAAGAAGGCAACAACTTATTTTCACAGCTTTGGGAAGAGAGATGGAGAGGTAAAGGAAATGCATAATTTTTCTCACCTACAATGTACCAGTCTTTGGATGAGGTACATGTAGTGACTTGAAACATTTGCTGAAGTCCCTCAGAAACATTTGTTGAAGTCCTCACCTCCAGTACCTATGAATATGATCTTATTTGGAAATCAGGTCTTTGTAGATGCAATCAAGTTAAGATGAGGTCACACTGGATTAGGGTTAGTCCTAAATCCAATGACTGTGCCTTCATAAAGAAGGGAGAAGGTTGCAGAGAAGATAGTTGTGTAAAGACGGAGGCAGATACTGCAGTGATGTAGCTGTAAGCCAAGGAAGGCCAAGGATTTCCAGAGATACTGGAAACCAGGAAGAGGCAAGGAAGGATGCTTTTCTAGGATCTTCAGAGGGGGAAATGGCCCTGTCAACACCTTGGTCTAAGACCTGAAGACTTAGAACTATGAGAAAATAAAATTTCTGTTGTCTTAAGGTGCCAAGCTTGTGGTGGTCTTTTTATGGCAACCAGAGAACACCACAGTGCCTCATATACTTTATCTCATTCAACTGCAAGCAATCCTGTGATCATGATGATAGTGTTGAAAAAATGCTGGTAACTGCAGTGATGGTGATGGTTGATGATCCCCATCAGACATATGGAAGAGCAAACAGAACAAACAATCCAAGTCCATAGATAAAAAACAACAGAGGTAGTTTAGTCTGCTGGACTCCAATGTCAGCGTTTTCCCCAGTAGAGCACAGTACTTACTGTCCTGGGGGCTGCATGGTTTTCTAAGATAAGTTTAGTCCCAACCTCCCACACCATACTCGAAGTTACTTGTCTGATTGGTGAGAACCATAAACAAAGACTGGGACAGAATTCCATGTGGGAAGATCACTCTACTGCAAAGGCAGGAACTCTTTTCATTTCTCTCTCTGCCTCCTTCCCCCCTACTTCACCATGTGAAATTGAACACCTGAGTCAGGTTGCCTCACTTTTCTTTTTCTTCCCACCTTCACCTTCTCTAAATCTACATTTTGCCATCTTATTTTCCTTTGAGTGAGAGAACCTGAAGAGGAGAGAGGCATTGTGAGCAGTTCAGTGAAGCAGGATAAAGTTTAACACAGCACAGGAATGGATACCTGGAGCCAGGAAGATGCCAAAGCCAGACTGGGCTCTACAGACCCTATCAACCTTCTCCCTTCTCCCTTACAATTCCTATTTTCTGACACCAGGTGATTAGCAAACCAAGCCAGAGCAACTCTGTTGGGGAAAGCCCACACATGACTTTCACCTTCTTCATTTATCTGTGTTGCTAGGCCTTGCCCTCTTGGATGTTCAACAACTCTACTCTTCAATGTTCTTCCACCATGAAGATGACTAAAGAGTAAGATCACAATGTGTAGTTTTATGGGAAGAAGGAGGCTCCACATATTCACTACCATCTCATCATCTTCTTTACCATCACCATGATTGTCATCATCATTATCAGTATCACCAACATCATTATCAATGCCATCACATATCACCATCACCATAACGCCATTAAAATCACCATCACCATCATCCTAACCATCGTTCTCGACACAGTCATCATCATCACCATCATCATTAGCGCCATTCATATCACCATCACCATCATCCTCATCACCACCACCAAATCACCATGATCTTGACTACAACCATCAACACCATCATCATCACTAGTCACAGGAGCAGTGTCACCACCACCATCACAGCTAACATGAATTGACAGGTACCAAGTGTCAGGGATGTTTCCAAGTGTTACAAGTTTCCATGTAAATGTATCAATCTGTTTAGTTTCTACAACAGTACTGTGAAGTGGGTACATTTTAATACACATTTTACAAATTATAATATCAAAATAGAAATAAATAAATGGTCCAAGATCAAAGGTGGGACGTAGTGAATCCAAGATTCTCACCCAACAGTCTAGGCGCTGACCTTCCTGCCCCAGCTGCTTCTGTAGCATTCAGGTGCCAGCCTGGCCCTTCACCAGGAGCCCTGCATTGGGTCATCAAGGGTTTGTCCCACTGTCAACATTTTCATTCTCACTCTGAGTTGCAGCTGACCTTTTTGCGGAAATGACAGGAGCAGGGGCAGAATTTTAGAATTCCTTAGTCTCTGGCCAAAGTCTTCATAATCCCTTAAAACTCTGCTCAACCATCAATATCTTTAACTTTTATCCACAGGCCAGTCCTTATTTTCTTTCAAATCTTTCTAATACTTTAAACTTAGAATTCCTATACCCATTTTACATGTGTAGAAAAAAAGGTTTGCTATAATTCTGTTTGCCTGAAACTCTTTAAGTGGATACATCACAATGGGCTGCCAGGTTTAGGCTCCACCTAGAGTTTGAATGTGGTGCTAAACTTTCCTGACGTCTCATTAATTTACTGAAGTGAGGGAGCCCTGGCTGAGGGTTGAAGGACAATGAGGAACCAGACCTGGTCCCTATCCCAAGGAGTTCATGATCCCACAGAACATAGAGCCAGGCTAGCAGGAGGGCAAGCCAGATAATGGGACAGGTCCTACAGCATCACGGAGCAGGTGGGAGCAATGCCTGCAGGATCTCAGGGCTGGCAGGAGCAGGGCCCACAGCACTGCAAGGAAGGTGGGAGCAGGGCCTGCAGCATCACCCTGTGGATGGGATCAGTGCCCACAGTAGGCAAGGTCGGGGTGGGCAGAGCCTGCAGCATCGTGTGCAGGGGAGATCAGGGATTGCAGCATCACCGGGCAGGCAGGAACAGGGCCTGCTGCAGGCAGGGGCAGGCCAGAGCAGGGTCCGCAGGGGCATTGCATGGCAGGCAGGAGCAAGGCCTGCCCATCGCAGTGTAGGTGGGAGTAGGGCTTGGAGCAGGCTTGGCACAGGCAGGAGCAGAGCCTGCAGTACAGTGGGGCAAGTGGGAACAGGGCCCACAGCAGGCAAGAAGCAGTTAGAAGCAGCTTCTAGGAGCAGGCAGGAGCACGGCCTGCAGCACAGCATCGATGGGTAGGAGGGAGCAGAGCCCACAGTGGGCAAGGGATAGCAGGGAGCAGGTTCTGCTGCACGGAGGGGCAGGCAGGAATAGGCTCTGCAGCTGGCAAGGGGCAGCGGGGAGCAGAGCCCATGGCTGGCAAGGGGCAGGAGGGAGCAGGGCCCACATCATGAAAGAGGCAGGGGAGAGCAGGGCCCATGGTATGGAAGGGGCAGGGGGGAGCAGGGCCTGGGGCAGCAGGGAGCAGGGCTGCAGCATGGAAGGGGTGGGGGGGAGCAGGGCCTGCAGCATGTAAGGGGCAGGGAGGAGCAGGGCTTGGGGCAGGGCAGAGCAGGGCCTGCAG
>NW_003852566.1:2634045-2708344 GCF_000181295.1 Otolemur garnettii
GGAGCAGGGCCTGGGGCATGGAAGGGGTGGGGGGGAGCAGGGCCTGGGGCATGGAAGGGGTGGGGGGAGCAGGGCCTGCAGCATGGAAGGGGCGGGGGGAGCAGGGCCTGCAGCAGGCAAGGGAACCAGCCCAAACCCCAGAGGTCCTTGGAACGGTGCTGAGGGATTTGCCTCATCACCCTAAGGCACAAGCAGAACCACAGAGCCGGTTTTAGAAGATGACTGGCCACTATGTGACTTTAGCTGGAGGAGGCTCAACTTGGACACCTTGGACAGGGGAGAGAATATGAGTGTGAAACAAGGTGGCAGTGGGCTGTGGGACATGCTGGGAAGGACAGCGAACTCTAGCCCTAGTTGGGGGTTCAATTCTCAGATCTGCCCCTACTACCCTGTGAAACCCTGGGTCTCCCCGTCTCTGAGCTGCAATTTCCTCATCTGTAAAGTGAGGGAAAAAATAGCACCTGTGATTCTTAAAGTAAGTTAAAAACAATATTATTCAATCCAGTGATTTCACCTGTAAGCATAAACCCCAATGAATTAAAAACAGGTGTGCAAACAAAAATCTGTATCTAAATACAGCAGCACTATTCACAGTAGCCACAGGGAGGGGACAAATGTCCTGACAAAAAGAGAAACTAAACATGGGTTAGCCATACAATGGAGTACTACTCAGCCATAACAAGAAAGACGCTACTACACGGAGAAACGTGGAAACACGGGAGGTGGAAGACGCCACAGCATAAGGACACACACTGTGCAAGTCCGTTTATGTGAAATGTCCAGAGCCAGCAGAGCCAAGGCACAGAGGCAGATCAGCGGTTGCCAGGGACGGCAGGAAGAAGGAAATCGGTGATGCCAGCTTGATGGGTGCTGAGTGTCCTTTTGGTGTGATGAGAGTGTTCTGGAACAAGATAGCAGTGGCAGCAGCACAACACCATGAGTGCACAGGGCAGTAAATTTTATACCGTGTGCACTTCCCCACACACAGACAGTCGTGCCTAACTGGTAAGGTTGTAGCGCGCGGAAGTCGGTAAACTGGACCTACAGTTACTAGGAATGTTGTTAAGCCATTGGGAGGGGGGTGCACAGTCAATGGGATACTCAGTGTCATACTCAGTGGTATGACAAATGCCCAGGACACCAGAGACAGCAGGAACCCAAAATGTCCCCACATGTCTGCTTGGGAGGCCACGTGCTGGTGGGATCCACTAGTGCAGTGACGGGTACAGAACTCAAAGCCACTTAGAGCATGACAGTCAACCCAGGTTAACCACACTTTAGAGATTCCCTAAAAATGTTGAAGCCAAACTCCGCTGATCATCACTGACTGTAAATATCCAAGAGAATATTTACCTCAAATCTGGTTGTCTAAGAACAAAGAAAAAGAGGTGATTACGTTTCCCATCCACTTGAGTCCCTATTAACTTCCCTTCTTGTACCCTGAAAAGAATCATCTGTGGTCACCACCCCTGAAATCACATATTAGCTGGGGCAGGTGCCTTTGGTGAATTCTATCGCTGCATTTATGGAGAGTGATGCTAGAAAGGCCTTTCAAAAGAGATCTTTAAATGCTTAGGATCCAGCACCAAGTTGCAAAAGCACAATGAAGAACTGTTTTTAGAGCTTGATGTCAGTAATGTGATAAATATACTCACAGCCGGCGGAAGGCAGCAGCATACATGTTAGCCATAGTTCCCTCTGGTGGTGGGGTGATGGGGTGATTCTTCCAACTTTTATGTATGTAGGGGGTGGTTTTATGGACATTACCTCATAGTGGCCATATGTCAAATCCCACCCATTAACCCCACTCCCCTGGAAAAACCCCTACATAAAAACCCTGAAAAAAGAGGAAAATCATACAGAATGTTTTTTTGGATCAAATTCAAGGAATAATTCAGTTGAAATTATTTACTTTGAAATACAGATCCAAGAAACAGAGGGGTCAGTGACTTGTGGACACTTCTCCCACAGTCTCTGAGGAGCAGCGCTGAGTATAAAAAGACTCTTGACCTCCCAGCTGACCATACTGGCCAGAGTGAGAGCTTGGAGGTGATCACAGGGAGAGACAGCCACGCTTACTAATGTAGCTTTGCACAGTCACCAATCTACTGAAGAAAAGTTAGACTAGATACAAAATTACATAGCATGACTCTGGACTGCAATGACCCTGAGCTTCAGGACCTCCGCCAGTTCCCAGTGCCCCTCAGGTTCTGAGTTTTGTTGTCATGGTTTTTGTTTTTCAAAATATTAACAGGGGGCTAATGTCTTTGTTATGGGCACCTTGTATAATGCTTAAGTCACGGCTTTAGTGTGCCCATCACCAGAAGAGGGCTCATCGTACCCAATAGGTAAGTTTTTATCTCTCATCCCCTTCCTACCCCTCCCCCCATCTTGGTTTCTGGAGTTTCTTACTCCAAAATAAGAAAGTGGAACTAGATAACCTTTAAGGTCTCTTCCGGGACAAAAATTCTATTCTGATGTCAACAAACATGTATTCAATGCTATCCAGAGGAATAATCTCAACCTCACAGAGTGCCAGGGTTTAACAGGTGTTCTAAGGCCAGGGGCACCCAGCAAAGGGTGGAGCGCTTGTGAGGGAGTGGGGGGGAGGGGGCCGCTGGAGAGAGTTTGGGTGGGGTTTGCAAAATGGTTACAACTTTCCAAAAGGACAGGTGAGAAAGGAAGAGGGTGTGCAAAGGGAGCAACGGGAAACCGGGGAAAGGAAGGGCCCGGCGACACTGGGAGACGGCTTGCAGGGTTGACTTCCCTGAAGGATCCTGACTGGGGACCCTGGAGAACGTAAAGCAGGCCAGCTTGTGTTGTAAGGAAGATCACTACAGAGTGGACAGAGGGCTAGAGTGGAGCAAAAGTGAAGGCTGGGAAGACAATCAGGAGGATGAACAGTGACCGAGACAGATACAAGAACCAGATCAGGCAACTGCTAGTGGGGCAGGAGCATATGGCAGGAAGGCAGAAGCGTAACATGAGGCTGTTTGCACACCCCAGGCCTCTGGATGCGACGCAAAGCCACATGATTTTGCCAAAGACTTATCCAGTCCCTCCACTGTGCTTCAAGGGCACTGTGCAAAACCCTGTATTGGGGAAATTCTCATGTGTAGACAGCTGCCTATTGAGGTATTCCTTCTCTTGTAAATTTATAGATGCTGTTTATATGTTAAAGATATAACCTTTTATCTTACATGTTTATTATAAATATCCCCCAAGTTTCTCATTTATCATTCTAAATGCTGTTTTTACGTGTAAAGTTGCAACTGTTTCCAGTTTTCCTTAGCTCATATAATATTAGCCCATATAGACATCCTACAAATTGCTTTATCTATTCAGATTTAAATCTAAATACGAAATCCACCTTTGTTTTTGTTCCAAAAGATCCAGTCAGTTGCCCTCAAATTCATGTATAACATATTCTCCCACCGAGTTAAAGCACCGTCCTTTACATACGTGGGTATATATGTGTGTGTGGCTACTCCTTTTGTTATATTGCTCTGAGCTTCCTGACAGAGGGGCAGACTGCATCCATGTCGCTTTATAATACTTTTAATATCTACTAGGTGAGGGCAAAACCTTCCCATTTAGTTTTATAATTTCTATTTCAGATGGAACTATGATTTTATCACCTACCCCTCAAAGTCCCACTAGAATTATTATTAAAATTGTGTTCTAAATGAATTGGGGCACCATGACAATTGGTTTAAATGTCTCTCTCTGATTAGACCTGGGATCCTGGCCGTAGAACATCACAGCCTGTCCTCCTGGCGCGTGGCAGAGCGCCCAGCCCTCTTACAGGCACAATCTGAGGCCTGTACTCAACATCTAGCACAGTTGTTTCTTCCTCTCAAGAAGACTCTATTTCCTGGGCATGGTGGCTTATGCCTGTAAGCGTAGCACCTTGGGAGGTGGAAGTGGAAACATCATTAAGGCCAGGAGTTCAACACCAGCCTGAGCAACATAGTGACACCTCATCTCTACAGAAAAATAATTTTGAAAAATTATCCAGGCAAGGTGACACACACCTGTTGTCTCAGCTACTCAGGAGGCTGAGGCAAAAGGATTGCTTGAGCCCAGGAGTTCAAGGTTGCAGTGAGCTGTAATCACACTGCTACATTCTAGCTTGGATGACAGAGCCAGACCCTGCCCCTAAATAATCAACAACAACACAAATATCTTTTCATCCAGGAGCCATAAAATGAAGGAAGCCATTTCTTGGAGCCTCATTTTCCTTGGCTGACATGTGTCAGTTTCCATTAAGGACAGGACGGGGCAGGCTCAGCACCTGTGGCTCAAGTGGCTAAGGTGCCAGCCACATACACCTAAGGTGGTAGGTTTGAATCCAGCCCGGCCTGCCAAACAACAATGACAGCTGCAACCAAAAAATGGTGCAGGCACCTGTGGTCCCAGCTACTTGGGAGGCGGAGGCAGGAGACTCGCTTGAGCCCAGGAGTTAGAGGTTGCTGTGAGCTGTGATGCTACAGCACTCTACCCAGGGGGACAGCTTGAGGCTCTGTCTCAAAAAAAAAAAAAAAAAAAAAAAAAAGGAAAGGACGGTGCAGTTTACAAGCATCCCAGACTCCCAACTTACACCATGACACATCTTTACCTGTGTGATGAGCACAGCAGCAGAGCTGCTCCCTTCCGTGGCGAGCTCCCTGTTTGGCACTGTCACAACTTTCCTGGTGTGACTTGGTTAGCTGTGCAGATGCCCAGAGCCCTGCTATTGCCAGAGAACCCTGACCCATCCTCATGTACAGCTCACCCCACAGACCTGGGTTCATGTCCGACCAACAGTCAATATGGGCTTAACTTTCAAGTTGCCTCTTTAGCTATGTATTTTAAAATGCCCCTTCCCCACCTTTAACTAAGGCCTTTCAAGGCCCAACTGAGTTCTTCCTCCTCCTAGAAGCCTGCCAGCCTGCCCAGGCCCACAGCACTCTCTCTCTCTCCTATCAGTAGCCACAGTACAATCCATCTATATTCCAAATTGCTAGCCCTGAATCTGTCGTAGTTATGACAAATTCAGTCATAACTCTTCAATAACTGTGCACATCATTTGGTTGTTTCTGCAGTTAATGTCTCAGTGTGAGGGTGGGGATGGGAATAATGGTCAATGTGGTCCCAGACGGCCCCCAACTCCATTTACTCCCTAGAATTTCACCCTGAACCTGACACACAAAAGCAGCACCAAATTTGGCCACCAGGGGTCTCTGTATGTGAGACCTTGACACCCAGAGTTCACTCTCAATGACCACAGAACACTCGGCATAGCTGTGTGTTGCTTTCACACGTGCACAATAATAACACTGATGACAACAGGTGACATTATGGAGATCTTATAAAATGCAAGGCACCCTATGGGTCATTGTAGCAAACGATCAAGCCTAGGGGTGATTTTGGGACACTACTTAACTTTTTTTTCCTGCTTAAAGTATTTATTTGGATTTTTTAAAATATAATGCATATATGAAAGTGTTTCCTTTTAAAAAACATTTTAGATTAATATAAGAGTACAGATGATTAGGTTACATTGTTTCCATTTGTTAGAATCCAAGTTGTAGCTGTGCCCTTCACCCAGAAGGTGGCCATGTACCCCTACATTGTGCCTGTTAGGGCAGAGCACACCAATCCCCCTCCGGCCGACTATAGCAGCCCATACAGCATATGGCAAGGAGGAGTGAGAGTTGGTTATAAGTAACACCTGTATAGCTTGGTAATGGAACACCTTGGTGAAAAGGGCATGGGGAGGGATTTGGCTCTCCTAACAAGCATGAGCACTTGTGAGACGAGAGCATTAGTGAATTGGCAGTCTCTACACCTGTGGTGTTAAGCGTCACACGATCACCTCTATTATTAGGCTGCAGGACCAGGCAGTGGGGAGCTTGCGTATCCTATCACTGACCTCTCTCTCTGACTCGGTTGCTTCTGCCTGCAGAATGCCGCATGGCGTCTCTCTGCTAAAGAGTACTAAGCTCAGCTAAGAGAGACTGCTAAGATCTATTCTAAGACTGCTTCTCCCTCAAAGACTGTTTATCTTCCTCCCTCTCTTCTGCTAAAGTAAATAGCCGTCAGGCACCTAAGAGCAATTGTTCCTGAGCGAGATAACAGCACTGTCCAGAACACAGCTAGATAAGCCGAGGGAACGGGACCTGGCTGGTCCAGGCCAGACCAGTGGCAAAGAGCTGACTCGAGTTTAATTGTGCTTTCCTCTTGTGTGGGTGTGGATTAGTTCACCTCATGGTTTCATGTTAGTATTGAGTACACTGGATTCTTGCCTTTCCATTCTTGCGATACTTTACTAAGGAGAATGTGTTTCAACTCCAGGTTAATACAAAAATGTAAAGTCTCCATCTTTTCTTAAGGCTGAATAGTATTCCATGGTATACATATACCACAGTTTATTAATCCATTCAGGTGTAGATGGGTTGATTCCACATTTTGGTGATTGTGAATTGAGCTGCGATAAACATTCTAGTGCAAATGTCCTTACTGTAAAATGATTTCTTTTTTCTTCTCAGTAGACACCATTTGCAGGATCAAATGGAAGGTCTACTTTTAGTTCTTTGAGAATTTCCATCCTACTTTCCAAAGAGGCTATGTCAGATCCCACCAGCAGTGTAAAAGTGATCCCTTCTCTCCATACCCATGCCAGCATCTGCAGCTTTGGGAGTTTGTAATGTGGGCTAATGTCACTGCAGTTAGGTGCTATCTCAGGGTAGTTTTAAATTACTAAACCTTAATGTGCTTTAGTGTCCCCATCTCTAAAATGGGGATGATTTAAAAATAGAATTTGTTGGCCGGGCATGGTGGCTCACACCTGTGGGAGACAAGGAGGGTGGATTGCTTGAGCTCACAAGTTTGAAACCAGCCTGAGCAAAAGTGAGACCCCCGTCTCTACTAAAAATAGAAAAACTGAGGCAAGAGGATTGCTTGAGCCCAAGAGTTGGAAGTTGCTGTGAGCTACGACGCCATGGCACTCTATCCAGGGCAACAGCTTGAGGCTGTCTCAAAAAAAAAAAAAAAATAGAATTTATCTCACAAGAGTATGGTGAAGATGACATGATTTGACATATGTAAACTGCCTAGAAAGCCTGGCACTCAGCAGGTGCTTCAGAAGTGTGAAGTGATGACACACAGTGAATCGACAGTTGAGGAACGCTGAGTGAGTGGGTGCATGGGCTGTGAATGATCAAACTGGTGAGCAAACATGGAGCCCTGTTAACAGTGGACAGCAGCAGCTGGGACACCTGCCCACACACCACAGGGCTCCAGGAAGACAACACATGAACAGCAGAAAGGGACAAGGTTGTGCACAGATAGGCAGGAGAGCCTCAGCTTGTCCAGCCAAAGGCCAGCCCGTCCTGCCCAGGTGGAAGGTCACCAGGGAAACCAGCCAGACAGCCCCAGGCCACAGGGGGAGGACCTGAGAGACAGCCTGGAACTCCCAGCCTCAACACATTTCTGGGGGGGGGGGGGCGAAGGTCAGCAGCAGGCCCTGCCCTGGACTCTGAGGACAGGCAGGAGCCAGAGCAGCACCTGCACAAAAGAACACACGAGTACGGGTGGGCAGGGTGTGTGGGTCACAGAGTTTCTCTTACCGTTATCTTTTCTTCTGCTGTTATGGTAAAAAGGGCTTTTAGCTGCGTTCTGTTCTAGAAAAGGAAATAAGAAAAAGCCTCAGTCAACAGTCTTGAGGGTCAAGCCACAGTGCCACATGGCTCCATCACACACCAGCAGTCGGACCCCAGCAAGGTAGTGACCGCTCTGTGCCTGCCTCCACTTTTAATGTAGAACCTGGCAGAGGGGAGGGGTGCCTGGTACACAGGGCGAGAACAGCATCATGCTATTGGCAGAAGTGGCTAGCAGGAGTGCCAACAGCGATCGTAGGAGTATCACTGCTTTTACCCCAGCCTGGGGCTTCAGAGCTTGGAGTCCCAGGTGCTAAGCAACCTCTGTGTAACTCTCATCACAGACACCCCTGAGTCAGCCCCCCCTAACCTGATTCTTTAAGGGAGAGACAACTGCAGGGCAATTGTTTGCTCCTTTCCGTCCTGGAGCATCTCAGGGCCCCCTGAGACTAGCTGAGGTCCACTTCAGCCACACTTTGCTGCGCCCACCTGTGTTTTCTGATCCAAGGTCTAAGCAGATCGGAGGGTACAGTGCACTCCAGAGCATGTCTTCAACTCTTGGTGACACACAAATCCTTACCTCTGTACTTAGGATATAAGTTTCATGACTTGGGAAGCATGTTTTAGATCCTAGGCTGAAATAAAAAATGTGGACCAAGTGGGACCTAGTGGCAGTTTTATAGGGTGGACATAATGTTTATATAACATGGTATAAAAAACTTGAGATGAACATTCTAGCATTTTCCCTCTTGACCTGCCTTCCTGTAGGTGGTTTCATGTAACTAGCCCACATGGAGCTGGTGGCTCTGTGTGTGTGTTTACAAGGCAGTTTCCAGACCCAAATGCAATGCCTTTCTGACTGTAACTACCTCTTGCACTTGGCATGGAGTAGGCCCCAGTAAGTGATTAACTAATTTTACTGCCTCATACGGCTCTAAAATGGCAGAGCTAGAAGAGCCGGGGGTGGGGGGGTCTTCCTACTTCTCTCACTTTTCAGTGTGTGTTGGGGGGTGGGGGTGAAGTCCAAGAAGTTACATTGCTTCTGAAAATACAGCCTCTGGAACACGTGCACTGACGTGAACACTCATCCCATGCACACGATGGATTTTTAAACAAATCCTTTATTTCCCCATTTGTAGTATAAGAACTCTTTACAACTCGCTAATAAGTAGAACAACCAGTGTGTTCTCATGTGGAATTGATAGAAGTCTCACTCAGACTTAGGGTCTGATCATTTTTAATTCCAAACACACACTGACCTTCATTATATAATTTATAAAAGCCTAGAAGGTGGCTGGGCACAGTGGCTCATACCAGTGATCCCAGCACTTTGGGAGGCCAAGATAAGAGGACCACTTGGGCCCAGGAATTTGATACCAGCCTGGGCACAAAACTAAAACCCCTTCTCTACACAAAATTTTTAAAAAATTACCCAGTGGGGTGGTCCACACCTGTAGACCCATCTACTTGGGAGGCTGAAACAGGAGGATTACTTCAGCCCAGGAGTTCAAGGATGCAGTGAGCTGTGATGACACCACTGCACAAAACAAAAGCCAAAAGCCCAGGAGTCAGTGAAAGGGACTCATAAGTCCAATCAGGTGAAACTGTCTGAGAACTAGGCACAGGAGGCCCCTGCCAACTTCCAACACTTATTCACGCCACAGACACTGGCTGATTGCCTTCTGTAAGTCATTTCTATCAGAGTGTGTGGGAGGAGGTGAAGCTAGTGGTCTAACAGCGTAGGCAGGCCCAGAACTCCAGCTGATGAAGCTTGGGACTCAGGAATCTTCAGCTGGGCAGGTGGGCCTTGCTCTCTGCCCTTCACTCTCTGTCCATGGAACTGCCCAGAGAGTCTTAAAAGCTCAGAGAAAGAAGGAACTTTAGGCCATGTGTACATTCATATATACATCATTTTCTTTATCCCCATAGAAAACTGAAGGTATTAATAGAACAATCTCCTTTTCACAGATGAGAAACCAGACGCACAGAGAATGTAAAAAAAAAAGTTGTCCTAGATTCATTAGTTCACTGATGTGTTCATTCACTTGTTCAACAGATAGTCACTGAACAGCTGTCATGAGCAGGACTCTCCTTTTGGCACTGGGGACACAGCTGTGAACAGGACAGAGGAGGTCCCTTGTCTCGTGGAGCTGACATTCTAGAGGGCTGGGGGAGGGTTACGGGGGGATGGAGTCAGTATCACAGACAAGGAACTGAGCAAAGGAGCAGACAGGACTGTGTCAGGAGGGGTCAGGAGAGGAGGTGTGGAGTAGGTGAGGGAGCCACACTGTACCCCAAACCTCTCGCCAGATCCTCAAATGCTTCACAGCTGGAGGAGACATGATCTTTGGTTTCCTTTTCTTTTAATTGTTAATTTTTTTTTTTTTTTTTGGAGACAGTGTCTTACTTTGTCACCCTGGGTAGAATGCTGTAGTGTCATATCTCACAGCAGTCTCCAACTTCTGGGCTCACGCAATCCTCTTGCCTCAGCCTCTGAGTAGCTGGGACTACAGGCGCCAGCCATAATGCCCAGCTAGTTTTTTGTTTTTAGAGACAGGGTCTCACTCTTGCTCAAGCTGGTCTCAAACTCTTCAGCTCAAGCACCTATCTGCCTGGGCCTCGGAGAGTGCTGGGATTACAGGAGTGAGCCAGGTGCCTGGCCTCCTTTTATTCTGAGTTTCAGACTTGCCTTCTGATTCTTCCCTTATCTTAGACTTTGATTTTGACATACTTGGCTTTCTATCCTCTGAAATTGCTGACGATATTTCTTCTGGGACACTTTGTTCCTATCTTTTTAAATCTTTCTTTGTTCTCTCTTTTTTTGAATTTATACTTATTTCCTGGGAGATCTGTCATTCCCAACAGTTTTATAGTTTTCTTGTATCTGTCTTTACCTTTTCAGTATCTTTCACTTTATCTAAATTTATCTCTATTTTTTTCCTTACTTCAGGAAACACCACACAGGCCATGTAGCCGTACGGTTGTGAGAAGGCCCCAGGAGGGGCGGGCGGCTGAAGGGTCAGATCTGCTTGCCCCATGACCTGGGCAGTCCCAGCCACTTTGAGCTACATTTTCTACATCTGGGAAAAGAGACTTTCTCAGGGGCTGCAGTCAGAATAACCTGACAAAAAGAAGCTGAGCCTCGAGAGCTTCTGAGAGACAAGGACGCCTCTCCTCTAGCCCGCATGCAGGGTGGGCAGCGCCCGCCCAAGACTCCAGCCAGCCAGCATTCTCTGCATATGTGGAGTCACAGAAGGGTAAGTGAGAAATCCAGAACTAAGAACGACAATGTTCAGGGATACACAACATTCGTGTGTTGACGTTCTAAACCTCAGACCCTCAGAGCTTGAAGCTAGCTGGGGGCAGTGCCTTGAAAGCAGTAATAGAGGTAAGTGAGGTCATGGGGTAGCCCTGAGCCAATGTGACTGGTGTCCTCATAAGAAAAGGAGATTAGGACCAAAACAGAGGGATGTGAGGACACAGGGAGAAGATACTGTCTACAAGCCAAGGAGAGAGGCCTCAGCAAGGACCAGCTCTGGTGACACCCTGACTTCTAGCCTCTTGGCTGTGAAATGATGACCTGCTGTCACTGGTGAGCCCCTCAGCTGGGGTACTATGTTAGGGCCACCCCGAAAACTAAAGTTAACGCTAACTACTTGCGAGGTGCTTACAATGTGCAAGGCACAGTGATGAGCTATTAACGTGTATGGATTACTATCCTTACGACAACCCTGCCTGAGGCCCAGAGGGGTTAAATAAATTATGAAGGTCACACAGGTGTTACTAAGACTCCGGGGCCCAGAGCCTAGTGCCCTAAACGTCAGTGTTCCTAAAACAATCTCACATGGCAGTGACAAGACAGAAATCTAAGTAAAAAAAAAAATTAATACCAGTGACGTGCTCTGAAAGGTGAGGTGGGCGGGAAGCTTCAGGCTCTCTCCGGGTCTGAGGCCTTCAGGCTGCAGTGAGGCTGTGTAGCTGACCTCAAAGGAGTCTCCCACTGCTCAGAGAGAAGCATGAGTGTCAAGGGAGGGGATTGGCCCTGCCCCACCCATCTCTAGCCCGCCCCACCTACCTTAGGGCCTGTCCTGACCCACCTCTGGGCCCCTCCTTCCACAGCCCCAGGCCCTGCTCCACCCCACCCCAGACACAGCCTGGCACCTGCTTTGCAGTTTCCAGGGGAGTTCACCTTCATGGTGACTGTCACTGCTGCAGCAGGGAGCCCTTTCTCTTACACATTCCTGCAGTCGGAGGAAGGGGAAAATTCTGAGGGGGAACAGGAGAAGCAGGGCATACTTGCCCCCACCCCTTTCTCACAGCGCAGCACACCTCATCTGATCAGTCAGTCTCGGTGGCCTGGCCCCCAGCTCGACCTGCTCGTGAGGGGGTGCCCCCAGGTCTGGGGGCTGTGGCCCAACGTGGCTGGTACGTAGGAAGCCCATCTGACCCTGCCAATCCTCTTCTCACCTAAGCTGTCCTCCAACTTTGCCTTTCTCTGAAACTGGGGTTACATTCTAGCCCTAATATGCTAGCGGGCTTCACTTCTCAATGTATGGAGACCACAAAAAAATATACACAGTAGATCTTCTGTAAGCTGACCATCCAGGGGACTATAACAAGCTGGTCAGCACAGGGAGGTGGTGCTGACATGTACACATGGTGCGTATCTGGTTCCTAGGAAATCTGGTCAACTTACAGAGGTGGTCAACGTGGGGAAGTGGCTGACTACAGAGTTTCTATTGTATACTGTAAACGTAAGAGGAGAAATGAGCATGAAGCCTAAGGAACCACTGGAATTTGCATTTTAAAAATCCTCAGTATTTTCATTTTAAAAAACCTTTTTAGAGATGGGGTCTTGCTGTGTTGCCCAGGTTGGCCTCTAGTTTCTGGGCTAAAGTGATCCCTACCACCTGGGCCTCCTGGGTAGCTGGGACTACAGACGAACACCACTGTGCCCAGCTGACTTTATTTTTATATTAGGATAAAAGCTAAAGTAATGAAAATAAGGTGATAAAGGTAAGCTGTGATAATGAAAATGGTAACACTGGGGACGGTGACTGTCACCAGACCTTCCCTGCCCGTGTGGCTGCGTGCACATTAACCAGCGGCCCTGCACGGTGCTCTGAGGAGGAAGAGGACGCGTTACTTCCTGCAGCACAGCAAAGAAGAACCTGAGGCTGGGAGAGGGAGGAAGGCCGGGGTCCCCACTGACAGGCAGGGAAACACCCAAACCTCCCAGTGCCATCAGCTTTCCCCCAAATGACACTGACTGTCATAAAGCAAAGCACTAGGTGATGGTAATAATAATAATGAGGTCAGCGTGTCAAGGAACTGGGGCCTCCTTGGTAATTTGATTTCATTGTTATTTACTTGACAGTTGTCTACTTACTCTTTGGTGGAAAAAGTCACAGGTCCCCTAAGGTAAAAACTGAGGCCACATCCCTTGGCAGGGTGGCACATTCACAGACACATGTGACTTGGACACTGCCCTTACTTAGGGCCTCACAGACAGAGGCACAAGATGAATGTCAGAGGGACACAGAAATAAGAATAAAAATAACTGCAAAACACAGACTAACCAGGAGCACCTCCCATAGGCCAGGCCATGTTGCAGTTAATGCTGTAAGTCCCTGATCCTTACCACACCTTTGTGGGTAGGTATTAGTATCATGCTCAGTGGTAGAGAGCTGAGATGTGCAGGGCGCACCTGCTGGGCAGATGCCGCAGATCCACACCTGGGAAGTGCTTAAAATGACACGCATCTCTGAGCAGGGAAGCTCAGGTGGGGGCAGGGAAGCCTGTCTGGAGTTCAGGGGCCCAGAGGGAGACTTGGGGCGGAGGTTGGGGTAGGGCTTCCTAGAAAAGGGGACACCAGGGTCAGGCTTTGGAGAACAGAGATCTATACACAGAGTTGGAGAGATGCTGCTGACACTCTAGTGTGAAATAGGGCCAAGAGGTGGGAGGAAGGTGGCAGCCTGGTGTGGCAGGAGGCTGGCAGCGGGGGCTATGGGCCAGGAAAGGCACTGGGCACTGTCCCTTCCCCAGCAGAGTGCCAGGTGACATGCTCATCTCTGTGAGTCCAGGAGACACTGCCATACACACATGACATCTGAGGTTCAAAGCAGTTCAGTAGCTTTCCAGAAGCCATGTAGCTACTTGGGAGCCAGGCTAGGAGTCACACTCAGGTCACCTGAGACTGAGTCTGTGCTCTCCACTCAAGGCCATACTCCATTCTCCAAACACAAGCTTAAGAAAAGGATATTTATTTATTTTTACATCACTGAAGGAAGGAAAGCATTGACGGTCTCTTGGCTGGGACATGTAACGATTTCGTGACACTTTAAACCAGAGCAAGCAGGAAGGTCACGACTTGGGGGCCAGCCCCACTTGTAGTCTCTGTGAATAACAGCAGGATTCTGAGGGAAAGAGTAGCATGACCAGTGAGCAAGGGGCCCCCGAGTGTGTGCAGGGAGCCAGTGAAGTTCTAGGCACCCAGATAATGCGACTGTGTGACAGTTACCAGGTGCGGGGGAGCCAGACTGCCTGCTTTTAAGTCTCTGCCTGGCCTGTCAGCCCATGCCCTGGGACAGCTTCTCAACCACGTTAGTCCCTTCATCTATAAATGAGATACCTACCAAAGGAAGTCTCTACCTTCCTGGGCAAACAGCCAGTTCTGAGGCCACTGTAACAACTGAGTCCCAGAATTAGTTTCACACCTGCTTGCTTAACCAACCCCAGCTCACTTCAGGAACCAAACCTCTGAAAGTGACCCAGCGATGGCGACACATGGTACAAGCAGCCAGCAGTGAGGCTGCCCAGGGGAGCTGCGTGGCCACGCCTGGACAAATGTGAACGCACCTGAACCTCTCCTGAACATGCTTCTGAGGCTGATGACAACCCTCTCCCTCCCTCCTCAGTCCAGCACAATCCAGAACAAACGCTTTGTCATACTGACTGATGGCATTGCTGGTGAGCAGTGTGATGACTACACAGCAGTCCCCAAGTTACAGACACCCCGCTTATATACAACTCACACTTATTAAATGGAAGCTATTACAGGGACTAGGTAAAAGTACCTGTTCCAACTTACATACAAATTCAACTGAAGGACAAACCTCCTTTCATTCATAACTTGGGGACAACCTGTACTAGTATTCACTGCAAGCTCCATCTTTGTGTACGTTTCAAATGTTTCATAATAAAAAATGGGGTGTATATATATTTTTAAAACCCTCCAACTCTTTCCCCAGATCCAAGCTCTCTCTAACATAACTAAGAAACTCAGCGTTCAGGGGGCAGATACCAGCTGGCAGTCACTTCTTCTGAACCCTGACAAAAAACTCCACCGCAAGGACTGAGTGAGTGGACGCGTGTGGGGCGTCTGAGAATGTGCCTGTACCGAGAGACCTGACCCAGGAGAATCCGAGGGCTCGCTTCACCTGCCTTCCCTGACTCAGAACACCACTGTTACCTTGCAGAAACTTCTTTCTGAAAGCCTGGAGTCCTCCTGAGCTCTTATTTCCGATCGACTCCCTCACAGTGAGGCCAGTGATGTTATCCAGCAAGAGAAGATCTGAGAGGTTGGCTGACAAAGGTGTCTGGTTGTTAACAAACAGCCGCACGTGGGCTGTCTGCGATTCACTCTGCCCTGACACCTAGGACCAGAGGAGAGGAAGTGAGGACAGGTTTGTGACAAGTCCAGCTTCTTCAAATGATGCACAAGCCCACCTGGTGCACATTAGTCTCCAGGAAGACGGAGAGTAACACTGCCTCACAGAGGCTCGGAGAATTTCTCGGGCCCTGTCAGATATCAAAGACCCAGGAGAGTTTTGACCCACAGTTGCCAAGCTGTTGGTTGGAGACAGTTTCAAAAAATCTGAGGCCCTGAAATGTACTGAAATCATCTCTGCAGAGAATCTTAGAAGAGAAAATACCCAAATGCAGAATCCTAGTCAAATTAGGATAATCAATGTTACCCTAAAAAGCAAACAATGGCTCCTTGGGATTCAGGAATTTTATGGACTCAGTCCCAGACACAGAGCCCTGCCCTGTGGTCTCTGATGGCCACAGGAACCCCAGGAATGAGCGCAGCTACTTGCTGGCCTCTAGCTCTGCCTGGCACGTGAGAAGCTCCACGGCTAGAAGCCACCCAGTGACCCATGAGTCGGGCTGGCCACCTGGCTCTGGTCTCCTGCCCTGATCCCCTCTCCAGACTTATCTCCCACCACCCCTGCACCGCTTCTCCCCAGCTCTGCTGAAACAGACACAGGGGCTGGAATGAAGACAGGGAAGCAACATGTGTTCTGAGACTAGTGAGGTCTGGAATATAAGAAGTAAAAAAAGCAAGTTTCAGAACTGTGTGTGTAGTACACTGCCAACTACGTAGACAGGGAGAGCAGGAAGGTGCACGTATGTGTACACACACGTACACACCTCGTAACTGCATGCACACGGCAGAAAACGTGGCGGAAGGACACAGGAGAAACCACTGGCACGGACTGCAACCAGGAAGGCAAACAGGGAACTGAGGGTCTGTGATAAAACAAGGGTGGTGGTGGTGCCCGTAGTTCAGTGGGTACGGCGCCGCCACATACACCAAAGCTGGAGGGTTCGAACCCAGCCTGGGCCAGCTAAAACAACAATGACAATTGCCAACAACAACAACAAAAATAGCCAGGTGTTGTGGCAGGCAACTGTAGTCCCAGCTACTTGAGAGGCTGAGGCAAAACAATCACTTAAGCCCAAGAGTTTGAGGTTGCTGTGAGCTGTGACGCCATAGCATTCTACCCAGGGTGAGAGCTTGAGACTCTTGTCTCAAAAAAAAAAAAAAAAGGGTGGTGCAGTAAAGGATGAACTCAGCAGGCCTGGGTTGTCAAACCCCCCACATTCCAAAAACAGGACTGGCCCTTAACCAGCTCCTGGGAGATAACCTCTGAAGCCCATGGAATGAATGTCCTGCCTAATTAAAGTGTTTTTGCACAACTGAGGACTTGGACCTGACTAGAGGGTTGATGGCCACAGTGTGAGCTGAGGTACAAGCTCTGGGCCATGCAGTATCCACGTGACCTCTGGAGGAGCTGGAGAACAAGAAACTGGTCAGTCCTACTGGTGTTTCGTGCCTGCACAGCAGTGCCCTGAGAAAAACCCTGGACACGGGGCTCAGGTGACCTCCCCGGGGTAGTGGCCTCCCATATGTGCCGTCACACGTCATTGCTGGGGGAACTGAGCACTGTCACGTGACTCTACTGGGAGAGCACAGCTGAAGCTCAGGCCCGGTCTCTCCGCATTTGCCTTTCTCCTTTGCTGACCTTAATCTGTATCCTTTCACAGTAACAAACTCTAACTCTAAACATAATGGCTATTCTGAGTTCTATAAATCCTTTCAGCAAATCATGAACCTGAGGGTGGTGCAGGGGACCCCCAACACAGAATGATAAATAACCATCTTGTAGAATTAGTAAGATTCAAGACATTAAATACATTTTGAAAACTGTCAGGTACCATACTGATATTTATAATCTGAAGGAAAATATGTCATACTTCTTTCTCATTCTAAATGATTCCTATGGATTTGTACTGACAGTTATCTAATTATTACAAAAACAAAAACTCTCAGTCCTGGTGCTATCATGTAAGGCATCAGACCCCTCATTTATTTCATCACTCACATGCTAGACAAGGGTAGGTAAGTCCACAATTTGCCAATTCTTAAATACATGACTCCACTAACATGATTTGAGCAAAATCTGTAATTTTCTCAAGTATAAGTCAGCTATGAAAACTTACCAGTGCACATTTCTGAAAAATTACTCCATTCTCAGAAGTCCCTGGAACATCTCTTAAAAGGTCTCCATACTACAATAGAATACAGAAATCAGTCGAAAATGAAAAACAGTTCATGAAATATCTATTTCTTTAAAAGTACAATATGGTGAACTTCTAAAGGGAGGATAGAGTGAGTATTTCTGCTAATCTATACATGACCTAGAAAATTTATTTTTAAAAGGGCATTAAAGGATTGGAAATGAAAATCATGAGAAGAGAAGAATGTGGACATGAGATTCCCCTTCAGAGAGTTCCTGGTCTGGGCTCCACATGAGGACACGTGTCGTCACTGGGACTCAGCAAACCAGAGAGACACATGACAAGAGGAATGTGAGCAGAGTGGTGAACAGATCACCTAATGAATGGAGCATGAACCGTGTGCCTCAGCTGCAGGCTGATGTAGTACACCAGCCACTCCCAGGGCCACAGAGTGAATCAAAGAGCAGGGTGCTGGGGCGACCCCTCCCTGACCTGGACCCACCACCAACACAGACAACCCGCCTGCTGTGGCCTCCCCTGGCTTTGCAATGGCTCCTGTGGAGGTTGCAAAATGAAGGCCGGGGTCACCCATCAAAGGTGAGCCTCCTGCTGCCCTGGGAACCCCAGGCTCCACCACCCTCCTAATCACAAACAGTATCCGCTCATTTCCACCCTCCCCAGACCCCCAACCCCAGGGCCCTCGCCCCCATGGGATCAGTACACATTCTCTTAACCAAACAGGATGCTGAGCCTGTGGGGTGAGCTTTCCAAGCTCTCCTGGCTAGAGGTGACATGCCCCCACCAACCCCACGCTCTCTGTTTGCCCACCTGCAGTGGGGTAAGCTGCATTCTGAGTTGGCCTATGGCCATTCTCAGTGATTTTCTTCTTTTTTGAGACAGAGTCTTACTATGTCACCCTCGGTAGAGTGCCATGGTGTCATAGTTCACAGTAACCTCTAACTCTTGGGCTCAAGAGATTCTCTACCCTCAGCCTCCCGAGTAGCTGAGAATACAGGTGCCCACCACAACGCCTGGTTATTTTTAGAGACAAGGTCTTGGTCTGGCTCAGGCTGGTCTTGAACCTGTGAGCTCAAGCAATCTGCCTGCCTGGGCCTCCCAGAGTGCTGGGATTATAGGCATGAGCCACCACGCCTGGCCTCACTCTCAGTGATATTAATAATCACAAGAACAGCCATCATTTACCAAAAGTTAGGCATTGTACCCGTCTCTTTCCACATGTGAATTCTATTGTTCCCATTTTAGAAATGAGAAAACTAAGGCTCAGAAAGGTGAACTCACTTGCCCAAGGTCATAGATAGGAAGCTTGAGCCAGGCCTGTGTGTCTCCGAATCCCATGACTCTTCCACAGTCCATGTCCCTCTCCACTGCATAACCCTCTCACCATGCAGAATATTCGCGCAGAGGCAGATGAGGAAGTGGTTTCCCAGAGAACACACGGGCGGCATGCAGCAGCATTAGCCTGACTCAGGCTTCTGAACTGGGTGGGTTTCCTGTCTGCTGCTCCTATGCTAGTGCTTCTTTGGCATGCCAGGGCCCCGATGAGTCTTGGCCAGAACCCCCAAGCAGAGACCTGGATTCCTATTCTTCTGATGCTCACGTAGCATCTTGTAAACAATAAATGATAACTATAGCTTGTTGAGCAAAAAATAATACAGAAGGGGTGATGGAGTATGGAGGGTGCTACTGTGTGAAGTGATAAGTCCCTGTTACTCAAGGGGACTGGAAGGAGCAATGACCCCTCCAGGGGGTTGTATGTGACCTCCATAAGGATACATCCATATCCTGACCCCAGCCTTATGCAGGTGACCTTTTTTGGAAAAGGAATCTCTGCAGATGTAATGAACTATAGATCTCATGATAAGATCATCTTGGGTTGTTCAGGTGGGCCCTACATCCAATGACACACACAGGAGAAGATAGGCACAGAGGAAAAGACCCAGTGCAGATGGAGGCAGAGAGTAGAGAGACACAGCCAGAGCCCAGAGGGCCTGTAGCTGCCAGGAGCTGGAAGCGGCAGGCAGAGCCCTCCCTAGAGCCTTGGAGGGAGTCTGACTCTGCCAACAACTTGACTTTGGCCTTGTGGCCTCCAGAGCATGAAGGATATACCCAGCAGCCCCAGATAACAAACATACCATTCAGCGGGGAGCCAAGGAGGGGATCGTGGCCATTGCAGCCCATTGGCCGTGCTCAATGGTTCTAATGGCATTTTAAGTCATTAAACCTTATGTTGAAGACAGTCCATTGTGGAAGCAGCACATAAAACAAGAGCGACAGCACAGAGCAGGGGCTTCAGATCTAGGCTCTGCCACTTCTCCCTGCGGTACCTGGAACAAGTTTCTTAGTCTCTCTAATCCCCAATGTCTTGTCTGTAAAATGGGAATAATAATACTACCTCTTTGCAAAACTTATCATAAGGCTCCATGTGAGATTATGCCCTTAAAGCGCTACACCCAGCCCCTGGCACGTCCTGTCTGTTCAGTGCTCACTGCTGTTCTGGGCACCAGCATTTTATGATAAGTCAGGATGAACTGCCCTGGTTAAAACAGAGCCCAACCCTGCCTTAGAAACACCACAGGAGGCAACCGAATGCTCTGACTCAAACCTCCTATCCAACTAAATACTGTATGCAGCAGAGCAGAAACGGCACTTTGGAAAAGTAAGTAGATTTGCTCTCCATTGATAACTGTATTTAGTGAAAAATGAGGAAAGGGCTTTTTTGAGAAACAAAAGCCTGTGACATTGTATACACGCTTGGCTCAAAATTGGTTTTGTTCCAACTTCTGATGTCTTTGTTAAGGTATTGAACTTGTTACTTACCATGTGGTGGGTCATAGGAGACTCTCTTTTAAATAAGGTCTTCACAGGCCACGAAGGTATAAAAGCGAAGAGAGAATGAGTCCGTGGCCCACTCGAGGCTGCAGAAGTCAGGAATGGGATAAAGACTTCAATTTTCTTGTTGGATTTCATTCCAGGGGGTGCTTCCCCTGAAAAACAGAAATGCACATCTTATACAGCGCAGGAGACAACAGGACACGGTCGCTAAGGTCTGGAGGACACAGAGTATATGGAAGGCTCCTGCAAAAGTCTTGCTGAACATGTGAATTAACTAATGAATGGATGAATGGCTTGTCTATCATCTCTACTCCAGGAAAATGAGACAGGGTCCCAGGAAGATACAGAGCTTAAGAAGAACATTTCTCAAAGTGTGGTCACTCCAACTGGGTTGTGCAGCCTCACCCAAGAATCAGAACCACTGGGCAAGGTGGTGTCCTGATTCTTACATGCATGGCGCCAGGCAGCTCTGGTTCAAATCCTGGGGCTGCCCCTCTGGCCATGAGTCCTTGGGCATATCCACTAATGGTGCCTCAGTTTCCTTAACTCTAAAGTGAGCAGAGTGAGTCTGACCTCTCTCTGGGTCCTTCTGAGCACCTGCCCACTGCAGAGTAAGCTCTCAGCAAACACTCTGACCATGATTTCAAGGAAGATCTGTCCACAGCCAGACACAAATGCCCACTGAGCTATCCAACGTGAAATGGCTCTCTCTAGAATTTGATCTACGTCAATGTATTTGGAAAATTCATGAGCATTATGTGTAAAACACAGGAATATCCCTTAAAACATCCTGACTGGACTGTCAAAAGTCCTCCTGAGTGGATGCTCCTTGGTGGCTGGTCAGTATAGGACCCTGGACAGGTCAGCTGAGTTCTCTGAGCTTCAGTTCCCCTCCCTTGGGACTGTGGTTAAAATTCCAATTAGACGGGTGTCCAAGGGGCCAATTAAATGCCATGCTGCATGTGAAAGTACTTAGCTGTATCAAATGTTTAACGTTAAAAACTGTATTTTCTAAATCACTTGGATTGTGGAGTTGTGCCTTTCTTCCACATTTATCTTCTATCCAAATACAAACTGCCCTTTAACTGAAAGTGAGTTTATTTTTCAGTCTTTCTTACTCAATGTATTGATAGGAAAGTCTTTAGAAGTGCTTTTAAAACCTTCTAAGGATTTTTTTTTTTTTTTTTGAGACAGAGTCTCAAGCTATCATGCTGGGTAGAGTGCTGTGGCATCACAGCTCTCAGCAACTTCAAACTCTTGGGGTTAAGCAATTCTCTTGCCTCAGCCTCCCAAGTAGCTAGCACTACAGGCGCCCACCATAACGCCCGGCTATTTTTTATAATTGTCATTGTTTTTTGGCAGACCCAGGCTGGATTTGAACCTGCCAGCTCCAGTGCATATGGCTGGCGCCCTAGCCACTTGAGCTACAGGTGCCAAACCCCTTCTAAGGAATTTTAAGATATATATAGAAAAAACCCCAAAAATTTGATTAAAAAGATGTAGAACTGGGTCCTAGATAAAACTGAAGTGTTTTTTTTTTCCCTTGGGTAATACCTGCAATGGATTCGGTTCACAAAGTTGTGATGGAAATAAAGGTCCTTTTCCAATGAGCATCTGGGAAACAATGGCCTTGACTATGGAAACAGATGGGCGCTTCACCAGGTCAGCCACTGACTCAGAGTATCAGCATATTCGAGTAGCCCCATGGGCTCAGGGACATATTTGCTGGCAGACCCACTGGGCAGACCATCTTAGGGCCGCACTGGCACTCAAGGCCTTCATCCCTGGTCCACTCGTTCAAGACTTCTGGCTCCTCGTGGTCCTCAGCTCTAATGAGGACTCCAGAGTGATCCCTCCCTTCAGAAAGGACTCATCCTCTGTTCAGTAAGAATCGCACTCAGTGTGTACAGACAAGCAGGACCTGCCTGGATCCTGGTCCATCCCTGTCCCCAGAAAACTCCACTGCCTAGACCCTGGGACAGGTGCAGAGAAAGGCATAGGGCCCACGCTGAGCCCACCCACAGGCTTCCCTGGAACTCCTGCCATAGCTACTAGGGAAAGTCTTGTCCTCTCTTCAGGTGCCACCTGTGGGGCCCCTGTGAACCCACGACAGCAACGTGGAAAGAAAGCACCTGAGAAGGACGTTCCCACAGGAAGCAGAGTTGGAGCTATAGAGGGAGGCTGGAGTAACAGAACCCGGGATCCGGCCATCTCAGCTCCATGAGCCTGTCACTTCCCTTTTGCTTAGGTCAGTGTCAGTTGACTTCCTGTCACCAAGTGTGACAGCCTAAATTACGGCCCCAAAGACAGCCAAGTCCTAATCCTATGTGCCCATGAACATCGTCTCAGGGTAACAGACTTTGCAGATGTGGTTCAAAGAAGGGCCTCCAGGTGGCGAGACTGCCTGTATTACCCAGGAGGGCCCTAGATGTAATCACAGACGTCCTTACACGGCAGAGATTTGACAGACAGAAGAGGACAATGTGACCGCTGACGCAACAGGTCATCCACCTAAGCAATGTAACCATGTGGCAAAAGATGCTGGAAGAAGCAAGGAGCCTCCAGAGGCCCTGCTGACCTTGACCTTAGCCCAGTGAAACTGATTTCGGGCTTCTGCCTTCCAGAATGGTAAGAGAATAAATGAGTGTTGTTTTGAGCCATTAAGTTTATGAAAATTTGTTCAAGCAGCCATGGAAACTGATGCACCTGGCTAATCTGTGCATCTGTGTTTTATTCACTAGATTCCTCCACAGGCAAATCAAGACAAGCCCATCTGACCCTAAGCTCCTCCTTGGGCACTCCAGCTCCAGCCAGCTTTGAAGAGGGGGCAGGATGCCTGCCCTAGTATAAAAACATCAGGGAACGACCTGTGTGCCTGGGGAGGGAGATATGGAAGGCACCAGCAGAATGTGAGAGGTGGAAGTGGAAGGCTTTCATGGTCAAAACAAGGGGAAGTTAACCGGAAGGAAAACTCACCTGCAGTCTTAAAGTGAGAGTTTTCCACACTGGGCCAAAGCATGCAGGGCAGCTCCTAAAAATTTCAAAAGGCATAAAATCATTTACTGAAAAACTTCGTAAAAAGTGGTTGAACCTAATTTCTGTAAATGGCTCACAATGGAGGAGGAACTGCACTTTACCCAATGTGTCAGGTGCCCAATCCCGACTCAGCCACCCCACCAGGTGCACCCAAGACCACACACTGTACGCCAGTACCACCCCAGCTCCTTGTCCTCCATTCTTGCAACCAACACCAGCTGTGCATCGAGCAGGTGTCCCAGGATAGCCCCTGACATCACCAGGACCACAATGCCACTCAGGAGGAAGAGGCAGGTTCCCAGGGAGCAAACGACCCGTCATGGAGAAGCCCTCAGCCCTGGCTCCCGGCACAGCCTCACTGGATTCTGAGTGTCTCCCATTCTTGTCTTCTCTGCAGTCCCCAGACTGAAGAGGGGCCTCTCTCAGGGCTCTGAGTACTCTGCACCCACGGTGTCCGTGACAGGTGCCGGCTGACACCACCTTCCAATGCTATCCTGCCCCTCCCTGGTGACCTTCTCTGCAATATGACACAGCTCCCAGCAAGGCCACCACTGCCACCCCAAGGCCCCACTCAATGAGCAGCTCCTTTCTCACCACACATGCTCACCAGCAGCATTTGATATGTACCTGCACTGCTTTCCTGTGAGTGCTGTAACAGATTACTGCAACTCTACTGCAGCTTAAAATAGTACAAACTTATTCTCTGATAGTTCTAGAGGCCAGAAGACCAGCATAGGCCTCATCAGACTATAATCAAGGTGTCTACAGAGCTGTGCTCCTTTCTGGAGGCTCTGGGGGAATCTGCTCCCCACCTTCCCAGCTTCTAGAGGGGTCTGCATCCCAACTCATGGTTCCTCCCTCCATCTTCAAGGCCAGCAGGACTCCTTCAAGGTGGAGTCCTCCTCACTGCATCTCTCTGACCTTCCCACTACATGTGCTGGCCCTCTCTTCTGCCTCGCTCCTCCACACTTAAAGACTCTTGTGATTACATTGGGACCATCCAGATAATCCCAGATACACTCCTATTTTAAGGTCAGCTAATTAACCACTTGTCCACATATAATGACAATTAACCACTGTCCACTTACGACATTGACATCTGTGGGGGCCATTATTCTACCAACCAGGAGCCTTCTCTCCTTTCCTGAAGGAGCCTTTTCTCCTTTTCTCTCCTCTTTTGACCTCTGGGTCACAGTCCTGGTCCCTTTACACTGACCCCACCTCCTTCCCTGGATCCTTTCTTCTTCCAGGCCAATAATCATGGGGTTGTTCCAGGGCTGGGCCCTAGGATCTCACTTCTTCCCACAGAGACGGGCTCCTGAGGTGAGCTCACCCAGGCCCTCTGTGTTATAGGCTATTTATGCACTGACTGCTCTGTAATGAAGACCTACACTTCAGGTTTCTCCCCCAAATCCAGACTCACCCATCCAGCTCTCTACCATGCATGAACCCTGGGATGCCTAGGGGCCATAGCCAACTCTACAAGACCCAAACTGACTTCCCAGGGCCTCTGCACATCAGCTGATGGCATCTCTGGTCCCCCATGCGCTCAGGCTGACATCTGTGGTTTTGTCTTTAATTCCTCTCTTCTTGCTCTCAACTCACAATAAACCTTAGCAAACCCACAGGCCCTACTTTGAAAATACATCTCCAGCCAAGGTCTCCTTCAATCTCCTGCTCACCTGCTTCCTCATTTACACCCCTACCACCTGCTGTTCTCACCCCTGCCAGTAGGTGCCAGGAAAGGCTGAGAGTGAGTCTCTCACCTACCCAACGCCGGCCACAGAGCCCTTGAAACAAAGGCCAGAGTCCTGGCCAGAACGCTCCCTTCCAGATGTGGCTATGCCCGTCCCTCATTCCACTCAGAGCTCTGCTTAGGTGTCACTTCCTCAGAGCACCCTTCCTGCACACCTGCCCAGGTAGCAAGTGCTTTCCCCCCCCCCCCGTCTCTTGCACATTGTACACATGTGCACAGCCCCACACACACACACACACTACAGCCACACAGTTACACACTGCCTTTCTCCCTCTCCGAGAACACAGGCTCCTTAAGGGCAGGGACGGGTCCTGGTCTGTCGTGGCCTGCCTCCCAAGTGCCAAGGCCAGAACCTGGCAACTAGAAGGCCCTCCAGAGCCACTGGGAATGTCTGACTGACTCAGGCCTCATCCCCACACACCACTTCACTGCCTCCTCCTTGTCTAAGAGATTTCGAGTAGAACTGTTTGCAGAGATGGAAATGTTCCAGACTCCGTGTCCAATACAGTAGCCACTAGCCACCTGGGGCCAGGAAGCATGTGAAATGTTTACATTTAAATAGCCACACATGACTAGTGGCCAGGGCAGTGGACAGCACCCTTTCAGACTATCTGGGAAACTACTGCAATTGCCTAACAACTCACCCTTTGGAGGAAGGGGAGATACTAAACTAACTCAGAACATTTATATTCAGGTTTACAAAGAACTTTCTTATAGAATCTAGCCACTGAGAGCCAGTGCTTTGGGGTGAAGAATCTGAGTGGGCATCCTCACTCCACTGGAACCACTGTGGCCTCAGTTTCCTCATCTATAAAATGGGATGTTATACCTTCTTCATAAGGATTTTTAGAGGATTAAAATAGATAATATACACAAAGCATTTAGCATAGTGCTCAGCACATAGTAAATACTCAGTAAATATAGCACTGAGTATATTTATAAGTACAATATAACTGGTTATTATTGCTATTACTGTATTACTGTAACTATTATCACTGCTGTTATTGCTGTATTACCACTATTATTACTATGATCTCTGCAATAATACTGAAAAGTAACTATAAAAGTGGCCACTTTGCCGATGAACAACGGGAGGCTCAAGCTGGCCTGCAGCCCAGCTTTGGGAGTGCAGAGCTCAGTCATGTTCACTGCCATACTGCAGGGGCCAGCCCAAAAGCATCAAGGACACACAATAAATATTTATAACTGGATGCATGAAATGCCTAAGTGTCTAAGCTAGTAAGGGTGGAGCTGAGACCAAAACTCACATTTCCAGATCCCCAGCCTAGTTCCCAGCACCCCGCCACTGTCTCACCACTTCCAGCCTGCTACCTCACTGTCACTCACTTGCTCAGCAAGTATTTTTGATCACCTACTATGTGCTACTTAGAAAATGGTGTTATATCACCAAAAGAGGAACAAAGTTGTCCTACTCTCAAGGCACTGTTTAAGAAAGTTATAAACAAAATAATAACATACTATAAATAACATACTATAAACAAAATAGTAACATACTACAAAGAAGGTGATAAGCACAGCAGGGAGAAATAAAGAACAAAAGGAGGACAGAAGTGGGGGCTGCCATTTTAAATAGAGTTATATGGAAATAGGGACCATGAGGATACTTAGGGGAAGAGCATTCTGTCAGGAAGAGGGAACAGCATGTGCAAAGGCCCTGAGGAGGGAGTATGCTGAGCGGATTCAAAGAACAGCAAGGAGGTCAGTGTACCTGAGCACAGTGAGTGAGGGGGACAGACACAAGAAATGCAGTCAGAGTGGTAAGACAGGCGTGGAGAGACTTTTAGGTCACACTGGGAACTTTGATTTCTGCTCTGAGTACAATGGGAAGTCACTGGAGGGCTACCCCACAGGAGTGACAGGAAGTGGCAGTGTTAAATGGGACACTCTGGCTGCTCGTTGAGAAGCAGACAAGAGTAGAAGGAGGAAGGTGGGCAGCAGCCTCTGCCCTAGTCCAGAGAAAGCTTGGTAACTCGGATCAGGATGGTGGTTACGACAAAGACAGGGAAAACTGGGTTGATTTTGGGTATATTTTGAAAATAGAACCCATGAAATTTGTAGACTGACAGAATGTGAGGTATAGAGAAAGGGAGGAGGAAGGACAGAGTCAGGTCTTTGGGACCCAGCAAAGGGGGAGGCAGAGAAGCCACTGGCAGAGAGGGAGGAAGGAGGCAGGATTTAGGCACGGAGTGGGGCATGACCTCTGGGGTGCCTGTTGAGCCTCCGGGGATCACGTCAAGTGAGCAGAGGGATCTACACAGGAGCTTTGAGACACCTCTGCTGGGGATAGGAATCTGGGACCTGTCAGTGGGTAGGTGGGCGACGATGTGAGTGTTGACAGAAAAGAGAGAGACCCTGGGGTGCTACAGCTATGAAGAGAGAAGGGGAAGCAGAGAAAACCCCAAAGACCCCCTCTTTCCAGAGGACGTCTCACGAAGTACTCAGGGATTGGTTACCTCAGCTCGGAATTCCAATGCTGCAACTTTGAAGCTATAATAAGTAGACAATGCATCAAATAATGTTTTGAAGTGTCTGGCTGGTTTTACTACTATTATTTTGGTAATTCACCCAGCTCTGGACACATCCACCGTCTCACCACTTCCAGCCTGCTACCTGGGAGTAGCAGTTGTGAACTTGGCATCACAACCAACCCGAATTACTGTTTGGTAATTTAAGTAAAAGAAGAACAAAATGATGCTATTACATTATAAAGTGATGCAAATTATGAAAGGACTTATTCTGAAATACATGTTTATCTTTTTTTCACCTCCCAGTCCCAGAGCATCAGACAGAGCCTATCGGATGGCAGGGATTTTCAGGTTTGTGGGTTCAGGACTCCTTCATGAGCTTAAGCTGACTGAGGACATTCCAAGAAGCTTCTGTTTGTGCAGATTAAATTTACAAATATTCAATGTGTTTAAAATAGAGTGAGATTATTTTTCAATGTCTATTAATTCATTTTAAATAGGAATGACAATCATATTGCATATTAGCATAAATAGCACATTTTATGAAAAATAGCTGTTTTCCTAAATTAAAAAAAATAGTGAGAAGAATGACATTGTTTTGCAAATCCCGTCTACGTTTAAAGTAATGGAAGATGCTGGATTCTCAAATCTGCTTCTCTATTAAATCTGCTGTAATCTCATGCTTCATTTCACCGTGCAAACCCCCACAGCCACCTGCGAGAACATGCGAGCGGGGAAAGTAAATGATGTCTCAGCACTGCTATGAAAGCAGCCCTGACTCTGTGCATCCCTGAAATGGTTCAGTGACGCCTCAAGCCCCCAGACCCCACTTTAAGAAACACTGTGGAATAGGAGGCATTCTCAGTAAGCATCAAATAAAGACTTGAAAGAAGATAAAAACTCTGCCTGCAGGAACCAGCAAAGGAGCCAAACAGCCCAGACAAGGTGGTAAACATTCTCAGCAAGAGACACCTCAGCAGCACGGGGCGAGAGGACGGAATATGCCAAGCCACCTGGGATGTCCTCTCCCCACTCTTTCCCTGCCTAAACTGACTTACCTATCAGGTCTCCACTGCATTTTCTTCCTCTGACTTTCAAATTAAGTGACCTCCCCTCCACGCTACCCTCACAACTCTTTGTCCTTCTCCTCAAAGCACCCAGTCACCATGTGCAGGCGGGCACCTCCTTCCGCATGGGACTTAGGAGCAGGTGCAGTAACATGTAAACTGAATGAACAAGTGCATGAACCGGAGGAGGGAGACGCAAGTGAAGGCTTCACATAATCACACAGGAGCAGCTAACAAGTATCTTAGGGAAGTATGCTCTGGAAACCTGCCTTACACCACTGGTCAGAAGGGCAAGCTGAGACCCTGATGGCTATGACTCACCCCAGGCCACAGCAGCCCTGTTAGGGACCCATAAGGCCCAGCCTCTGTCCTGTGCAGCACAGAGAAGGACACAGGCCCATTGTGAGGAAGGAGGCTTGGCCCCACAGACAAGACGGGTATAGGCAGGGCCTGGGCCTGTGTGAGGTGTTCAAGGCACCAAGGATGCTTGGACACAGGTGCTCATTCTTATGTTTCTGCAAAGGCAAGGGTGGCCCTTGAAAGTGAGGGGCCCTAGGCTCACCTGGGTTCTAGATAGTGTCAGGCCCTTCCCAGTAGGCACTGTCCCTTCCACTTGGCAGCGGCTGCCCTCAACACCACTGCTCTTGAGAGAGGTAAATGTCTGCCAGGATTTGCTAGCATTGACCTCCCAGAAGGAAGAGCATGTTCAAAGCCGCTAAGGCCAGGGATGTGTGGTCTCAACATGGGGAAAGGACAGGCCTGGGGACATGGCTCTCTGAGTTTGATTTTGTCACCTGCAAAACAGGCCAGAGACTTCCCATCCCACAGGGCAGATAATAGTAAACAGACCGTGTGAAAAAGTTCTGTCATTGGGCTTTTTAAAGCTCAGTACACGGATGTGGAGTTTCTCCAGACCACATATGATGAAATGGGAAGAGAATTTCCCTTAAGAGACCTAAACCTCTGAGTAAGTACAGCAACTGTCCTGGACCCACAGGCAGAGAACAGGGTGGCGACAGGGCCGACTGGATCCTGGGGGGACAGCTGAGAGGACCCCAGAGTGGGGTCGATGCCTAAACCTCTGAGCAATTACAGCAAATGTCCTGGACCCACAGGCAGAGAACAGGGTGGCGACAGGGCCGACTGGATCCTGGGGGGACAGCTAAGAGGACCCCAGAGTGGGGTCGATGCCTGAACCTCTGAGCAAGTACAGCAAATTTCCTGGACCCACAGGCAGAGAACAGGATGGGGACAGGGCTAACTGGGTCCTGTGGGGAGAGCTGAGAGGACCCCAGAGTGGAGTCGATGGGCCAGACCACAGCACATAACACTTCTTCACGCGGGGCCTGTGGTCTTCTGTGTGCTGTACAGGACAGAGGCTGGGCCTTGTGGGTCCCTGACAGGGCCACTCCCTTCGCTGTGGCCTGGAGCAAGTCAGAGCCATCAGGGCCTCAGCTTGCCCTTCTGACCAGCAGTGCAAGGTGGGTTTCCAGAGCACACTTCCCAAAGTGTGCCAGAGTTTGCAGGAAGTCCTGAGGAGAGTCACCAAGGGCGTGAACCCAGGTGAAGGTGAAGTTGTGCGGCCTGAACCCAGAGGGTGTCAATGGGTAGGGGAAGAGGGGCCGGTATGATAGGTCACTGGGAGGAAAAGGCACTAGGACTGTGACCAGCTTTGGAGGGAAGGGATTACTAGGTGACAGCTAGGGCTCTCTGCCTTTCCAAGTTTGGGGCCACAGTCATATGGCGAAGGATGAGGTGTGTAATGGCTAAATGCATCAGCCAGGAGTGTAGTGACAGTAAAAGTCCAGCCAATAATCCTAACTCCGGACAACAGCCACACTCTGGCCCAGAGCTTGCCTAAACCAGATGCTCTATACGCAGTGAAGCATCCAACTCCCTTGGATCCTCTGGGGTAGACGCTGCAGTGGCCCAGGAACAGAGGCATAGGAACAGAAGTGACCTGACCTAGATCACACAGCTGGCAGGATGCACAGTGGAGTCCAACCAGGCTGCGTGTAAAGTCCAGACCCGCAGCTGCCACACCGAAGAAAGTCTCCACCTTTGCTCCAAGTTCTCTGGCCACAAGCAGATACACCTAAGGACCAGCCTCCTCCTATTCAGATCCTGCCCTCCCCGACTCTTTGCCCCAGGGGCCTTCTCTCCGCCAGAGGGGAGGAAGCCAAGACTCCAGACTCTGCCCCTCTTACCTGCGCGGTCCCCTGGGGCCCCCTCCGGCTTTGCCTGGGAAGAGTACCTAGGCCGGCTCCAGGATTGGGAACCGCCGGGGAATCCGGAGGAGGCTGAGCTCCAAGAGGGCCCCGGAGGTGACCTGGGTCCCTAGGGCCAAGGCCACAGCCTCTTCCCCCCAGCGCCAACGCCACGGCCAGGAAGCCCCCGGCCAGCATCCACGTGCTGCGTCCAGAGGAACCAGCCGGACTCATATTCCGCTAAGCCGGCGATCCCCCAGTGGCCGGCGCGGCAGGGCCTCCAGAGCTTCCGGACCCCAGGCCCACCCAGTCGCCGAGCATGCTCAGTCCGAGGGCAGGGCCGGGCGGGGTGGCCCCAAGTTTTAGGCGGCGATCTCGGCTCCTCCCTCGGGCGCGGCGGGGCAGGGGAAAGGAGCAGAGCGGGAGCCAGGAGATCGCGCAGGCAGGAAAGTTGCCGGAGCGCGCTGCGCCCCCGGCCGGTCCGGGCTCTGAGCCCGGCGTCGCCGTCCTGGTGGGGCCGGTGCAGCTGGACGCTGGCCCGGACCGGGCGCGGCGGCGGGCAAGATGCGACGGGCGGACTCCTGAGCGCCCCCAATGGCCCGTGGCTCGGCGGCCTGCACCGGGGACGCGCGGCTGCTGCTCGGCCGGGACGTGCTAGGACCGGCGCCCGCGTTGCTGGCCCCGGCCGTGCTGCTGGGCGCCGCTCTCGGCCTGGGCCTCGGCCTCTGGCTCAGCTGCCGTGCTGGCGGTTCGCGCCCGCGGCACCAGGTGGGTGGGCTGAGCGGGCCGGCGCGGGGCGGGCAGGGGGTGGAGGGGGCTCCTGGGTCCTGGGAGCTGGTGCTGGGCAAGCCCGGGCTCTGAAACCAGGAGGGCGGGATAGCGGGCTTCGCGCCCGTCTGCTCCAGGAGGTAGGCGGCGGAGTGACTAGAGGACACTGTCCCGGGGGACCCCAGAAGTGCCTGCTCACTCCCGTTCCGCTGTGCAATCCTAGACCGCCACCACACACCCCAGTCCCTCCCTCCCCCCCATCCCCCAGCCTCTGGCTTCTTTGTAGCACTGGCGTTTGGGGCACGATGCTGGGCACTGGGGTGGGGTGACCAGACGTCTCGCTTTTGGCAGGACAGTCCTGATTTTTAACAATTTGTCCCGCGTCCCGCGGCGTGTTAAAAAAGTCCCGATTTTTGGAAAGAAAGCACTAACGGGCGGGAGAACAGTAAGGGAATATACGGTTTTGGCTGCCATGTGGCTATTTCTCCAGGATATGAGTTTTATATTATTTTTGTTAGTTTTATAATGTTAAACTGTAATAATAACAAATAATTGTTGAGAAGTGATTATCGAGAACTGCTTATCAATGTTTGCATTATTGTCAGGCCCCGCCCCCGCCCCGCCCCTGCTCCGCCCCCCTCGTCAATGGTGTCCCGCTTTACCAATGTTAAAATCTGGTCACCTTACACTGGGGCCAAGCGCAGAGTGCTGGACAGGAGGGCTGGGGATGCCCATGCCTGGACGTCCATCCCAGCTCTGCCTCTTCCTTCCTTGCCGTCTGGGATGCCACTCCATTCTTTAGTCCTAGCTGTGGCACTGGAATACATTTATCCACTTATCCACCCTGTAATAAAAGTTTGCTAAGTGCGTTCTACTGCCTGTCACACTAGTGAGCTGGGCGGATCCTGCCCTGGTCAGCTAGAGGTTCACAAGGAGGTGACCACATTACAAGTAAACCCTGTGTATGGCACTGCACAGTGAGTTCTGTGATGCCAAACTGATCATGCTAGCACTTGTTGAGTGCTGACTGTGTGCCAGGCACTGAGATATACCCGCTCCTGCATGATCTCATGGATTCTCCACAACAGTTTGAGTTGAATTTATTAATGTTCCCATTTCACGGATGAGGAAACTGAGACACAGTGAGGTTAAGTAACTTGCTAAAATGACAGCAGTTGAGGGTCACGGGTGGCAGCCTGAGGGGATTAAAAGGTGCTTCACATGGCAGTTGTCCTGAGGCCTTGGATGGCCATGGAAACACCTGGGCTAGGACAGACATTCCAATCAGTTGAAGTATGACCACTATTTTAGGTCCCTTAGCCGCCACCTCTTTGAGAGATGAGGTCTGGTAAGATCAGAGATGAGGTAATTGGGCTTACACCTCCCATTCCTGGCCCACATGAAAAGGAGACAGTCTCCTGGGGCTACAGGGAATCACAGCTCTTAGATCACAATGTGGGTTACTCCTGGGGAGTGTTCTGCTGCCAAGAGCTCAAACTAAAATACTGCAGGGTCCTCTCGCTAAGGCTGGGTTGTCAGATCCTGCTGGTGACTAAGAGAGAGCAAGGGAGGCTGGCTTGTGTGAGGGCAGAAAGGCAATAATGTGCAGAGCCTTGCTGGGTGCCCCATGCAAAGTGTTTACAGACATTTAAGGTAGGGGAACTATTATCTCCATTTCACAGGGAGGCAGTTGGGGTTTGTTGTCCTGGGTCACACCATGAGTAAACAGTGGGGCTGGATTTCAGCCCAAATCTTCCGAACCCTAGATCCAGAGCTTTAATTTTCTGCTGCCTGGTGACATATCCATTTGGTAGCTGAGGCAGCTGTGATTCACAGAGGTGAACCAAGCTGTGTAGGTTGGCGTAAAGGGTCAGTTGAGAGTGATGACTCAGACCAGGGAGGCAGCCATGTGGGGCTGATGGGATTTTCCCATAGTTTGATGTCGCCTTTGCAACATTGCAACGACATTATTTCAAATGAATGAGACTCCTTTCCTCCTGTCTCCTTCCTCTTCTATTTCTTTTTTCTTTTCTTTTTTTTTTTATTTCTGAGACAGAATCTGACTTGGTCATCCTTGGTAGAGTGCTGTGGCATCTTAGCTCACAGCAACCTCAAATTCTTAGGTTCAAGTGATCCTCTTGCCTCAGCCTGGGTAGCTGGGACTATAGGTGCCGACCACAACACCCAGCTATTTTTAGAGATAGGGGTCTCTTTCTGGCTTAGGCTGGTCTTGAACCTGTGAGCTCAGGCAGTCCACCTGCCTCAGCCTCCCAAGTGCTGGAATTACAGGCGTGAGCCACCACGCCAAGCCTTCTATTTCTAAAATGGACTTCTGACAGTATGACTCTCCTGATTAAAAACTTTCAGGAACTCCTGGTTGCCTACAAAAGATAGTGCCTGATTTCCTAGCAATGGTGCTTGA
Organism: Otolemur garnettii; assembly: GCF_000181295.1. Classification (NCBI taxonomy): domain Eukaryota; kingdom Metazoa; phylum Chordata; class Mammalia; order Primates; family Galagidae; genus Otolemur; species Otolemur garnettii. The sequence continues at coordinate 2,668,085 of NW_003852566.1, forward strand.
TTTCCTAGCAGAGTGCATAAGATGACTTACCTTCCAGCCCAGCCCACAGATGCCCAGGCATTGCCCCATCCCGGCCCAGCCATACAAGACATCTCACTGTCCCACTAGATGCCCAGCACGTCTGCACATCTGTTCTGTCTGTCTGCTGTGGCCTTCTTCCCTCTCTGTCCTTATCAGCCTTCAGGACCAGAGAGGTCACCTGGGACACCTTGACTCTCCTTGAGGGGTCAGGCACTTTCTCCTTCCTGCCTCCTGGGCACTCAGTTTTTCTCCTCTGGTCCAAGTCTTGTTTTTATCTGGTACCACCTTCCATTCATTGTTTTCATTTTATTTTATAAAGCCACCTCATTCAACTCTTTCAGCTGGGTATTTTGGGAATTACTTCCCATTTCTATATAACATGCCTGCACTGCTGCTGCTTCTGTAAGTAACAGCTGGTGATGTCCCACTGTGGAAAGAAAGAAGGTTTAGTTACTGTTCCTCCCCTTGTCCATAAGTATGCCCACCTCCCTATATTACCACCACCTTCCCTACATGGTTATAGAATAATTCAAGTTAAATCAATATTCAGTGTTTCTATTATTACAATGTTATAAACTCTACTCTCTGTAATTCAAGGATCAGTTAAGATTATGAACATCTTTCTTTCTTACACAATCTTTTGTTTTCCCTGAAATTAAGTTATAATCATTTTTTTCATTTGCTTAGATTCTGTGTACATATCATTCATTTAATACTAAACTCTCCTCTATTTACATCCCTTTCAAGACATTTGAATACATTAGATATTTGATCCATTTTTTCTTCTTGAGAAAGCTATGTGTGCTAGAAGCATTCTGATGTGCCTCCCATTTGAGCTGGTTAGTCTCTAGATGACAGCACTCTAAAGTGTGGACCACACTAACATTATCAATATCTCTTGATAGAAATGCAAATTTCTGGGTCTCCAAACCCACTGAATGAGAAGCTCTGGGGCTTGGGGCCCAGAAAACTGTGTTTAACAAGCCCTCCAAGTGATTTAAAGTTTTTAAAGTTTGAGAAGCAGCTACTCTGGGCTTTCACTGTGGCCACTGAGACCTCTTAGGACCATCCTGCTGGGTCTTCCTCACCTGTCCTTGAGCTGGATCTTGTTTCAGGGAACTCCTGCACTCATCTTTCTTTGACTAATTTTTTTGTGTGGCTGGAACACATCTTTCAGTAGTTTTCTGAGAAAGGGATGGCTGGAACTCTTATCAGAATTTCTGTGTCTAAAAATATCTATATTCTTCTATTCTATACTTACTTTGGTTACATTAGTTGATATACAATTCTGGGCTGGAAATAATTTCTTGGCAGCATTTTAAAGGCACTTTTCTGTTGTCTTCTAATTTGCATTTTTGCTGATGAGAAAACAGATTCTATTTAGATCCTTGATATTTCACATGAAATATCTTTTGTTTCTCTATAGAATCTTAAAGAATCTTTTCTTTGCCCTCAGTGTATGAAATTGCACCAGAAGAGGTCTTAGAGGGAGTCTGTTATCATCCTTTGTGCTAGGCGTTTGGAATGCCCTTTCAATGTAGAAATTCATTTTCTTGATTATTTCTTTGATGATTCTTTTCATTGTAAATGTTCTCTTTTTCAAGAACGCCTATCATTTTTAGGTTGAATTGGGCCTCTTCTTTCTCTCCAGTTTCCCATTTTTTTGTCTTTTTATGTTTTCTAGGGGACTTTTCTCGATTTTATACTTTCACTGAATTTTCCGTATGTTTAATTTTTAAGAGTTCTCAGAATATTCTGTATTTACTCTATCCTATTCTTATTTTGTGGATGAACTATCTTCTCTGATTTCTTGTGAGGATTATACAGATACCTATGTTTTCTTTTCCCTGTGAGTATCTATTTCCTGCTTGCTTTTTCTTTCTGTTTTAGGTTTTGTCTTTTATATTAGAGTGTATCCACAAATGGCTAGTGACTCTCTTGGTCATTTTTACATAGGGAATTAAAAAACTCGTGCTTCCTTGTGGGATGGGTGAGGTTTTTCTCCGGGGTCTTTACTGTAAAATGATCTCACTGGGTACTTCCTTGCAGAACCCTTGTACTGGCCATTTGTATTTGCTAAACAAACAACCCAAAAAGCTGTGTAGCCTCATCATCTACCCTGAAACCCACCCCTATTTCAGCCACACAGGTTTCCCTGGACATGCCTCAGAGGCTGTGCCCTTGCTGTTCCCACTCCCGGGATGCTCTTTGCTGAGATATCTCAAGGCTCTCTCCCGTACTTTCTTCAAATATCTTCCTAAAACACCCCCTCATCCAAGAGATGTCCCCTCCCATCATTCTCCATTCCCTCACCTTCCGTCATTTTTCCCTATAAGACATCATCCCTGACATACTGTGTATTTATCTGTTGATTTGTTTATGTCTTCTCTCACTAGAATGTGATAAGTTCCATGAAGGAAGGAACTTTGTGTATTTTGTTTGTTAATCTATTCTCAGTGTCTAGAACACAGTTTGACACATAGTAAGTGCTGGGTAAAGTTGCTGATAACTTAGTGACAAACTTGTGGTATTTCTCCAATTCTGAGATTACATTTGTGAGCAGCTAGTGGTCATGGAGGCAGTTCTTAAGTGTTTCTGGCATAACTGAATTTTAAATGCAGTCTATTCTCCTTATTCACTGTAGTTGTATTCTGTGCAGTCACTGAGAACACCACCTTAGTCAACTCTGAGGGGACATGCAGGCTTAGGTTCCTACAAGTCTCTGGTCACAAAATTTCCAATAACTGATCAATACCAATCTTATTTTATGTACATTTTTTATTCAATTATAATATTTTATGTACATTTTTGTTTCAATGATATTAGGATCACAGACAACAGCCCTTAAATTACAGAGCAATTGTGAACCCAGACTGAACAAAACTGCTCTAACACGTTTTCTCCCTGAGTCACACCACAGTCTTCCTTCCTGAGGCCAGGAGACAGTGCCTCAGCACCTGGCTTGGGGTCCATTTTAAACAGCAGACTCACTGAGAAAAAGCACAAAAATGCAAAAATTATGGCACTAAATAGACTGAGAAAAGGACGTTTGTTTACAACGTAAGCGCTGACACAAGCAGGCAGAGTATCACCTTTTTATAATTTCATCTGAGAGCATATGCATCAGATGAATCAGATTTTTCACACCTGGCACAATCCAGGAATAACTGTGAATTTGCCATGAGAACTTATTGGCAGTTACAAATAAATGTTATCAAGTCGGGGAATTTGCAAACACGGAATCCACAAATAAAGAGCATCCAGTGCAGTTCACAATTACTTTATAATTTAAGGTTACCTAAGATATTGTCTTAAAAACCATCCAATGACATTATTGAGAACAATAGGAAAATTAATATTTACATGCCATTTCCCATGCTTAGCTGTTATTCCCCCCCACCTAAAAAATTCACCATCTAATAGGGGCCACCGACCCAGAAGTAAAATGGAATGAGCTTTGCTCCAAGTCCTTGGGAGGTGTTGGGGGGAACGTCTCAGGGAGGGGGCCTGGACAGTCTTGAAGGATATGCAGTAGGCCCCAGGTGGGGCATTGCACACACAGGGCAGAAGCACAGAGCTTAGTGGAAGTAGCCACTGGACGTGGGGAAGTTGACTGGCAGAGTCAAGGGGGGACCAGGCTGTTAGACCTCAGTGTGGTGATTCTACCCGTCCACCCCCATCCCTGGCCTTTGGGTTTTAGAAAGACGATGATCAACATCTGCTCAAGAACTTAGAGCCCAATGTCCAGACTCCCTCGGAAGCTGGCTCCCTACCAAGGAGGCGGAAGCGAGAAGCACAGATGTCCAGAGATGAGGCTGCTCTAGAGGTGAGCTTGGGGTTTGTGTCTGTTTGCTGAGCTGCAAACTGGGAGGTGGGTGGGCCAGCAAGATTTCCCCAATAGGCTGCTTTTGTTGACGTGTGATTTACATACAATTTGATAAGTTTTGACAAATGCACTCATGCTTGGAACTCATTCCCCCGTCAAGAAGGTCTCATCGTCCCAGGGAGCCCCCTAGTGCCCCTTTGTGGTCAATCCCCCCTCCACGCATATTTCCCGAGACAACCAGGGATGTGCTTTCCATCACCAGAGCTTGGTTCGGCTGTTCAAGAGCTTCCTAGAGACGGAACCTGTGTCCCCTCAACAGAATGCTTTCAAGCTTGTCCATATTGTCACGTGTATTCAGAATCCACAGCTCAGTGCTGAGCACTGGCCTTGTGTGACGTGCCGCAGTTGTTCACTGCTCACTGCTGGGTGGATGTTTGGCTGGGTCTCCGTGGGTCTGCACGTGTCACTGTGACTGAGTGTGAGCCTGCAGGTGTTTGCCATCCCCTATCTCTTTGTCTCTGTCTTCCCTAATCTCTTTTTACCCCTCTGCCCCCCTCCATACTATTAGTTCTCTGATCACAGAAATGAGAACCAATGTCCACATGAAAACGGGGGCACACGTGTTAAGACTGACACTATCAGGATAACCAAAACAGGGAGACAATTCAAATGTCCACTGACTAACAATGAAAAAATAAAGTGTCATAGTCATAGATGGAATATTATTTGGCCATAAAAAGTATTGGGGCTAGGCACAATGGCTCACACCTGTAATCCTAGCTCTCTGGGAGGCTGAGGCAGGAGGATCAGTTGAGGTCAGAAGTTAAAGACCAGCCTGAGCAAGAGCAAGACCTCATCTCTACAAAAATATAGAAAAATTAGTCAGCTGTTGTGGCAGGCACCTGTAGTCCCAGCTACTTGGGAGGCTGAGTCAGAAGTATGCCTTGAACCCATAAGCTATGATGATGCCATGGCACCCTAGCCTGGGGCACAGAGCAAAAACCTGCCTGGGGGGGCGGGGAAGACTGCAGTACCGATACAAGCTACAACATGGATGAACCTTGAAACTATTATGCTAAATGGAAGAATGAAAGAAGCCAGTCACAAAAGTATCACATACTATAGTATTCCATTCCTGTGACATATCCAGAAAAGGGAAATTGATATGGACAGGAGATGAGAGGGTGCCAGGGGCTGGGAGCGACCCGAGGGACAGGGGTGACAGCTGAAGGTTTTCTCTCTGATGCCATGAAAATGTTGTGAAATTGATGGTGGTGATGGCTGCACTTACCCGTGAAGACACCAAAAATGTTAAATTGTGTACTTTACACAGGGGGAGTGTACGGTGTGTGGAGCGTTAAACAGCCGACGCTGCTCACACAGCTCAGATGAAAACTGCCAGTGACGAAAACAACACTGGTTTGGGATCCTAGAAGCACACCCAGCTCTGCCTGGCATTTGCTGTGTGATGTCGGGCAAGAAACACAGATGTTCCCCACCGTACTATGGCAGTAACGCTGTGCCCTCCTGCCAGGCTAAGGGAACTGGTAAACAGTCCCCCCATAGAAAATGTGCTCAACAAGTGTTTGCAGAGGGGCCAAATCCTTTCTACCTCCCAGGATGGTTAATTCATCTTTCCTGTTAACTATTTAGTCCCCCCACCCCCATCCGCCACGATGCCCATGACCAAGCTAATAATTGGTAAGAATCGAGTTAATGATATGCCTGTCCCGGTGGCTGGCTCGTCAGAACGCCCTTGCTTTTGCAGCATTACCTTTTCAGAAATATGTAGCTAGGACTGTTTCGGCTCCATGAGTCCAGCTGCAACTCCTGTGTCCTCGGGTGTACAGAAAACCAGAGCATTGTGGTTCAAGCCGCTGCTCGAGTGAACTCTGTTTAATGAATAGCTCATCTCAGCCAAAAACAAACAAAATTCCAGGAGATTCTGAGGCATGCTACTCCACAGGCCGGCAGGGTCTCCCCCATCTGGTTCCTTTGCTTTGAAGGGAGGGAGAGGGACAGAGATGCATTTGTGTGTTCACTGAAAGGAACACCTTTATTTCGGTGAGCAAAATGGCTTTTCTCTTCCTGCAATTATGCTTTAACTAATTTTCTGAATAATTGCATTGCTTCAGGTGAAGGAATTTTATGCTGTACTTTGTGCTACAACTAATTTTCTAAATGATTGTATTGCTTCAGCTGGGGAGAATGTCAGAACTTGGAGGACATCTGAGCTTAGTAAGGAAAGCTTTAAAAACTAAAAACAGTGGCTTTTCTTCCAGCAGCAGAAAGAATCCTGCTCACTATTTGACTCCAGGTGCCAAGTGTTTCTACGTCCTTTCTCTCCTGGCAAAGCCGTGACAGTCCTTCAGCCAGCCTTCCAAGGGAGTGGAGTCTGCGGGTGGATAGGATAGGGGAGCCTCCCCACCAGCCGGGATTGTTTCCTATGCATAATCCCCTATTCTCCATCCCTAGGTGCTCCTATGGGTTGGAGTGGATCCTGCTCTGACATCTTTTTCTTCTTACAATTGTATTTTTGTTTTTCATCTCCGCTCTTAAGGATCAACTCCTGGCAGGAGAGACCACACTTTTCTATTCTCTCTGTCCTTCCTTTTCACCTCCATGTGTAAGAATTTAAACATTCATAGGACCTTTTGATTTTGCATCTCTCCCGTGAGCAAATGTGTCTCCAAAGGACACCTGGCCAGGCTGGTACCAGGGGCCTGTGCACTATATGGTCACCCGGAGCTGCACTAGGAAGGGCCTTCCCCCTGGCTGCTGGGCTCTGCTCTCACTATCTTGAAATTCTGAATCATTTTTAATTAGAACCCCCATTTTTATTTTGCACTGGGGCTCACAGATTATATAACTAGCCCTGAGATCAGCCTTTTTAATCTCACTGCTCTTCCTTGCTTTTGTACCAGTGTGTCACCAAGTCTTCAAGTAGAAAGTGGGAGCAGACTGGGCCTGTGCCCTCCAGTCAGAGGGAATTGGGGAGCTCTAAGATGAGCAGCCAAAGGAATTGTATATTTAAAAGATCATTCAGTTCCCATGTGGAGGATGCGTTAGAAGGCCTTGACCTCTGAGCCTTAGTTTTTCACTTGATAATAGTATAGACCTCTTCAAGCTGCCTGTTGTGTGATAATTAATTGAGGAAACATGGGGGGAGATATTTGCATGCTATGAATCTGACAAAGAGCTGATAACTAGAATTTACAGAGAACTCAAACTAATCAACAAGGAAAGAGCAAACAATCCCATGTATAAATGGGCAAGAGACGTGAACATAACCTTCACTGAAGAAGACAGACAAATGGCTAACAAAGACATGAAAAAATGCTCATCATCCCTAATCATCAGAGAAATGCACATCAAACCCACCCTGAGATATCACCCCACCCCAGTGAGAATGGCCCACATCACAAAGTCCCAAAGCTGGAGGTGCCAGCGTGGATGTGGGGAGAAGGAAACACATTTACACTGCTGATGGGACTGCAAACTAATACAGCCTCTATGGAAAAAAGTATGGAATATCCTCAAAGAGCTAAAAGTAACCCTTCCGTTTGATCCTGTAATCCCATTGTTAGGTATCTATCTAGAAGAGAAAAAAAAAATCATTTTACCATAGGGACATTTACACTGGAACATTTATCACAGCTCAATTTACAATTACCAAGACATGGACTCAACCAAGTGCTCATCAACCAGGAATGGGTTAATAAACGTGGAGTGCCATTCAGTCATTAAGGAAGACGGAGACTTTACATCTCTTGTGTTTAGCTGGATGGAGTCGAAGCACATTCTTCTTAGTAAAGTTTCGCAAGAATGGAAAAGCAAGTATCCAGTGTACTCAATACTAATATGAAACCAGTAGATAAACAACTGCATGCCACACGAGAGAAAAACACAATTAAATTTAAATGGGAAGGAAGGGGATTGGTGAGCTCTCACCTAATGGGCACAATGGAGGCACAATAGCACGCCGCCCGGGTGAAGGGCTCAACTACAACTTGAACTTCACCTAACAAATGCAAACAATGTAACCTAATCATCTGTACCCTTATATTAATCTTAAATAAATTTTTAAAAAATAAACTATAAATGAGCAAATATGCATAAAGTGGCCAGCACATAGTAGGCCTCAGTACAGAATGAGGAGCCAGTTCGGAAGCTACTGCAGCCCTTCAGGGTAGAAACGATGGAGTCCTAGTCCAGGGCCATGGATTTGGGAGCTATTTAGGAGATGAAGTTCATGGGGGTTGGGGTTGATTAGACGTGGGGGGTTGGGGTGACAAAGTGCCTCATATCTGACTTGAGTTCTGTGCACGGTAAAGCCGAGCCCAGGGGCCTTCTCTACTGAGATCCCACTTCAAATGGCACAGCTCTTCCTCTTGTTCTTAACATGCTGAAGGAGCCAGCATGGTGAGCATGGACCTGAAGCCAGCAAAGTCTTAGCTGTGTGGTCTTGGGCTCAGTTTCTCCATCTGAGAAGTGGAGACAGAAACCTCTCTGGCAGTGTCCTTGGAAGCCCAGGAGATTGAGTATGTTGCAGATCTCCCCCAAATCCTCTCCTCTAAGTCCATCCTGTGAGTCACAGGACATAGAGATAAATGACAAGAACCAGGCCCCAGTGGTCCTGCGCCTCTCACAGGCATCCCAGTGGCACTCTGCCTGGAGACATATGTGACCCCAGCACTGGGTCAGTGAGGGGGTGTTTCGGTGCCCCAAATGGTGAGCAAGCAAGCAATCGGTTCTCCTGTTCCCACAATAGGGTGTCTTACTCCAAGGTGAACTTTGCAATTGGAAATAAATCCTTCATTATGAAGCTCATTCTTCAAGATCTAATTGATAAGCTTTGAAATAGATGTGGATGCAGTTTTCATCAGTCAGCTTGTTCCAGTTGTTCAGGACAGATTTCCGATGGTCTGCAGAGCCAGCCTCCAGCTTGCCTGCCTGCTTGCCGTCCTTGCTGCTTGTTTTGGACGCATTTACTCAGCACTGACTTTGTAAAGTGCAGGGCAGGAGACAGATGCAGAGGGCGTGAGAATACAGGACAGCTACTTAGTTAAGAAACCAGGCAGGCAAATCTGAGCGGGTCATTTCGCCACTACAAGTAGTGGCCCATTGCTTGGCTTTCCCTCTGCCCCAGCAATTCAGCACAGCAGTTCTTGAACTTCTTGCATTAGGAAGGTTGAGAACCCCTAAGCTAGAGGTTATCCAGGTCTTGGGGGCAGATACTCTATATTTACTATCTGGGAAGATGGAAACTCAGAGAAGTTAAAAGTGGTTAACACAACCACTTCTGTTTAAGGGTCTAATCCAAAGTCTTGTGTGATATTGATTGCCACATGTGCTTATGCACTGGCAATGCTGAAGTTTTTTTATTTGTTTGCTTTTTCTACTTAAAAATGATTCCCAATTTGTTAGGAGATGCCTATTGATTATTTTCAATTTATTCATATCCTTATTTCTTCCAAAGCTGAAGAATTGGAATTAAATGAAGAATGTACCATTCTCTTTTGATAGCATCTGGTTGTCCATTCATCTGTCCATACACACATCTATCTGTCCGTCAGTCCGTCTACCCACCTATTTATGAATCCGTCCATCTTTCCATATGTTTATCAGTCTGTCCATCCATCAGCCTGTCCACCTATCCATCTGCCCATATGTCCATCTATCCATCCATCTGCCTGTCCATCCATCCTTCTAGCAAGTGAGCATTTACTTGTATATAAATGTGCCTACTCGGCTTGGTGCCCAAGTTCAGTGGTTAGGGCACCAGTCACATACACCAGGGCTGCCAGGTTCAAACCTGGCCTGAGCCTGCTAAACAACAGTGACAACTAGGACGAAAAATAGCCAGGCATTATGGCTGGTGCCTATAGTCCCAGCTACTTGGGAGGCTGAGGTAAGAGAATCATTTAAGCCTAAGAGTTGGAGGTTGCTATGAGCTGTGATGCCATAGCACTCTACCAAGGGTGATATAATGAAACTCTGTCTCAAAAAATAAAAATAAATACAATAAAATAAAAATAAATGTGCCTGCTGTGGTCCCTGTCCAAGGATCCTATTATAAGCAGCAGGATGTGGCATTTTGGAAACTCTTGGCGATTTATCCTTCATTTTTCAGAAGCCTTCTCATAACGTTGATTTCTCTCCTTACCAGGAAAGCCGGCGGCCTTCTAACAGCAATATCACTGCATTTGCCCTGAAGGCAAAGGTCATCTACCCCATCAACCAGAAGTTCCGGGTGAGTGTACTCAGCTTCGTCATAGAAATACAGTTAATGCAGTCATGTACTAAAAATTGGGGGGTTAGTGGAGGGATTAAATGGCAATCTGGTCCTAGTGAAGGGTAAGTTGACACTTTGAAATGGATCAAAACTTGGGGTTAATCCACTTATAGTGGGATGTTCAGGAACAGGGTATGTCCAAGGTAAGGATTTTGATCCTAATAAACTATGAGCAATAAAAGAAAAAGAAAAAAGAAAAAAGGCAAGGAAGTACCTAGGGAACCAGGTGCAGCAATGTGGCACAACACCCACCCTGCCCTTTAACACTGATACAAATTCTGATACTGACCCAGCCTGCAATATCAATTCACAGGCCGCTGGACTAACCCGGCAGCTGGCACATGCTGAACACATGTCGTGGGGCTGGCTTGGGGCTGGGTATTTCTCACGCGCTAGGCATTGCAGTGTGGCAGAGTGCCTGTATTGTCTTTACTTTGCATATAAGGAAACTGAGGCCCTCCCACAGTCCCGTACCAGGAAGTGGCTGAGCCACATTCAAACCTTAACCCTGGCTACTGCTCTTACACCCACAGCCAGGAGTTCCTGCCCATGGCTGGGGCTTTGCAGAGAGTGTTCCATGGTGTTTCTAGGAGCTCTCAGGCTGGGAAGCCAAAGAGTTCCAGTTCAAGGAAATGTAGGAAAATGCTGCCTACTCTCTAGGTGGTTGGGAGAATAAGCTCTGGGGTCCCATCAGCTCACTCCTAACTCCCATCTCTGCATCTCCTGTGTGGTCTGACTTCTCTGTGCCACAGTCTCTTCCTCTGTGAAATGGGAATAATGGGTCTGCCTCCTTAGCTTCACTGAGGATAGCACTGAAGACACACAAGGTCTCAGAGCGATGTGTGACGTCTTAGCACTTGGTACATGGTAGGTTTTTGAAATAATTATTAGCTTTGGAAGACAGGTAGGGCATATTGAAGGCTCTAAGAATCTCTACACCAAAGAAATTATTCCACTTTGTTTAATGCAGCCTTCCCCAAACTATAATTTTCCTATGGAACCCTCATGTGAGCAGTGACTGGTCATAGCTGAGGGAACTGCTCCTCAGAATGCACATTGGGAACCGCGTCCCTCACTAGCTATTTGGCGGGTGGATGACGGTCTTCTCCATCACCAACATGTGTGTCGTGGCTCTGTCACAGGCACCTCTGGTCAGTCTAGTCCAGCGGCCACTCAGTGAGTCACCATCACAGGTCACCCAGGTGTGTCGTGGCTCTGTCGTGGGCACCTCTGGTCAGTCTAGTCCAGCGGCCACTCAGTGAGTCACCATCACAGGTTACCCAGGTGTGTCGTGACTCTGTCGTGGGCACCTCTGGCCAGTCTACGCCAGTGGCCGCTCAGTAAGTCACCACCACATGTCACCCAGGTGTGTCTTGGCTCTGTCGTGGGCACCTCTGGCCAGTCTAGTCCAGCGGCCACTCAGTGAGTCACCACCACGTGTCACCCAGTCCTACAGTGAATCCGTGAGCCCTCTGTTGAATTAATAGCAATTTCCCTCCTGCCATCCCAGCCTCTGGCCGATGGGTCCTCTAACCCATCCCTGCATGAGAACATAAAGCAGGTGGTCCTGCCGCACCAGCCCGTGGAGGCCTCCCCTTCCAGCAGCCTGGGGAGCCTGAGCCAGGCCGGGAAGGACGACTGCAGCTCCTCATCCAGCATCCACTCGGCCACCAGCGACGACAGGTTTCTCAGCCGCACCTTCCTCCGGGTGAGCACCTTCCCCGAGGTGCTGGCCTATGAGAGGTAAGAACGGGAACGGTGGGTTGTACCATTGACAGAGGAGGAAGCAGAGGCCCAGAGAGGTCAAGGGACTCCACCAGGGACACACAGCGACCCAGTTAGAGCTGGGTCCCAGATGTGTTTGTCACTTACTATGGATGTTGGCTAACACTGGGATTATAGAGCCAGGATGGAGCCCTGCAGAGAAAGGACAAGGGGATCTTTTTGATCACTGACAGTCATTGCAACACACACAGCAGCTCTCTAGGCCATGTGCTGGGCAGAGCTCTAAGCACTTTACAAGGGCTGATTCCCTCTGGGGCACACAGCCCAGAGGGAGGGAGCCTGGGACCGGTTCAGTGATCAGTAAGTATTAAACCACAAATTAATCAATTCTTCCTAACAACCCTACAGCTAGATGTTATTATTGCCCCATTTCTTAAGGATTAAAGTGAGACACAGAGAGGCTGAATTGCTTGCCCAAGGTCACACTGCAGGGAGTGAAGGAACAGCTGGTTTGACCAGCCCAGGGTAGGGCCCCTCCTTGGCATGTTTGTGAACTGCTCCCGGTTCTCTATGTTCTGAAGCTCTGTAACTCCAGGGCTGGGATGAACCAGGGCACCTTCTTGTGCCAGAGCTCTGGAAAGAATGGGCTCACATCCTCGAACTTGCCATTGATCTTGAAAGTGGCTAGGAAAGGAAAGACTTTATTGAAATGGGGCCTTCTAGGACTGGCCAACCCTGACTTAGAATGGCTGTCTTTCAGCATTTGGACTTAGAGCATTTGCTTGTTATTTAAAACACTTTGCCTATGGGGAACATATGTCAGAGACCTTCATGTTCTGCCACTTTCCTGTCCCCCTCCATGACCCTGTGATGGCCACTCCATATCTCTGAGTCAGTTTGGTCATAAGAATGTCCCCATTATGGCATGAAGGGAGATGACAGTGTGATGACAAAGGTGAAAATGCTCCAGGAGGGAAGTCATTTTGTGTCTCTAGCCTCCCTCCTCTGTAGGTTTTATCTGGGATGCCCTAGGCAGCTGCAGCTCTCACACCAACTGTTGTCCCCTCCTGGTCATTAGTGGGTTTCCAACAGCTCATTTGATTCATTCTTAAGGAACCTCGGTGGGTGTTGGGGATGTGGCCCCAGCCAGGTGGGGTGTGGAGGCAGGACCCACTGTGCCTGGCACTGTGTCAACTCTCTGTGGCTCCACCCCAGACACTCTAAAGGTCTTTCTCTCCTTTTATTTTTCAGCATAGACATCGACCTGTGTGTCTACAGCCTTCACTTAAAAGATCTGCTGCATTTGGACACAGAGTTGAGGCAGGAAAAGCATGTGGTGGGTGGAAATATTTCCTTTTTCTTCCTTTTATGAGGACATAAGGCCCTTTGTGTGCACTGAGCTTCTGGGGAAGCTCTCCAGAAGGGGACATCAGTGAATACAGAGAGAGCTCAGGGAGTGGAAGGGTCAGGCCTGCTGTCGCAACCTTAACACACCAGCTGCTGCACTAGGAAAAAATCTTTTTCCTTGGGGCCGTAGTGTTTTATTAGGAAAATAGAATAAAACCTTCAAAAAGAAGTAATCAGAGAACACAGCCTGGCACATGTGGCATGCTTGGGCAGGCCAGCTGGGGCAGGGTGGCAGGGGTGGGGGAGACGGGCTGATTGTCAGGGAAAACCGTGACATGGACCTTCCCACCATCCACCAGTTCTGCCTGCTTTATAAGGCCCCAGGCTCAAAGCCAGCATGAGTTAAATACAACTCACGTGTTAATGTGTTAGCCAGAGTGGAGCACCTACACAGAAAGATGAGCACCTGGTCCCTGAGCACACACCCCCACCAGAAACGGAGGTCAGCAATGTTTAAAAGGGAACAACAATGTTTTCAAAGGAATGATGATAGTGATGATATTTTTGAGTGTGGATTTTACTAAGTGCTTGCTGTGTACTAGGTTCTGGGAGTATTAAACAGGTGATTACATTTAAACCTCAGGGCAACCCAGAGTGGTGGGTGCCATAACTATCTTCACTCTCTGCAGAGAAGGAAACTGAGGTACCATAGCAGGCCTTGCTAAGACCTCGAAAGCTGCAGGTGCAGAGCTGAGACCCAAAGTTCAGTGCCCATTATAGGCACATGTGCTCCAGGGAAGTGAGCGAGAGCATGGAGCTGTGGACGGCAGGAAAACAAGATTAGGCTTCACCAGACACTCACAATCTCTGATTGAATCAACCGTGGGTCTGAGCCGCAAGAGCCAGAGAGAGGAGTCCCACTATAGCCACAGAACACTCAAGGGGCTTAGCCCAGGCTTGGAGACCACAGGGGTTAAAAAGAGGAATTATCTCTCCCTGAGGCACATTCTCTGAATTGTTGAATGAGGAATGAGACCGGCAGAGGGAAGGGAGAGAGAAGGGTAGGCAGCAACAGAGAGAAACACAGACTGACATGCCCACAGGGCACTCTGTTACAAACTGGAAAAGTGTGAGAATGTGAACAGAAGAAAAGTTTGAGGCCAGCAGAGGTGGTTCATGAGGTTTAAGGAAAGACGCCGTCTCCGTGACATAAAAGTGCAAGGTGAAGCAGCAGGTGCTGATGGCGAAGTTGCAGTGAGTCACCCAGGAGACCGAGCTAAGATCATGGACAACGCTGCTGCTAACCAACAGATTTTCAATGTAGGTGAAACAGCTGACATCTAAGACTTTCATAGCTAGAGAGAAATCAAGGCCTGGCTTTAAAGGACAGGCTGACTCCCTTGTTAGGGCCTAGTGCAGCTGGTGACTTTAAGTAAAGCTGATGCTCATTTATCTTTCTGAAGGGCCCTTAAGAGTGATGCCAGATCTACTCTGTCTGTGCTTGTAAGTGGCCCAACAAAGCCTACATGACAACACATCGATTTGGTTTACTGAATATCTTAAGCCCACAGTTGAGACCTACTGTTCAGAAAAAAAAGTTCCATTTAAAGTATTACCACTTGGCTCAGTGCCTGTGGCTCAAGCGGCTAAGGCGCCAGCCACGTACACCTGAGCTGGTGGGTTTGAATCCAGCCCGGCCCCACCAAACAACAATGATGGCTGCAACCAAAAAATGGCCAGGCGTTGTGGCTGGTGCCTGTAGTCCCAGCTACTTGGGAGGCGGAGGCAGGAGACTCGCTTGAGCCCAGGAGTTGGAGGTTGCTGTGAGCTATGATGCCACGGCACTCTACCCAGGGGGACAGCTTGAGGCTCTGTCTCAAAAATAAATAAATAAATAAATAAATAAAGTATTACTGCTCATTGACAATGCATCTGGTCATCCAAGAGCTCTGATGGAGATGTGCAAAAAGATTGACGTTGTTTTTGATCCTGCTGACACAGCATCCCTTCTGCAGCCCATGGATCAAGGAGTAATTTTGACTTAACAAATACTGTCAGGTGTTTCTTATTTAAGAAATACTGCAAGCCTTTAGGATACTGATGGGGAAGGATTGCTTGAGGCCAAGAGCATGACCCCAACTCTACAAAAAATAGAAAAATAAGTGAGGCATGGTGGCTTATGCTTGTAGTCCGAGCTACTTAGGAAGCTGAGCCAAGAGGACTGCTTGAGTCCAGGAGTTTAAGGTTACAGTAAGCTATGATGGCACCACTGCACTCTAGCCCTGGTGACAGAGTGAAAGGAAGGCAGGGAGGGAGGGAGAGTTACATTTTCTAAGGCTGTAGCAGCCATCGCCACTGATGGATCTGGGAGAATTCAAATCTTCTGGAAAAGATTCACCATTATAGATGCCATTGAGAATCTTCATGATGAGGTCAAAATATCAACAAGAGTTTAGAAGTTGATTCTAGTCCTCGTGGATGATGTTGAGGGGATGGAGAAAGCCACTGCAGATGTGGTAGAAATAGTAAGAGAACTAGAATTAGAAGTAGAGTCTGAAAGATGGGACTGAATTTCTGTAATCTCATGATAAAACTAACAAATAAGAAGTTGCTTCTTATGGAGCAAAGAAAGCTGTTTCTAGAGACGGAATCTTCTCTGGTGAAGATGCCGTGAACATTGCTGAAGTGAAAACAAAGGATTTAGAACATTACATTTAGTTGGTAAAGCAGTGGCAGGACTTGAGAGAATTGACTCCAATTTTGAAAGAAGTTCTGCAGTGGGTAAAATGATATCAAAGAGTATCGCATGCTACAGAAAAATTTTCCATGAAAGAAAAACTCAATCAATTCACAGTTGTCTTGTTTTAAAAAAGTGTCACAGCTTCTCCAACCTTTAAGCAACTACCCACCCTAATCAGGCAGTAGCTGTCAACACTGAAGCAAGACCCTCCAGCTACAAAAAGATTATGACTTCCTAAAGGGTCAGATGACTGTTAGCTTTTTTTTTTAAGCAATAAAATATTTTTAAATTAAGGGGTATTGCATACTTAATAGACTGCAATCTACTGTAAATAAAACTTCCTATGTGGTGGAAAACCAAAAATGTGTGTGACTATTGCAATATTCACTTCATTGCAGTGATCTAGAACCAATTCCACAATATCTTTGTGGTATGCCTGTGCTACTTTTGCACCTTAATTTGAGTTATTTAAAAATTAGCATTACTGAAAGGGATCAGATGAGAACTGTCACATTACTGATTCAGTTTGGGTCACAAAGAAGCATCTTGAGAAAAGGATGTTACCTTATATTATATCTGGCTTTAGTGGAAGGCCAGGACACTATCTTCTTCTTCGAGACCACAGAGAGCTCTGCGTTCGAACCTCAGTTCCGTCCCTCCTCTAGGCTATGCAGCATGAGGCAAGTTGTACAGCTTTCTTAACTGGGGAGGGGGCCTTGATTTTAAAATAGGGAAAGTTGTACCAACCTCCTCATACACAGTAGAGATCACGTGATAGTATGTGTTATCTATCTGTGTGTATATACATATGTATGTCTGTATGTATATATATACACACACACATATACATACTAGCTGGCCACAGAAGCATGCTTAACAAACCTGAGCCCATTAACACAGGATCAAAAGCCGTGGCCCTTAAGTCAGATCTGCACAGGCCTACTTGTTTCCATGTCGCCTGTACCTGCGTCCATGCTACAGCAGCATAACTGGATAGTTGCAAAAGAAACCATCAGGTCTACAATGCCAGAAAATGTTGGCTGTATGGCCCTTACTAAAATAGTTTGCTAACTATTGCACTAAAAAATGTCTTGTCGTGCAATTTTGTCTAAACGATCTTTGGTAAAGATGTAAAAGCAATTCAGTAGAGGAATGATAAGCTTTTCAATAAATGGTACTGGAGCAATTGGATATTCATAAGCAAAAAAAAAAAAAAAAGATTCTCAACCTAAGCCTCACACTTTACATAAAAATTGGCTCAAAACAGATAATATATTTACATGTACACAATAAAACTATAAATATTTTAGGAAAAAATGTAGGGAAAACCTTTAGGATGTAGACTTAGGCAAAGAGGTTTTATGATTGACACCAAAAGCATGACCCCCCACAAGAAGGAAAAATTAATTAATTGGACTTTGTCAAAATTAAAAAGGTTTTGCTTTGCAAAAGACTTTATTAAAGAGGATAAAAAGAGAAACTACAGAGTGAGAGAAAATATTTGCAAACCACATATCCAGCAAAGAAAGTCCTACAATGTTTCCCCAAAAATAAGACACTGTCTTATGTTTATTTTTTCTCAAGAAGACACACTAGGGCTTATTTTCAGGGGATATCTTCCTCTCCCTCCCAAAATGCCCATCACTAGGTCTTAGTATCGGGGTAGGGCTTATATTTAACAAATGCATAGAAATCCTTCTAGGGCTTATTTTATGAGTAGGTCTTATTTTCGAGGAAACATGGTAGTACCTAGAATACACAAAGAACTCTCAGAACTCATCTAAAAAAAGAAAACAATGTAACTAGAAAATGGGCTAAAGACATGAACATACATTTTTCTAAAAAATGGCAAATAAACACATAAAAGATGTCAACACTTTTAATCCATTAGGGAAATGCCAGTTAAAACCACAGTGAGATATCATTACACACCTGCCAGAATGACAAAAATCAGACCGTGACAGCACCAAATGAAATGATCACTCATAGATTGCTGGGGGGATGGAGAATGGTACAGCCACCCCGAAAAACATTTCAGCTATTTCTTCCAAAATTTGACATGTACTAACTGGAAGACCCAGCAGTTGCGCTCATGGACATTTATCCCAGAGCAGTTTACTTTCACAGAAAAGCCTGTACGTGAGTGTTCACAGCAGCATCACGTGTAATAAGCCAGTCCTGGAAACAGTCCCACAGTGGGTGAATGGGTAAGCAGATGGTGGAGACAGCGTCCTCTGGATTTTCCTGGGTATCCCCACTTACAGGAGGGTCCTTCTTGGTCTAAGGGATGTTTCCATCTGTTGAGACAGAAGGCGAGGTAGATGGCTGCACATATCCCACTTTCATACAGTGGTCCATTGATTCTTTCCTCATGGAAGCAGCCCCCCCCCTTACCCTTCTGTATTTCCTTGATCTATATGGAAATGGGGAATGTGGAGGCCTTGCATGGAGTAGGCATCCAAGTTGGTTGAATCAATGAGTAAAGAAAAAACGAAGCATACTTTAGCAGCTTCACAAAAATGTGATCAATTATAAGCCATACTTATGATTCATTACATGAGGACCTTTCCTATAGCAAAAAGTAAGTGTGAAGAAAGGGACAGAGAGAAGACAGGAAAGAGAACAGGGAAGGGAGGAAGAAAGACGCCATGGTTTAAACCTCTTTCTTGTTATCTTTGCTGTTTTGACAATAGATGTTTATTCAGATTCTTAAAATGTGCCTCCTTGAACTTCTTCCTAAAAAGAAATCTGATGATGAATTGTACCAGAAGATTCTTTCAAAACAAGAAAATGTAAGTAAGTCTTCAACCTGTATTTCAAGGTAACTTAAAACATAGTTTATCAGAATGTGTAATACGTATGATATGGACATATTTTTTCTTCATATATAAAAATAATTTATTACAATATATACTTTTTAACACAATGTTACATATAAAAGTATGGAACAAATATAAAAATGACGATATCTGGGTGGCTTCTGTAGCTTAATGGGTAGGGTGCTGGCCACATACACCAAGGTTGGCAGATTCGAACCTGGCCCAGGCCAGCTAAAACAATGACAAATGCAGCAAAAAAAATGGGCATTGTGGCGGGCACCTGTAGTCCCAGCTACTTGAGAGGAGGCTGAGGCAAGAGAATCACTTGAGCCCAGGAGTTTGAGGTTGCTGTGACGCCACTGCACTCTATCCAGGGTGACATAGTGAGACTCTGTCTTTAAAAAAAAAAAATGACAATATCTCTTATTACAATTTGGAAAAACGTTTATTGCAGACAAAGAGAAGAATGTTGGTCATATCTACCACTCAGAGGCAATCTTAATTAATATTATTTTCTGGACCAGTTTGGAACATTTTAAAAGATATATCTTATTTATTGGTTCAAGCTGTTTATCCTTCTTTGCATTCTACTCATCTCAGTCTTTCATAGAAAGTTAATATTGTTTCACGTGCAGTAAAAGAGTCAGGGCTTGGAGTCTAGCACGTCCAGGTTGGTGTCCTGGTTCTGTCTTTTATAAGCTCGCAGACTCTCAGTTTTTTTCTTTGTGCAGTGGGATAATTCCTATCCTGTGGGGACGCCAGAGGGAGGGACAGAAATGCACGTGATGCAGAGGAATCGATAGACTGTGAATACGTGACAGCTTTCCTCATTATCATCCCCGCAGCCACCATCACAGTCATCGCCTTTGTCATCTTCATCAGCACCGCCATCATTTTCTTCAGTGCCACTACCATTACTGCCACTGCTGTCACCATCTCCCTCATCATGACATTGCTGCCATTGTCATCACCATCACGGCTTTCATCTTTGTTGTTGTCACCATGTCACCATTCTTGTCCCTGTCATCACCACCGTCATCGTCACACTCATCTACAGCATTGTCATCATCCTCGTGACCACCACCCCCTCTTCCTTCTCACTGCCATCAGCATGACCCAGCATCTTCACTGTCACCACTGTTGTCAGCGTCAGTGCTGTCATCACCCTCGCTCACCATCCTCACCCCCATCACTGTGTACGGTCACCACCTCTCCAGCATCCTGCTCCTTTGCCACCACCACTGCCACCGTCTTCCTCATTGTCATTATTATAATCACACCCTCCTTATGCTCCTCCTGCTCCTAGACCATCACCACGACCTTTCTCCTCCTCGTCATCATCACTGTCATCACTCCGGTCACCACCCCTCCATCATCCTCTTCCTCCTCCTCCCACCACAGCTACCATAGTTTTGTCATCATCATCATTATCATTGCTATTGGCATCACTCTTGTCACCACCACCACCATCATCTTCTGCATCGGGGACAGGGTGATAGAGAAGAAAATAATTAATGAGAAGAAAATAATGAGAAAACTAAGTTTTTCTTATCAGTCCTTTAATGGGACAATGCCTAGAGCATTTAATTGTTGTTAAGAACAATTTCACAATAGTGTTGTGGAAAAAACATCTATTCCTCTAGAATTTAAAACAAATTTAATTTTTTTTCTTAGTTTATTTGCTTTTTCTTTTTTCTCCAGGATTTGGAGGAGTTAGAAAAGGGACTTCAGGTCAAACTGTCAAACACAGAAATGCTGGGTGCTGGTGACTCTGAATACATCACTCTGGCAGACGTGGAAAAGAAGGAGAGAGAATATTCTGAGCAGCTAATAGATAACGTACGTGACAGACTCCTTCCTGTACAGACACCTTGATTTCCGGACAGTTAAACTGGCTGGATTAAAGAGATGATACTTGACAGCATGTGTAATACTTGAATTCCCTGTCACATTCCGCCACTAAGACAGGCTCCAGTTTCTAAAGCTAAGTGATAGAGAACGTGAAATTACAGAGCAAATATTTACAAAGAGAAATTTGCTTTTTATGTAATGAATTATGCTGTTTGTATGTCAGATTGCTCTTTCTATCATTCAAAGCAAAGATGGCGTAGCCCTCCATGTGACAGTATTCTGCCCTCTGGGGTGGGGCAGGTGCTAGCTGCTGACTTCCCAAACCCCGGGCATCGTTCAGAAAAGCATGTTTTAAATCCCAGAAAGAAAACCTCCCCCCAAATATCTCTTCTTCTGGGTTTCACCACCCCTTGTTCATTTACCTAATAAACATTTGCTTGGTGCTATATCTTTGCCAGGCTTTGTGCAGGGCCCTGGGAATTCAAAATTGACACAGATGTGGCTGTTCTCACAAGAGATCTGCACGGTGGCAGATGAGGACTTTGTGGGTAGATGTGTTGGGATAGGAGGTTGCAGAGGAGAAGTGAGGAAAGCACAGTGGAAGGAGTTCCTCTCACCTCAGGCTTAGGAAGGTCTCCACAGAAGAAGGACCCATCGAGAGGCTAGGTGGCGGAAGCGTGGGTGCTGCCTGGTATGTGGGCAGAGACAGGAGCTGGGGAGGGCTGGGCAGTGGGTAGTGGCAAGAGAAAGCTGAACAGATCCAGCCAGAGGGCTTGCATCTTATACCAGGGAGGTGGGAGTCCCCGAAGGTTCAAGGTGGGGGATGGCCCGGTTCAGGTTCTGTTTCAGGAGTGCCACTCGGGCTGCTGAATGGAGGGTAGTAAAGAATGTTGGGCTAGGTCAGCAGGAACTTCCCTAAGAGGTAGGGATGGAGAGGTAAGGAAAAATCCAAGAGCTGACTTGGGGGTATGTCTTGGGGCGGCACCTGGGCAGAAATAGGGTGCAGAAGGCCAGTAAATAAGGGGTAAATAAGGACCCCAGAATAAGATGTAAGTTAGGAGGGAGATGGTAAGCCCAGTTTCAGCATCTTGAGTGGAGAAGCCTGGGGCTACAGGGTCTCCGTGAGAGCCCAGGTTGGAGAACCAGGAGGTTAAGAATGTTCTTAGAACCATGGGCCGGGCTGAGGTGGCTGCAGAAGAGGGTTGTGCCCAGATCCCAGTGCTCCACAGCCTCCCCACGCTGTGTGCAGCACCTTGTCTGTGTCCACATTTTTCAAGAAGTTTTATAATTTTCGGAAGATTCTCCAAAATGGTGGTGACCACCAAAAATGGAGATGCCTCTGGCCTAGGAATGTTTGTGTGAAATGAGAAGAAAAAGCAGCCTGGTGTCCAACTGTGGAACCTGCCAGTGTTTAAGGAGGCGGCATCATGGAGGGATCAGGACAAGAACACAGAGGAAGGACGGATGGCACTTAGAGGAAGCAGGAGAAAATCGTGTCAGGCATCAAGGGGATCCAGAGTTTATCAGCAGAACGGGTGTGCAAGAGGTGACAGTGGCAGTCTTTAGGCTTGTGACAGGTGGAAGGCTGGTCATTCAATGGGGCAGAGGGGCAGAAGCAGGGTGAGAGCTAAGAGGGGAAGCCACACCAGCGAGAGGGCCCTCTCCACAGGGGCAGGCTTGCTCAGCACAGCTAGGTGGACTGAGCAGTTAAGGCCAGCCCAGTGGAAGGGTTAGAAGTGCTGTGACCTTCAGTCACAGCAACAAGATCAGCATGAGTGTCTGCTGCTAGTAACCCCTGTCCCTCACCCATGCCCTGTCCAGCTAGAAGTGTCCATTTCAGTGTCTGAAAGGGCAAGCCCAGATGAAGAAAATCTCAGTTGTGGAGTTAAATAGACTGGACTCCAATCCTGATTCTAATTAGTTCGGTGACATTTGATGAGTCACCTAACTCTTCCAAGCCTGTTCCCACGCGCTCCCAATACTTATTTTATCTGGATCCTGCCTGTGTGAAGCCCAGAGCACAGTGTGTAACCTGTATACCATGGAGGAAGCTGTCAG
The DNA here is from genome assembly GCF_000181295.1 of Otolemur garnettii. NCBI lineage: Eukaryota > Metazoa > Chordata > Mammalia > Primates > Galagidae > Otolemur > Otolemur garnettii. Next base: position 2,690,767 of record NW_003852566.1, read on the forward strand.
GGATCTTGTTCTGGGAGCTCTGATGGGTGGCCATGACGTAAATTAAACCCCTACGTTCTCAGGCACTTGGGCATTCCCACCTCTGCTCCTGATAAGACGGGTGGAGGAAGGAAAGAGATTTTTTTTAATTTTTTAATTTTTTAATTTATTAGATCATAATTGTGTACATTAATTCTATCATAGGGTACAGTGTGTTGCTTCCATATGCAGTTTGGAAAACTCTCATCCAACTGGCTAACATAGCCATCATGTCCTTCTCATAATTGTTGTGTTAAGACATTTATATTCAACCTTCAGACAAATTCACCTGTACCCAAATAGGATAGATCATAGGCGTGATCCCCACAATATCGTTCTCTTCACCCCTCCTCCCCCCTCCCCTCCCCCTCCCCTTTCCCTGTAGTCTAGGGCTCCATTTGGATTGTAGCTTTCCTAAGATAGCTAACAATTAGTTTATAATAGTGTTGAGTACATTGGATACTTTTTCTTCCATTCTTGAGATACTCTGCTAAGGAGGACATTTTCCAGCTCCATCCATGTAAACATGAATGAGGCAAAGTCTCCCTCTAGGAAAAAGATTTTTAAGCAAAATGTTTTCATTCATGGTCAGCATCATCTCTGCCAGATTGTTCTTTTGTACTTTTAGGTCAATAATTAATGTTTAAATGGCCTTTGGTTCTTTTATTTCCAGGACGCGTTTAACCTTTTAAAGATCCCGGGGCTTCCAGGAGCCCATTGCCACATTTCAGGTGCCTCCCGATGGAGATCATGACCTGGCTGAGGGTCTTTAGGCAGAGGACCTCCTTGCTTTCCTGCCTTATCAGTGGCACACTGGTGTTTACTGAAAAGCCAACTCAGTGAACGGAGGAGGGACCTCTCTGTAGAATGAGATTGTTGCCGAGATAAACTCCCTGAAGTTGTAGGGTTGTTTATAACCTCTCCCTGCAATAAGGAGTGAATTGTAATTCCCAAGCATGAACCATTTTGCTTTCTTAAATAAGCTTTCTCCTCCACTTCTTACTCCACCTGCTCTCTCACAGATGGAAGCTTTCTGGAAACAGGTGGAAAACATCCAGCACTTTCTTGTGGACCAGTTTAAGTGTTCCAGCACCAAAACCCAACAGTTCATGACAATGCTGACGGAAAGAATGATTGCAGCCGAAGGGCTGTTGCATGATTCCCAGGATCTGCAGACCCTGGTAATGATGGAGGGGGTGGGAAGGGAACAAGAAGATACTCAAACCAGATGGAATCCCAGCCTTGAAACACCTATGAGATCACTTTTGTGTTGTAGCTGGGGCTATAGATCCCCAACAGAAAGCAGTGAATTCATCCATCCGTCCACCCATCTGTCCATCTATACGTCCATCCATCTGTCCATCCATCCTTCTGTCCATCCATCCACCCATCCATCTGTCCATCCATCCACCCATTCATCTGTCCATCCATCCATCCACCCATCTGTCTGTCCATCCATCCACCCATCAATCTGTCTGTCCATCCATCCATTCATCTGTCCATCCATCCATCCACCCATCCATCTGTCCATCCATCCACCCATCCATCTGTCTGTCCATCCATCCATTCATCTGTCCATCCATCCATCCACCCATCCGTCTGTCCATCCATCCATCCACCCATCCGTCTGTCCATCCATCCATCCACCCATCCGTCTGTCCATCCATCCACCCATCCATCTGTCTGTCCATCCATCCATTCATCTGTCCATCCACCCATCCATCCATCCATCCACCCATCCACCCATCCGTCTAACTGTCCATTCATCCATCTATTCCTCCAGCCAGCCAGCCAGCCATCTGTCCATCCATCCAGTAAGGGAAGTTCTGGCCAGCTCAATGTTCCTGCAACCTAGTATACTTGTTCTCAAACCTAAAATCATACATTGAATTTATCTGGGGAGCTTTAAATAGTGCTGATCCACAGGCCCCAGATGAGCCCCTACCCCAGAGAGTTTGGCTTAACCAGGCTGGGGTGCAGCCTACACATTGGGGCATTTGGAGCTTCTAGATAATGACAGTGAGCAGCCTATCTGACACCCACTGGTGTAAATGGAGCATCAGTTTGCTCTCCCGACTGCCTGTGTGTCACCTGGGGAGTTTTAAATAATGCTAGTGCCTGGGTGTCACCCCTGAGGCAATGGTATCGTGGGTTTTAAAACTCCCAAACTACTCCCATGAGAGGTCAGGGATATAAACACTGGTAGAGAGGAACCTGCGAATCCTGCTGCCTAGAGCTATGCTTCCCGCCAGGTGACCCGCAGTACCCACCCTGCCCACCCCACCCCTGCACCTCCACTTACCCTCTCATGCCCTGTAGGGGTCACTGTCAGGTTTGTTGACTTAGAGGAGGGGCAGGCTCAGAGCAAGGCTGGGCTTTCTGCAGGAAACCTCAGCAGTCCTGTCCATTAGGGATTATCCTTGCCCAGGTCTCATGCTGCTGGAACTCAAACCACTGCAGCTCAGCACACAGGAGGTGCAGGGCTGGGTGGGGCACACGGGCGACTTGGAGTAGGGATCAGGGAGGGTGGGGGTCAACAGGGAAGGGCCCCAGAGCCCACGTGGCTAACAAGGACCTGGCAGGTAAGGGAAGCAGAGAGGGTGGAAGCTGGGCAGCCAGGAGCAGGCGGGCGTGTGGCTTGTGCCTTGTACCCAGGTTTTTTGGCATGAGTCTGATAGACAGAGCCCCTGACAGCTGTGTCAGCATCTCTGAAGGGCCCCCATCTGCCACAGGAAGGCACAGTGTATGGGGCGGGGTGGAGGCTGGGGAGCAGGATCAGGCTGCGGCTGTGGTGCAGGACAGAGGTGACCTCGGCTACAGGAGGTGCTGAAACCCCATGTCTCCATCTGTTCCAGGCTCCTTGGCCACCTCTGCTCAACATCTTCCATTTTCCCCAGTGTCCCTGAGATGATAAAGTGGCAGGTGGGGAGGGCCTAATGTGGAATCTGACCACTGGGGGAGGGACAACTGTAAGAAAGGCAGGTTTTCCTCTCCCTTTTTTATTGCAAGAGTATTTTGGGTTACTTCCCATAGGAGAGACCCGCTGTGCAGTGCACAGGGGGTACTAAGCACCATTCGTGTGTTACCCAGTGTCTGGCTTCGGCACCGCAGGACAGGCATTCTTATCCCACTGAAGGGACAAGACAGAGGGTTTCTTCCTGGCAGCGCCGGCCTGGTGCCCAGGCCATGGTCCCGTGTGCTTCTCCTTGCAGGGGACCCTGGACAGGACAATGGGGCGGATGCACATGGCGAAAGTGATCGAGGCCCTGAGGCTACAGATCCAGGAGGAGGCCAGGTGCCGCCTAGACGCCATCGCCCGCAGCCTGGAGCTGCTGACCGTCAAGGGGCAGCTATCTGGGCGGCAGAAGGAAGAGCTGCTGACTCAGCAGCACAAGGCCTTCTGGCAGGAGGCAGAGCGCTTCAGCAGGGGTGAGTGCATGCGGGCACCGTGAACTGGGATGCCTGGGCTGGGCTGCTGGCAAGGGTCAGGAGACAGGAATGGTGCCCATGACTCTGAGTACAGGCTGCCCTCCGCTCCTCCTCTACAGACCTAGCCAGGCAGCTTCTCCAGGACTGACCTACCTGCTCTGCACAGCAGTCAATGAGGGCCACTGCTGGGGCGGGGGCCACCTCCTCCCTGTTCTCACCAGGGATTCAGGCCAAGGAACAGTCAGAGGGGCAGTGGACGGCCTCCCACTAGGAATTTTTTTTTATTAAGTCATAGCTGTGTACATTAATACTTTCATGGTCTACAGTGGGTTGTTACTGTATACAATTTGGAATACTTTCATCCAACTGGTCAACATAGCCTTCATGTCATTTTCTTAGTTGTTGTATTAAGACATTTATATTCTACATTTAGTAAGATTCACATGTACCCTTATAGGATAAGTCATAGGCGTGATCCCACCAATCACCCTCCCTCCACCCATCTTCCGCCCTCCCGTCCCCTCCCTTTCCCCTTTCCCTGTATTCTTGGGCTAAAATTGGGGTTATAGTTTTCCTACGATAGCTATAGATTAGTTTCATAGTAGGGTGAGTACGTTGGATATTTAATCTTACATTCTTGAGATACTTTGCTAAGAAGAACATTTTCCAGCTCTATCCATGTAAATATGAAGGAGGTAAAGTCTCCATCTTTCTTTAGGGCTGCATAGTATTCCATGGTGTACATATACCATAATTTATTGATCCATTCATGGGTTGATGGGCACTTGGGCTTCTTCCATGACCTAGCAATTATGAATTGGGCTGCAATGAAGATTCTGGTACAAATATCTTTATTGTAGCGTGATTTTTGGTCTTCTGGATATATACCTAGCGGAGGAATTATAGGATCAAATGGCAGGTCTATTTTTAGCTCTCTAAGTGTTTTCCAGACTTTCCAAAAGGGACGTATTAATTTGCAGTCCCACCAGCAGTGTAGAAGTGTTTCCTTTTCTCCCACTAGAAATTAATGTAGAAAAGGCCAGAAGTGACCTGTGTCACTCTGAAGCAGCCCCTGGTTCTGCCAGAGTCATGTGGCCCTGCTGAAGGGGGTTCGTAGGCAAGAACCAGAGCCCATTGTGGTTAAGCTGCCTGAGTGTCCCCACAAGCGCCTGCCCTGAGGCCAACCCCAGGACATGGGTGGGGCAGGGATCATCTTAGAGGGTGTCAGGACTTAGTCAGGGTCACACTGTTACTGGGACCCACAGGAGGAACCTAGGGCTGTCACTGGTAGGGCAGGCATCATCCCTGTAGCCAGTGCCAGTGTCCTCACCCCCGGGGCAGAAGAACACATGAGGGTCCCCACTGAAAGTCTTGCTGGGAGAGTCACTTCTTCTTATTTCCATTTCAGAGTTTGTCCAGCGAGGCAAAGAGCTGGTCCAGGAGTCTGTGGCTCACCAGGCTGAGGGGACAGCAAAGCTCACACTGGCCCAAAAAGAGAAGCAGAGAAGCTTCCTCTCTGAGACTCAGCTGCCCACCGACCCAGAGGAGTTCCTCAAGGTGATGCACACCCCCAGTTCCAGGGCACACAGAGGATGGTGGCCGGGTAGTGGCTCAGTCTCTGTCACTGTACCCAGGACGCCAGAGGCATCCATCAGACATGAGGTTGGCTCCCTGCCATCCAAGTGTTAGCTGAGTAGCCACAGCCCAGTCTCTTCACCTTGACCCCCGGCTTCCTGGTCTGCAAGGTAGTGGTGAGAATCACACTGCTCTAACAGGGCTGCCAGGAAGAGGAGGTGGGAAAATCACAGAGAGGGCCTGGCCGAGCACCAGCACCCAGCAGGGGCTCCACAGAGGGCAACCCCCTGCCATGGTGCAAAGGCAGTGTTGTAGGGGCCAGATGGGACTAGCGTACCCCCAAGAGTAAGGCAGACTCACACACAGAGATAGCCCCCTCGTGGGTCAGCTACAAGGCCTGTAGGAGGGGGCAGTCTCAGCCCTGCACTTGGGATTGAGTAGGCAGGACCAGGAGGTGGCCAGGCTGGAAGATGCCTGTGGTCTTGCCTGGGAGTAGGCAAAGGTGACCTGCAGAAGGACAGGAAGCAAAATGTCACCCTCCTCAAGGGAAGAGGATCAGGCAGTGCCAGCACAGGCTGGAATGACCCAGAGGGAGAGAACAGAACTCTTTTGCTCTGTGTGTTTTCCCCAGTGACGGTCTGGGGACAGGGGAGGGACTGCTTATCAGTGACCTTCTTCCATGGGAGCTAAGTGCTGACCACTGGGCCCAGCCATATCTGGGTCAGGTGCTGACTCTGCTGCTGAATAGCAAGTGACCTTGGGCACGTGGCATAGCGTCCTGGCCCTCAGCTTTCTCATCTGTGAAATGAGTGAGACAGTGCCTACATCACAGTGTAGTTAGGATACAGTGAGACCACGTAGCCCTAGCTGGACTGTTTCTGTGGGTCCTGCCCTGCGTTAGCACCTGCCTGGTGCATCTCAGCTCTGCCAGGCAACAGTGAGACTGTGTCTGGGTCTAGCCTCCGCCCAGAGCACAGCCTGGGAGCCCTCCTGGTAGTGGTAGCAACACCCCTTTAGAAAGCCAACAGAGCAGAGGCTTCTAGATCCCTGGTCTAGCCGCCCCCACCCCAGGGAGCACCTTTCTGGCTCAGGGCTTCTGTCTGCCACAAGGGTGGGAGGTGGCTGTTTCTGTGTTTGAAAAGACACATTTGAAATGAGGAAGATTATCAGCTTGTTGTTACTGTGAGATTTCTGGGCCCCTGTGCTTATCATCACATTGCTCAGTGGGAGTGTAGAGGGGGACAAGATGCGAGAATAACCCCTGTGTCCCAGGGCCTCAACACAGGGCACACACTGCTGTCCTGGAAGTGCAGGACGCAGGCAGGGTGGGATGAATGAAGGGAGGAACAAGTGAATGAATGCAGGAATGACAGTGTGAGTGGGCAGGTGGGCTGATGGGCAACAAGCTCTCTGGCACGTTCGGGGCCTCCCATCCATTCCTGCTCCCTGCCCTCCCTCTCCCATTGCCTGGCCGGGTCCTGCCCTTCTGTCTTGCTGCTGCTGCTCCTCCAGCCTGGCTCCCACCTCCCTTCAGGGACCGTTCCTCATTCTTAAAGACCCATCTGATGCCCCAGCCCCTTATTGAGCAGGGATCTGCACCTCTGTCCTCCTGCCCTGCCACACCATGTCCCTTTGGCTATGTGGGGCCTCTGATGACACCCTGCTGGGATCCTCAGCTTGTGTCAGAAAATGACAACTAGAGGGCTGGTGGCCAGGACAGAGAGATGAAGAGTGGCCCAGCGGCCCCTACTCATACTGGGTTGAACAAAAATTGATTTGCTGGCAATCAACTTTGCTGGTCCTGGCCACAGTCGTGACAGCTCATGACTCAGTTTCCTTATGTGAAATACAGAGAAAAACATCTTTCTAATCTAAGAGTACTAGGTCAAGTGGGGAGAATTTTCTGGAAAAAAGAAAAAGCCCTGCACTTTTCTGCTAGACTCATCTCCTGTTTTCCTCACAGGCTTTTCACGAGGTTCTGGAGAGGCACAGGCTGAGACTGTGGGACCTGGAGCTAGAGGAGAACATCAGGACCACTGAAGCTGCAGCTGCACTCTGCCAGGTATGTGGCCTCGCTGGGAGCAGCAGGTGAGATCCTCACTTTCTCTGACATCCTCCTGGCCAGGGACCACAGATGCAGGCGCAGCCCCTGCCCCAGCACTCACTGGTTGGGTACCCAGATGGGCCACACTCCTCTGTGTCCCCAGCAGAGACCAAGGAGGTTGGCTAGGGCCCTATCTGAGCACCTTCCATTCCCAGGTACTCGGTACTCTCACCTCCAAGCGTCCTAGTAGACACATGGGCTCACCTCTGCAGGGGACAATTTCTATCAGTTTCCAACATTTCTGCCTTAAGCTAGTATTCAGCTCCGAGATCTTGACCAACAAAATTTCCCTTTCCTCCTTCACACAGCAATGATGAAAGCCCTAGCAATTAGTGCCACGGGGAAGAAATGGAGCCATGTGTAGGCAAGTGCGGCCCAGCCTCAGTGGGTGTCCCTAAATATGTCAGTTTCAGTAAAGGTTTGTCAAAGATGCTGAAGTGACCACAGCCTCATCTGTCCCAGCCACGTCCTTAGGATGTCATGTACTTAGTTTTTCTGTGTGTGGTATAGTTGCTGGGCCCATGAGAGCTTGGGACACCTCTTCTACCTTCTGTTGGAGGACACTGTCAGGTGGGACTGAGGGGTGACATTTCAGGAGGTGCGTGGACACATGCTGTGTGGGAGATTGTTGGGGCAAAGTGGCTGTGTGATTCCCTGTGCCAGCGTGAGTGTTTCTAAGGGAGGTAGTCAAGGCCCACGCCAGCTTGCCTCCCAGAATTAGTCCAGAGGTGTGGCTTTGGATTTGCTTTATAATTTCAAAGCCGTAAGTTGCAGCTAGCTGGATTTATTTTACATTCCTTAATTTGGAAATCATTGCTTGTGGTTATTGGAAACAGCTTTACCTGATATTCCAAAAGGAGGCAATTACAGTCTGTCACTGCTGGCTGTGCCCTCCTAGCTGGGAGTCCCGGACAAGAGCCTGCCCTGCTCTGAGCCCCAGTTTCTTCCTCTGTGGAATGGAGGTGGGGAGCTCCTTTACCTTCATGGCAGCACAAAGCACAGGAGGGCAGGGCCGAGCCCTGGAGCATGGGGGTGCTCCAGAAGCCTCTCCCCTGCCCCACTGGAGCGTGGTCAGTAGGAGGCATAGAGCCCAGGGGGTGTGCCCGGATCTGGGTCTAGGGTCCTGAGCATGAAATTACTGACCGGCTAGCCAGTGACTTCAGGAGAGTTTCTTCATTCATTCGTTCATGGAACAAGTGTCACTGCACCACCTTGTGCAGCACAGAGCTCTCAGCCCCTGGAACTGTGCTGCAAACCCCTCCATGAGAGTGCTGGTTTTCATAAAGCTCCAGAGGCAGGTGCAGCAAGAAGGCCAGTGTGAGGCAGCCAGGCAGCCAGGAGGGAGGGGCAGACAGGTGGGTGTGGGGCCAGAGATCCTCCTCTTGGAGGGTGTGCAGACCATCCCAAGATGTTTACATTTACTTCTGAGTATGATATGAAATCACTGGCGTGTTCTGAGTAGAGAAGGGACTTGCTTCATGTTTTACAAAGATCCCTGTGGTTGCCATGGGGAGACCAGACTGTGGGGCACAGGTGGAGGCAGGGAGCCCTGGCAGGAGGCATTGTAGCAGCCCATGCAGGAGACCTCGGGGCCTGGATGAGGGTGGTGCCACTAGAGTGCTGAGAAAGCCGGAGATTTGGGTCTGCCTGGATGGCCAACATCCCCAACTCCTCCACTGCTGAAGTGGGGGTAGTAGGAGGTTTAAATAGAGTCACCCTGTAAAGCGTAAAGAAGGGTGTCAGGGACATAGTGGACACTCAAAAGGTTTTATTATCATCGTCACCTGCACACAGGGGTGTGCTCACAGGGCAGCTTGCTTTGCTGTCTGGCTGACTGTCACCCAGGCCCAGTCACAGAGGGGCATAATTTCACTCTTTCTTTGGGCCTGACACTGATTGTGATATTGCAGTCACAGTGGAGTTGAGATAAATTTGATTGCCACCTAATGGTTCTCTGGCCTGCAGAGAAAAGCACCTTTTTCTAAATTCCCACCATCTCTTGGCCTTTAAACAAACAGTAAATTCAAGGTTTGACTGAGATGGATGCTAGTGAACTACACAAGCTCTGTGGCTTGGTGTCCCACAGAGAGCCGGAGTCATCCTGACAATGACAGGGCTCGGGCCCAGTTTGCTCTCACCATGTTCCAGGGGCCACACAGACCTTCCTGTCTGTTTGGATTTCATGTTTGTTTCTCTTAAAAGGCTCCTGGGAGATGGTGGTAAAATTGCAGGCTTTTCATGCTGAGGCTTCCCAGCTGCAGCCTTTCTTAGGAAGTCAGGGCTGAGAAAAAGATGAGAAAAAATGGAACTCTGTTCCTGAAGAACACAGTGATGATAACAACAGACACCATGCAGTGTCGGAGAGCAGCGCCCAAGACCACCCTCAGGGCCTTTAAGTTACCAGAAAGACTCACAGAATGCACTGACAGCTGTCATATCTGTGGCCAGGGTGGGTTACAGCAAATGATATGGATTAAAATCAGCCAAGAGAAGAGGCAGAGCGGGCAGGGTCCAGGAGAGCTCCTTGCACAGAGCATTCAGCTGCCCTCTGCCACCAGACTTGGGGACAGTGCTAACTCATCCTGCCAGTGATGGATGGCAAGGCACCCAGAGGAAGCTCACCCAAGCCTTGAGGTCCAGGGTTGTTATGGGGGTTCAGCCATATCTGTGTGACTGACCACCTGTACAACTGCCCTGAGACCCCAGCCCTTCTAAGGTCAAGGTGATATGATATTTCCTAGGACCTCCACTACCAATCACATTGTTAGTATCACTATCTGCATGGCTCAAGGCCCCCAACTGAGCAGAGATTCTCCAATTAGGCCAAAAATTCCAGGGGCTTACAGGTAGGTCACCTCCCAGGTGCCAAGGGTAGAGGCCAGAAAGGAAAGGAAATTTGATTTTCCTTTCCTTTGGACAAAACGAACTATTTACTGCAGTTTGTTCAAGGTCACTCAGTGGGGAAGAGTCAGCTCAGAGCCAGGCTCCGTATGCCTACACTCAGGTGGGCAGTAGTGATTTGCTGGGCAATGAGGTGGAATGTGCAGTCCTTGCTGAGAGGGAATCAATATTGATAGGTAAATGAGTCAATCGATCAGTTAATATATCAATTAACTAAATTACTGGCATTCTGAGGATAATGCATTGGTTTCCTATTGCTGTCCTACAGCTTAGTTGTTTAAAGTAACACAAAGTCATTAAGTCACAGCTCCGGAGGCGATGACTGTTTTGGGTTACCTGGGCTTAAATGAAGGTGTCAGCAAGGCTGGTTCCTTTGGGAGGCTCTGGGGGGAAAAACAATTTCCTTGACTCTTCCAGCTTCTAGAGGCCTCCCATATTCCTTACTCATGGCTCTTCTTTCCATCTTCAAAGCCAGCAGTGGTGTCACTCCTGCCTCTGTCTTCATCACATCCCCTACTTCTCTGGCTCTGACCCTTCTCTTCCCTTTTTCACATACAAGGACTCTGTAAGGTCACTGGGCCTACTTGGGTCACCCAGGGTGACCCTCCTCCTTCTCAGGATGCTTCACTCAATCCCATCTGCGAAGTCTCTCTGCCCCTGTAACTTACATACTTAGAAGATCCAGACACCTTTGGGATGCCATTATTCTGCCTGTTACAGAGAAAAACAGTAAATTTCCAAAGACTAGTGTAAATTAGTTCTTGAAGAAACATGAAAACACTGATTTTCTGGGTAGTAATCTGTTTGAAGCCCATCCTAAGAAAGAAATAATAGAAGACAGGTGCCATGTGCCTACACATCTGGAAAGCAGGTGTCCACAGGTGCCACAGAGGGTGAGTGAATTTCCACAGCCCTTTATTAGGGTTAAAAGAAGATAAAGCATCACCATGGAGGCAGAGACTGAGAAAAATCATCTGGGATATTCTGGGATATGCCTTTATAGTAGCAGGCTAAGGGAACATGGCTTTTTATTTATTTATTTTTATTTTTATTTTATTTATTTATTTATTTTGAGACAGAGTCTCACTATGTTATTACCCCCGGTAGAGTGCCATAGAGTCATAGTTCACAGCAACCTCAAACTCTTGGGCTTAAGTGATTCTCTTGCCTCAACCTCCCAAGTAGCTGGGACTACAGGTGCCTACCACACTGTCCGGCTATTTTTTTGGTCATTGTCATTGTTGTTTAGCAGGCTCAGTATATGTGGCCAGCACCCTAACCACTAAACTATGGGCACTGAGCCAGAACATGGCTTTTTATTTATTTCTGTATTTCAATAGATTTAGGGGGTGCAAGCACAGTTGTGTTGTGTGTATATATTATATAATGCGGAAGTCTAAGCTTTTAGTGCACCTATCACCTGAATAGTGTACTTTGTACCTGTTAGATAAGTTTTTATCCCTTGCCCCCCTCTCAAGCCCCCCTCTGGCATCTCCAGCGACCACTAGTTTGCTCTGTATGATGATGTATACACACAGCTTAGCTCTCACTTGTAAGTTCGAACTTGAGGTATTTGATTTTCCTTTCTTAAGATACTTAGGATAATGGCCTCCAATTCCATCCAAGTTGCTGAAAAAGACATTTTTTTTTTTTGTGCTGGCTGAGTAGCATTTCATGGTATACACAGTAGAACATCTGTAAGTTGACCACCCAAGGGACTGTAACAAACTGGTCAACATCCTGAGGAGGTCAGCATAAGGAACCAGGCCTCCTGTGCTGGTACATGCATATGGTGTATGTCTGGTCTATGAAAATTAGGTTAACTAAAGGAGGTGGTCAACTATGGAGGTTCTATATATTACATTTTTTTATCCACTCAACAGTTGATGGACACTTAGGTTGATTTCCTATCTTTGCTATTGTGAATTGTGCTGCAAAAAGCGTAGACATGCAGGTAACGTTTTATAATTTTATAATGATCTCTTTTCCTTTGTGTAGTGGGATTGCTGGATCTACTTTTCATTCTTTGGGAAATCTCCATACTGTTTTCCATACAGGTTGTACTAATCTGCATTCCCACCAACGTGTATGAATGTTCCTTTTTCACCGTATCCATGCCCACATTTTTTTGACTCTTTAATAGTCTCCATTCTCCAGGTGGTAGCTCATTGTGGTTTTAATCTGCATCTCTCTAATGGTAACATTATGTTGAGCAATTTTTCATATGCTTGTTGGCTGTTTATCTTTTGAAAAATATCTGTTCATGTCATTCGCCTACTTCTTAACAGGACTATTTGATTTTTTCTTGCTGAGTTATTTGTGTTCCTTGTCAATTCTCTTTTATATTAGTCCTTTGTCATATACTTAGTTAGCAGATATTTTCTCCCACTCTTTAAGTTATGTATTTATTGATTATTTCTTTTGTTGTGCAGAAGCTTTTAGTTTAATTTTCATTTATTTATTTTGCTTTTTGTTGTATTTGATTTAGGGGTCTTAATCATAAATTCTTTGCTTTAGCCAATGTTTGGAAGAGTTTTTCCTAGATTTTCTTCTAGAATTTTTATGGTTTCAGGTCTTACATTTAAGTCTTTAATCTATCTGAGTTAATATTGTGAGAGAGAGGAATTCCATTTCATTCTTCTGAATATGGTTAACTAATTTTCCAAGCACCATTTATTAAGTTAGGGTGTCCTTTCCCCAGGGTCAGTTTTCATCTTTTTATTTTAATTTAACTATTGGGATAATTAAATAACATTCTATTTGCAGAAGTGAAACTCGGCAGTGCCCTTGTGGCATCGCATACTACCTCTCTTTCCTTTTAGTAATTTTCACAACGACCTCACATCCCTGCAAAGAGGTGCAAAGGACTGAAGAATAATTCATGAATAAGACAGATCAAGTAGTAGGCCCATCTCCATTCCAGTGGTGTGGCCTAGTCCCGTCATCTAACCTCTCCGACCCAGGAATCATTGGCTACTTGCTTTGTAAGTTCTTGACCACACGAAAGAACTCTCTTAACACCCAAAATACCACCCACAGCTCTCAGAACAAAGTCCAACATGTCCTTAATCTGGCCTACAATGACCACCTATCTAGCTGAGTCTATCCAGGGCTATCCATCTGGCCTATCCACAAACTCCCTGTAACCTGGCCACAAGCCCTTCCTGGCCTAACTCATGAAGCTCCCATCCAAGCTGCCCCTCAAGTCTCACCTAACATGGCCCAAGACACCACACAGCCTTATCCACAGACCTACTCATCTTGATCCATAGGTTCCACCTGACCTAACCCGTGAGGCCTGCACAGACTGGCCCACTTGTCACCTCTCTGGAGTCATGTCATTTGCTCTGCCTTCCAATTAACCCCAGACATCTCTCAGTTCCCCAAAGGTGCCCTGGTACCTTTACCCCAGTGCCTTTGCACATGTTCTTCCACTGTCTAAAACTCTCTTCCTATCATTCCCTCGGCTTTGCCCAGCCAGCCACAATTCTCATTCTTTGGGTCTTATCTAACATGTCACTTCTTCAGGGAGCCTTTCTCTGACCTTTCACAGATTGGTCTACCTAGGGCTTCTGTCCTCCCCGTCATGAGACTGTCACAGCCTATAGTGAGCACTGTGCAGTGTCAAACCCACTACTGGGCAGGAACTCTCTCCGGTCCAGGGCCACACCTCCCTCATCCACTGCACTGTCCCTGGCATAGAGCTTTGCCTGTGGTAGGTGCTTGACACGTGCAGAGTGAACCTGTGAATGCTGCCAGGACAAAACACCTAGAAACATTAGTTTCTGGGCGCCACCTGTGGCTCAAAGGGGTAGGGCGCTGGCCCCATATGCTTGAGGTGGCAGGTTCAAACCTAGCCCCAGCGAAAAACTGCATTAAAAAAAAATTAGTTTCTACTAGAGTTTTGACTGTACTTGTACCATGTAGCTATGACCATAAACCCACTGTGTAACAAAACACTTCAAAAGCTGGTGGTTGAAAATACCAGATTTATTTTCTACATCCATGCTATGGTTGGCTGATCTAAGCTGGACTTGATTACCATGGGCTGGCCTTGTTTCACGTGTCTGTTAGGAAGGGATACTGAGAAAGGGGATCGGGAGGAGGTTGGGAGGAAAACCTGGCCTGCTGAACAAGAGAGTCTGGAGGACCCAAAGGAATATGGGTATCAAGTAACCTGGTAACCAATGACTAATAGATAGAATCAAAGACTAATAGGAAGGGCAATACTGCCTGGAGGCACAGAGAGGCCAATGAAGGACTTGCAGCCAATTTCCAGCAGAGTATTTATACCCTGCAGGCCTGTGAGACTCTGTCTCTGTCTTTGTATCTCTCTCTCTCCCTCCTCTGCTCCTCCATGAGAAGGACCCACTTCCAGCTCTCTTTGGAAATGCTCTTAAACTTTCTCTTTGTTCTTCCAAAATAAAATCTCTCTTTGCTACCCTGAGACTTGTGCAGGTTACTTTGCTCTCTATTCAGTCTGCCTGTGCTGCTGACCCTTGGCCCTCCCCACTTCCTGTCTTTAAGAGACCCAAGCTCACTGTGCTCACTGGAACACCAAACCTGAGCAGGTTTACTCTGCAGTCATTACCCCTTCAAAATCGCCTGTCTGTGGTACTTATGGGGGAACAGTTTGATTCCTGTGATGAGGAACAAAAGACTTCCCAAGGCTGGGCGTGTCCAGGGTGTTCTGGAAGGATTCATTCCATCGACTCAGTCTCAGCACACCTTCACCAGTACATCTTCACACCTGGCCACATCCCTGCCTTACCTGAACTCTACCTTACTCTGCAAGCCTCCCCTCCCCTGCGTAGCACCTGGGCCCACAGTTAGTCCTGTGTCTCCCCTGACGCTCTGTACTCTGTCCCTACTGGGTCACCTGCCAAGACCACCCTCCTCCTGCTTAACCTGCAGACAAACCAGGACAAAGTTGCCTCTGTCCAGAGGGAGTCATTCCCAGCTCTCTCCCCTAGTCCTCTGTTCCTAGAATAAAAGTAACAACAGATAACACTTGCTGAGAGCCACACCAAGTTTTCCAACTTTTACCTGGAGGTAATAGCTAGCATTTATTAAGTACTTGCTGTGTGCTATGTTCCAGCCTTTCTCCATAAATCCTTTCAAATTCTCATAATCAGCCTTTGAAGCAGGCATTATCAGCCCCCTTTTATGGATAAGCAAACTGAGACTTGGGTATATTAAGAAGGCATTTAAAGGCTCCAGACTCTGTGTCCATTCCCTGTCCCAAGTCCCTTCTCTGTAAGAAACCTGGGGAGGGCAGTTGGGGGGTTGGGCGAGGCTGCAGAGGCAGAGCCCTAGTAAAGGAGCAAGTTGGGAGGGGGTGGTTTGCCTGTGCTGGGCTCTGTGGCCTTCTGTGCGAGGGGAGGGGGACACGAGGACATGGCTCTGAGCTTAGGGCTGAGGCCTAGGGTCACTTTGTCTGCCCATAGGCGTCCTCTGATGTGCTGACCTTTTTATCTCTACTGGGAAAGCAATAATGCAGGTTAATTCTGGTTGCATTTCAGGTGTAGAATAAATCAGCATCTCCCACGTGACACACAAGGACGCGTGCTGCCTTTACGTGGGAAGCTCTGTATTTTTATGGCCCATCAGAGCAAAGAATGCAGTCTTGACTCTTTCCAGGGAGGAGACAGAATCCATTACATTTTCATTGGAAACAACCTAGACAAATGGACCATGTAGCTTTTACAAAGTTAACCTTTCTTTAATTTGCAAAACCCCAAATTTGACAATAATAATTTTTAAAAAGGTTGTCTCAATGTCCCAACCACAGCTATAGAATGCTATAGAATGGTGGACTCCAAGATTTGTCAATAAAAATGAAAAAATTAAATAGAAATAAAAAAAAACCTGTCTCCTGGAAGAAAATTTGGATTGTTTTTTTTAGAAGCTGGGAAAAAAAGGTTTATCACTCCTATATTATTAAACTGTTTTTATCATGAAATATAATATACATGAATACATGGATAAAACATAAATGTGCAAATTAACAAAGACAATTAAAAATCATCCATAAAACCACCACCTGGAGCAAGAAAGAGACTGTGTCTGGGACCCAGAAACTCCCAGTGACTCCTCCCGGTCCTACTCTACCCTCTGCTGGGAGATCCAGCTGGCACAGAAATCAGGCTTTGGGTTTTGTTTACAGCTGTGCAGTTCAGAGGACGCCCCTGAACACTTCTGTGTAGCTTTGCCAGTTCCTGAACTTGACGTAGATGGAATCACACAGCATGCACTCTTCCCTGTCAGTCTTCTGTTGCTCAACTCTGCTTTCCTGAGACCCACCCGTGTGGTTGCACGAGGCGGAGTACACACGGATCCCTACACACGTATCCATCCTGCTGTCGATGGACTTTGTTTTAACCTGTTACACATGTGGCTGACATGAACTTTTTTTTGCAGTTTTTGGCCGGGGCTGGGTTTGAGCCCACCACCTCTGGCATATGGGGCCGGCACCCTACTCCTTTGAGCCATAGGCACTGCCTGACATGAAGCAGCGTGTACCTTTTCTTGTAAAATCTGTATACACACATTTCTCTTGGATATCAGGGAGTGGAACTGTTGGGTTAAAGAGTATGTAGTTTCACTTGATATCCCATATACTTAACGGTTAGGATTTTAAATTTATAGGTCAATTTGGGGAAGATTAACCTGTTTATAGTATCAAGTCCTTCAGGTATATCTCCACATTTATTTAGATTCTAATTTAATCTTTCTTTATATTGTTTTGCACTTTCCACCATTAGGTGTAATATTTGCTGTGGCTGTTTTTTGTTTCTTTAATCAAGCTAAGGAATTCCATTTCTTATTTGTTAAGTGTCTTTCTCATGCATAGAAATTAAATTTTGTAAAGTGCCTTTTTTCTTTCATCTACTGAGGTAATCAGGATCTTTTTTCTCCTCTGTTCCATTAATTTGACCAATTGCATTAATTTAATTCAATAGTTTTACTATTAAGTATGTATAAATGTAGAACTTTTTCATCTTTCTGGTGAATTAAACCTGTTAGCGTTAGGAAGTGACTACCTTTTTGTCTAGTTGTGCTTTTCTTCTTAAAGACTATTTAATCTACTATTCACGCAGCAAAAAGTGACCCTGCATTTACAGATGCTGGACATTCGTTCATTCATTCATTCATTCTTTTAAAAATATTTACCTGAGTAGCATCAGGGTTATAGTGGGCTTTATAGAGCCTGAATTCCGGGGCCTTCTCCATAAACTGTTGCAACCTAATTTCTCTTTTTCAAGTACAGAGCAAATGTCAGTTTCCTCATCTGTAAATTTCTTCCATCAGAATGAGAAGTTTCATTAACTATTCAGATATTATTCTGTCCTCACCTTCCTTCTCTCCCTGAGGGACTCCAGTTAAACATGTTAGACTTTCCCATTGTGTATTTTCCAGGTGTGTCCAACCTGCAGCCCACATGCAGATTATATGAAGACGTTTTTGTTTACTTGTGTGGGGACAGATATCACGAAAATTATGCATGGACCTTTCTTTCTTTCTTTCTTTCTTTTTTTTTTTTTTTTTTTT